>NC_135339.1:40261719-40605432 GCF_023851605.1 Tamandua tetradactyla | reverse complement strand
TATTACATTTCATCATTCTAACTCTCTAGGTTATTCATAAAATGATCAAAAACAATTCTATTTTTATAGTCTCATAATTGTCTTTTATATCCATCCTTGTTTAAAATACTTTTCTCTTTTAAAAAAAATTGTTAAAAGTAAAAACTAAAGGACAAATACTGTATGGTCCCACTGATGTGAGCCGACATTTGAGAATAAACTTGGAATATGTCATTGGTAAGAGAGTCCAGCAGGAGTTAGAAACAGGGTAAGATAATGGGTGATTGGAGCTGAAGGGATACAGACTGTGCAACAGGACTAGATACAAAAACTCAAAAATGGACAACACAATAATACCTAATTGTAAAGTAATCATGTTAAAACACTGAATGAAGCTGCATCTGAGCTATAGGTTTTTTTTTTTTGGTCTGTCTGTTTGTTTGTCTTTTTTATTTTATTTTATTTTTGTACTATTATTATTATTTTTATTTTTTTTCTCTATATTAACATTCTATATCTTTTTCTGTTATTTTGCTAGTTCTTCTAAATCGATGCAAATGTACTAAGAAATGATGATCATGCATCTATGTGATGATATTAAGAATTGCTGATTGCATATGTAGAATGGAATGATTTCTAAATGTTGGGTTAATTTCTTTTTTTTTCTTTAATTAATTAAAAAAACACAAAACACACACACACACACACAAAAAGTAATGTGAAGTTTCCTTCTATACCTCTGCCTCTTCTATCTTGTCTTTTTCCAGCTGCCATTCCTGAACTGTACCCAAGCTTTTGGAGTTTCTCGGGCCTTTCCCTATTTCCTCTTTGCTGTTCACTCTGGCTCCTGTCTCTACACAAACTCATGTCACTTTCATGACTTATTTACTATTTTTACATATTTACACAATTTTCAGAAGGTATATTTCAAGGCAGCCCTCACTTTTTATCTCCATATTTATATATGCAAGCGCACACTAAATAACTCCAAGCAAATACCATGCATATAGTTCAGTATAAACTGGGCAAATCTGAAATTATTGTCTTCTACCAGAACACTTGCTTTTTCTTTGGTGGCTTCTTTTTACAGTAACTAGCATCACCATGCGTCTACTGCCAGAAACTCTGACTCATTCTTCATTCCTCCTACTCCCTCATCTGCTTCTATAAAAATGATCAATGAATTTTGTCAATTCTAAAGCATAAGTTGTGTAATGTATAGAATGTTTTCTATTCCCACTATCATTGCCCCCATTTTCTTAGTAGGCAACTGTGATATCTTCCCAACAGGTCTCCAGACATCTTCAATCAATGAAATAAGAGAGTCCAGTCATTTTTTCAATGAAATTGCCATAGCTATTTTATTTTTTTTTGTCATGGACAGGCTCCAGGAAATGAACGCCATAGCTAATTTTAAAAATTTCTAATTAAGTCTTTTATTGGTTTCTGATTTTCCAGAAAAAATGAGTAAATTTCTTACTTCAGTCTATCAGTTCTTGTAGTGGCTCAGACATCCAGTATCTTCTTGACACTAGCTACCATTGATTTCTTTAAATACTCCAAATGTACTGGAGGCTTCCAGGCCTTAGAACATGATATACTAAGGTCCACTCCCAACTAACACACATGTATCTGTTTAACTGACTATTCACTATTCCCCTATTTAGTCTTTCTATTTTCATTTTAAATACCACTTCTTCCAGGAAATTTTCCCTATTCTTCAGACTGGGTTATGACACAATTAGTTTCCAAAGTTAAGCCAAATTGTCACCCTCATTCCTGTCTCCTTCTCTCAAGATAGGAAGTGCTTTAACCGATAAAACAGAGAGAAAGGTACATGCTGAGTCTTCTACACCCAGGAACTAAGACAGTCTTCCCATTCCACTTTCGGAACCCTGTTGCCGTGCTGTGAGGAAGTCCTAGCAGCAACATAGAAAGGTCCAGGTGGAAAGGAACCAAGGTCCCCATGCTGAGCTCCTACCCAATAGCCATCATTGATTTGCCTGGCAAGTGATTGAACCAACCTGGAAGTGGGTCCTGTCGTCTAAGTCAAGATGCTCCAGCTGATATTCTGCCTTTGCCTAGCCCTGCCCAACTACTGAGTACTTCTCCTTTTTTTTTTTTTTTCTTTCAGGGGTGAGATGCATGGTCCAGGAATCAAGCCTGGGTCTCTCGCATGGAAGGCGAACATTCTACCACTGAACCACCCATGCACCCTGAGTGCTTTCCCTTTAAGCAACTAGTTGGAGTGCTTTGCTTGTTTGATTTCTATTTAACACAGCAATTGATAACATAAACAGTTATTTGTCTCATCATTCACTTATTCTTAACTGTTTAATGTTTTATTCTGTAAGCCCCATAAAACAAAGAGAATCTTTCATCTAATCACTATTGTAGCTTCAATATGTAGGACCAGGTATGATACATAGTAGGCACTGAATAAATATTGATGAGTAGACATGAGTATCAATTTTTATTGAAAAATAAGATTTATTTAGACTTGTCTTTTTTTTCTGAATATATAGGATCGTTATACTCTTTCTCTGGAATTTTTTAAACTTTATATATATATATTATGAATCTAAATGTGCTGGTTTTCTTAAAATGTATTACTTTTAGAGCATAGTATCATTGAGAAACATTGCATCTGGACTATAACTTTCAAAGTACTATTCTGCAGTATTTACATACTGCAGAATAAACACAAACATATATTATGTTTGATAAGAATATTGAATGAGAGTCATAAATGGAAATTTTGCCTCTATTGCTTATTATGACTTGTGGTACTGAGACATTCTAAGAAGAAGGAATATAGCATATTGGATGGATAATAGTAGAATACAACAGATTGAAATTGGGAAGAATTCCACATCATTTTCATCAGGGCCCATGAAAAACTTGCTGAACTATTATAAATAAATTTCATAGTCAAGTAATATAAATGCTACCTCAGAGGACCAAGACTCCTCTTGTCTTTTTCTGAGATTAATATAATAAAGATAATGGAATATGTTACTGAATGAATAAAAAAGCAAACAATTGAGATTATATGGAAGGCTAAAAATCCCTGGAGAGATTGTCATTCATTCAGTATTATAATGTAATGATTTTTCAGCTATCATTTTTTGGGGGGATGTGGTGCATTGTTCAGGAAATGAATCCTCAGCCATCATATTTTTACAGTTTTCTTCCTCCTTTACCATAACTTTGATTTATTTTTTATAAGACATTTGCATTGCATCTTTTTAACCATTTTAAATTTAACTTAGCCATCTATAGTTAAGATTCTTCTTTAATGTTGAAACAGAATTGGAGTATAATAGCACCAACAGCCTGTGTAAGAAGATTTTTAAAAATCTAGTTTCTTTGCTTTTACTTATTAAAAGTTTTCCTTACTTCCCTAATTTTCCTATGTATAAGGTAGAGGCAGTTTGCATCATTTTCATTGTGGGTTTAGTTATGAATTTCATTTTAAATAAGATATAACTGTGAGAGATTCTTTCCTCCCCTCTACATGGAATGTAAAATTAATGAAACTAGAGTTCAATATGTTAAGAGCATATGGAAAAACTATAGGACTAATTGGAGTTGAGGGGAGGAGAGGTGGATATCAAAACACAAAGAACAACAAAATGACTAGTTGAGATGATAGAATGAATATTCAAAAACTATTTCAAAATTAAAGGAAAACTGAGTAAAATCTTAACATAGCACATTTAAAGAAAAAATCTTCATTAATTCTGAGACTTGTGAAAACATACATTTTATCCTTTTTGTGGACAATCTTTATAAATACAATGATAGTAGAACTAGCTGGCAGAACTACTGCATTCTAAGGATTTAGAAACTTGAGCTTGAAACTTTCCTAAAAGAGCAAAGCCACACATATATTGTGATTATATTGTTTTATTTATTTCTGGACATTCATTTTTAGAGACACTGTGAGTTCAATTTGAGCATATGTGTACTTGTGTTTTATGAGTTCCCATAACTTTAGATTGAAAGTTTGAAGAATTGCTAGTTGATATTAAGGGAGGAAGAAATTCCTCTAGACAAACCATATGGAAGTAAGATCAATGATAAGTTGGAACTGACTATTTAAAATGAACATTTTCAGAGAATGATTTTTCAGGACTCAGGTTTAGATTGTGCTGTGTCACTTCTTATAGGTATATCATAGTTTGATAAATATGTGGAACAGTTAGGAACAACCTCAATGACAATGGAGTGAGGAAACAAAGCCATTTAAAACAGAGTCCCTGTATTAGTTAGGGTTCTCTAAAGAAGCAGAATCAACAGGGAACACTCACAAATATAAAATTTATAAAAGTGTCTCACGTGACCACGGGAATACAGAGTCCAGAATCCGCAGGGCAGGCTGTGAAGCCGACGACTCCAATAGAGGGTCTGGATGAACTCCACAGGAGAGGCTCACTGGCTGAAGCAGGAAGAGAACCTGTCTTTTCTGAATCTTCCTTAAAAGGCTTCCAGTGATTAGATTGAGCATCACTCATTGCAGAAGACACTCCCCTTGGCTGATTACAAATGGAATCAACTGTGGATGCAGTTTACATGATCATGATCTAATTCTATGAAATGTCCTCATTGCAAGAGACAGGCCAGCACTTGCCCAACCAGACAAACAGGTACCACCACCTGGCCAAGTTGACATATGAACCTGACCATGACAATCCCTTCTTTGAAAAAGTTTATCTGAAGGATTATAATCTAACATTATAATCTAATAAATGAGACATGGTCTGAGAAGTATAATAAACTAACTGCTCTAGAACTAGAGTAGAGGAAGAGCTCATTTACTGTTTTTGTGATCAGGAAATTTCTATATAAATTGAAAAAAAGACTAGTGTTTTACCAATAATGCCTTGGTAGCTATTTAAAATACATAAATCTAAGGAATTTTCATTGATAGATCAATTATTTGTACAACATATGGTTTTGAAGTGTTTGAAAAGTATGTGTTCCACTAATCATAAATATTTCCTGTACATCCATTATATGATGCTTATATTCAGTCAATTTTTCACCAAAAAATAATGTCAAGACCAAAAGTTCAATGCAGCCTCTGCTTGAAATTCTGATTTGATAATGCGTGATTAGTAACATTTTTATATTAGTTTTACTTTACTCAATCAGGATTTCCTCATTCTTATTATTACAAAAGAAATAAGAGGGTGACGATATCTTAACATTAAATAACCATCAGGGTTGAGCTTTTTCACCTAAAATAACTAGTTCTCAGGTCATATAGGCATATTGCAAATGCAGCAGCCATAGCCACAGGGAGTTTGGGAGATCTTTGTCACATGGAATATGTCAGAAATGGAAGCTCATTTTAACAGAGATAAACTAGGTTGGCTTTAGAGAAGCCTTTCAAGGCAACAATGCCAGAAATCTGTGACAGAAGCATTCCCAAGGTGAATTTGACAGTACTTTAAGCAACAGCACTTACCAATTCCATGTAACTGGTTATTCTATCCAATTTCATGAGCATGTCCTAATTAAGACCCCTGTATCTTCAGGCAGCCATGGCCCCAGTTAGGGCTCCCTAAGGATTCACACTAAGCACCTGAAAAACCACATGCATGGAGTTAGTTTTATTTGGGAGGATTTATCTCCTCTTCTCTGAGTCTAAATGATGGAGCTTATTTAAAAACTTTCTTGGTTTGGTAGGCACAAAGTTTGCAGATTTATTATTCTATCCATTTGCTTTGCTTTTCACTTTAATATGTTTTAAATTGTTTTCTTTATAAAGAAGGAAATTAAATTACCCCTTTCTCTGATGAGCTAAGGAATTAAAATGTTTGTATTATTACTCTGAGGAAGAGTAGATGGAAATAGATAGATAGATTGATACCTGCATACACAGATACATAAATAGATGATAGAAAGATATATATAAATAAATATGTGTATATATATACACATTTATGCATATATATAAATTTATATATGTATATATATACACACACACTAACATACACTACTGATAGTCATATAATGAATAAATAACTTCACCAGCATGCATTTCCAGGATAAAGTATAAATTATTATATCCTTTTTTTGAATTCAATAAAGTAATATTCTACCAAAGTTTTAAAATGCAAATAGCCTGTGGCAATACTATTCCAGGAATGTTATTACAAAAAAAAAAAACTGTATTACAAAATTTACATGCTAAGAGATTAATTAGGATGGTTTGTAGTGGAAAAATGGAAATAAAGTAATAGCCCATTACTATGTGAATGATTAAATACATTATACATTTTCACCGCAAATTATTAAGTAACTCTTCAAAAGAGGGAAAGATTTATAATTTCAGCAAAATGATTTTTCTAGTTTGCTAGGTGCCAGAATGCAACACACCAGAGATGGATTGGCTTTTAATAAAAGGGGATTTATTTCATTAGTTCTTCAGAGGAAAGGCAGCTAACTTTCAACTGAGGTTCTTTCTTATGTGGGAAGGCACAGGATGATCTCTGGCTGGCCTTTTCTCCAGGCCTCTGGGTTCCAACAACTTTCCCCAAGGTGATTTCTTTCTGCATCTCCAAAGGCCTGGGCTGAGCTGTGTGTGCTGGGATGCGGTATGCTGAGCTGCTTGGGCTGTGCTGTGTCGAGCTTTCTCATCTAAGTACCAGACAATTAAATCAAACATCATTCATTGCAGCAGGCTTGCATCCTAGCCAAAAGCAGATGTAATCAGCAACAGATGAGGTTCACGTGCCATTGGCTCATGTCCACAGCAACAGAACTAGGCACCTTTACCTGGCCAAGTTGACACCTGAACCTAAGTACCACAATGATGAACTAGGATAGCATTAAAACCCTGTTACTATAAATACCTAGAAATACTAGACAAAGCAGTTCTGTTCCTACCTTCTCTTTTTGTTAAAAAAAAAAAAGGCTTAATGTTCAGAAAAATAAAAGAAACCTAGAGGAGCCAGATTAAAACTAAAACGTTAAGAAAAGATAAAGCTGAAAACCAAAGCAGGAAGCAGGTGAGTTGATATTACAGCAGCCCTAGAGGGTATTTGAGTCTTACAATTTCTAGAGGTTTGTTAGGCTTTAGCACTTTCACAGGGATGAGACAAGGTCTTCCAACAAGTCTAGGGGCAGAAAGACAAAATAATTCTACACTGAGATATGACAAAGAAGGATTTCCAGATGCTACTGATAAACTGTCTTTCTTCCTTGGCACTGGCCTCTACTCACGAGGTTACTATGACAGCCTGGGGACTCTTTGCCAAGGACTCTTTCACTCAGTCCTGGGCCATGTTCAGGGCAAACTAAATATGCTGAAGGATCCCCCAGAGGAGCCCTCAACCAATGGTAGATGGGAAATTGGTAGATAAATATCTCAGTTTCCTCATTCACATGACTGAGAGTTCTATACTCCTTCCTGGAATTCCCCAGCAGGACTGAGTTTCAGTTGTCCCTAGTGGTAACCGGTCTGATACTTCAGCCTGTATTCACTTTCCTCTCTTCCCTGCCTCACTTGGTCATTTAGCAATTGGTCTTTCCGGGGTCATCTGCCAATTCAACTACCTATTTATACTTGAAAGCTTGAGTCTAGATGAATTTAAATTAAATAGAAAGCTACTTTTATCCTGTTATCTCAGAAAAAAGAATTCTAAGAAAAATCACAAATATTTCTCTGAGATGACATCCAAGTTTACTCTACCCAGGGGTATAGAGAAAACCTAAAACAAGATAGCAATTTTAAAACATTGACATATTTTTAAAAAAATTACTGGAAATTGATGTACATAGAGCACCTACTACATGCAAATTCAGAACTTCTGTGAGAAGAAATTTTAACAATATTCCATGTGAGACTCCTATGGGGTAGAAAAGAATTCACACTTAAATTAACATAATTAAAAATTAGTAAGCAACTTCCAAACATGAGAATCTGAGAATGCAATCAATGGAAGAATTGGCACCCCCTTCCAAGAAATTAAGCTAAACAACAAAGAAATAATTTGAATAAGCTATAAAATAAGGATACTGAAATAATGAAAACGGGAATTTTTTAAATGTCTAAAAGAAAAGGACAATATAAAGAAAAAGAACAATAAGGTTTGAAAAAGTTTCAGCAATACTATAAATGAAAAATAAAGTTCTTTTTCTTACATGCTGAAATGATAAGACTAAAACTAAAGACAAAGAAATGGCCTAAACATATATCTGAGAAAAATACGCAAAATAGAGCACACAGTGGCAAATGGACTCAATGTTCCAAAAAAACATATTGAGAGATTTGAGAAGTAGGTGCAATATATACTTAAAATATGAGTTAAATCTATAATATTTGCTTTGGAGAATTTTTCAAGATGTATTGATTAGTGAGAAAAGCTTTTGTGAACTAAACAGCACCAAAAGAAAGAAGAAAGAGGAAGAGAAGAGGGAGTGGGAAAGGGAGAGCGAGAAACAGAAAAGAAGTCAAGAGGGAAAGAGGGAAGAAAAAAGGAAAGAGAGAAAGAAACCATGTGTGTTAAAAATTATATGAACGTGGCAGAAGTCATTGTAGAACAAACAGTAGATCATTATAGGTACTGAGGTCTGAGTGGGGAGAACAGAAGAAAGGAAGAGAATAGAAAAGAAGCAAAGCAATAAGGATTAAAGCAGTTATATTTTAAAAGGTGAAAATTACTTTTTAAAGTCTGCTATGATCTCATTTATATAAAATTATATATGCCCATTATGCACATAAGAAAATACATGGACGGATGATCATCAAGATAATAATAACAGTTATCTGAAGGTGAATTCATGCGATAGTTACTTTCTTTCTTAAAAACTTAGGTGTAGATTTTTCTATATGAGAAATACGTGTTATAAATGCAATTGGGTATGAAAGCTATTTTTAATATTGAGAAAAAAGTTTTCCTATCCTCATCTTCTACCTTATATCTGCCACCCAAAGGTTATGAATTTTTATTATAGACAAGAACAAAAGGTTTCTTACTCAGTTTTGTTGCTAGGCTGCATAAGTACTTAACTTCACCCTAATATTTCAATGTCTCCTCACTTCATATTTACGAACTCTTCTCACTAGCACTGAAGCTGGGCATCATTACCACACGTTTTTGCTGATTTATTTGATTTGGATGCGATCTGGGCCAAATATAAAGAAAAGTGGTTACAACTACCTAGTAGAAAAATATAAGCATCATATTAAACTATTAAAATGGTCATTTGCAGAAATAATACCCCAAACATAGTTTTCTGAAAACATACATAGCTATCTGCAAAGGCCAGCATATTACTATACTAAGGTAGAATCAGATAAAATAGGCAGTTAGGCAACAATTAACTCTTCAGAAGTGTGTGCTTTTGCTGACCATACCCCTATAATGTTTTATATTGGCTTTGACATTTTCAAAACATTTACGCAATGATAAAATGACACCCTAATACCTAAATAAGCTGTACATGGCATTTTTCCATAAAGCTTCCAATCCAAAAATATCCCCAAACACATATACAACACAGACATGACTATGTATGCATGTACACAGATGCAGCGTTTTCTCCAGACTTAACAATATGCAATTGATGTAAAAAGCACTGATATTTTAATGTGATTGGCACATTAAAATTTAAGATATTGCATATTGTGTAGATGTATGCTTTAGGGAAATTTCTCATTTTGTCCTCAAATTTTTTACAAGTATTATACAAAAAAAATTGTTAAAATTTTCTTGGAGGAACAAGGGAACATATATCTCATTCTCTTATGTGTTGTTCAATTAGCACTTTTGCCAGTTCACTGTGGAGCTGATTACCAAAACTGTCATACAGTTGTTGGTGTCATAATTTGGATTTTACTGCCAAAGTTAGAACTTTATTGTCACTGTTTATGACTCTATAGCCAATATTTTCATATTATGGGGGGAAATAATTAGTCAAAACTGAATAAAGCAGATACCAGTAGGAATTCTACTTCATTAACAAGATACTAGCAAAATTTGTGAGGTTCTCTGGAATCATACTATCTTGCTAATTCATATTAATGCCGATTTAATAAGCACCTTAATTTTAGGGCATGAATCTGACTCAACTTTCTCAGAACCTGAGCCAAATTAATCTTTGCTTTCACAGATTGATAACTGGTCTAAACAAAAGGAATTTTGTTGTAATTACAAATGTTCCAAACTAACATTTTTACTGGAAAACAATTGCCTTGTATGAGCAAGTTTGACAACATGTAGCTTTTTAGAAATTATATGGATGAAAGAGATTGAATTCAAAACAGACACTTCAGAAAATTCAGAATCATTTGCAGCTTTGGATAGTTATTTGTTTAGATCTGTGTTCTTCCATTAATATTGTATTCATATAGATGCCAACTTTGATTTTCTTCCCCATATTTCAATTATATTAAATAATTACAGTTATCAAGTGCAATCACAATCATTGTGTCAATTCCTGGATATGCCTTGTTAGAAACAATTCAACACACTGTACAATCATATGAACTAGAGGTAACCAAAGTATCTGGATAAACTATTAATAGCTATAATTATCAGGAGCCCAATAAGGCAAGCACTTTCTTTGAAGAGGAAAAGATAGCAGGATAATAAACGCAAAAACAAAACAGAGGTAAATGATTGGAACTTTAAGAGCTAATGAAAGTTGATATAAGGGGCCCTTCTAGCCTCAGAAATTGGAGATGCTGGCAAGGTCAAGAACGTGTTTGAGTATAAGCTCTTTACTAAGAAGATCTGTAAGCTCTATGTTAAGGGTGGCTAAAGATTTAGGAAAAACTTATGCACTTCCTATTTAGAAGTGGGGCTCTATAGCCAATTCTTTGGTTAATATCACCTTTTTTACCCTCAAAACTATGTAGGATTAGGCATGCAACATTTTTGGCAGCCTGCATTAAAAAAAAAAATCTAGGAATAGATAGTAATAACCCTCACTTTTTTAAAAAATAATGTTTTTTTAAATATCTCTCTACATATTTTTTTGGCATGGGCAGGCTCTAGGAATCAAATACAGGTCTTTGGCATGGCGGAAACACTCACTTCTTTTTATCTTAGACATTTAGAACTTTCTCCCTATTTGACAAGTTGGCTCTATAGAGGTTGGGCGAATTAGAAAACATCCCCCTTGCATGGATAATAAGGAAGAGAAGCCTCTTAAGTCACATGCAGACTCCTCAGGGTACATGCTTGACAAGTCAGTTAGGTACCATATTATTGACCCTACTTGTCCCCTCTACTGGGGCACCTTTGTTGGTTGCTTTGTTAGGTGTTAGGTAATTTTGAGATTTGTCTAATTTATTTATATTGGACATGTAGGATAAGTAAGGATTACCCTTGGCCAACAAAGAATGGGAAAAAGAAAGGAAGGAAGGAAGGAGGAATGCATGGAAGGAAGGAAGGGGAAAGACAAACAGGAGAGATCAAGAATACTGCAATTCAGAGCAATGGTGGGTAAGAAATGCAATGCAAGCAAGTATAGAAACTAGAAACATATTTTTTAAAATTTGAAGGTATCTTGGAATTTCTGAAAATTTCTGGAACCAAAATTTGGAAGATAAGGGAAGAAAAGGTGAATTCAGAATTTGTGGTTACATTTTTCCTTTGCGATGATAACTATATTAGCTAGGGTTCTCTAGAGAAACAGAATCAGCAGGAGATTTCTGTAGATATAAAATTTATAAAAGTGTCTCATGTAACCATGGGAATGTAGAGTCCAAGATCTGCAGGGCAGGCTGCAAGGTCCAATGAAGGTCCACAATGAACTCTCAGGAGGGGCTGGCTGGGCAACCATGGGAATGGAAAAGTCCAAATCCGCAGGACAGGCTGTGAAGCTGGTGACTCCAATCCAGAAGGGTCTGGATGAACTCCACAGGAGAGGCTTACCAGCTGAAGCAGGAAGAGTGACTGTCTCTTCTGAATCCTCCTTAAAAGCTTTCTTGTGATTAAATTAAGCAGCACTCATTGCAGAAGACACTCCCCTTAGCTGATTACAATGCTGGGGATATAGCTGACATAATCATGATTTAAGTCCATGAACTGTCCCCATAGCAACAGACAGGCCAGTGCTTGTCCAACCAGACAACCGGACACTACTACCTGGCCAAGTTGACACATGAACCTGATCATGACAACAACTGATTGTGAAAACAAAAATGGCAGTGAGCTGTGGAATTAGCAGAGACTCATAAGTCTTGGATGTCAAAATTTGAGTTCAAAGCCTGTCAGGGAGAGGCACACTGGTGAAAAAACACAGACTTTATATTCAGTTCCGGAAAGGATGCATCCTATAAGTAAGGTGAATGAAGAATGGATGGAATCTCATAAGGAGCAAAGGTCACTTTAAATAATCTCAATTCTAAATGAAGGTCATCTGAGATTACAAGCACCCATAGGTTAGTTACATAGCTAACACTTCTCTTTATCAGTTGATATCAATATCCAGAACCTCAAGTTTTCACTACATCTTTTTATGAACAATGCCTGACATTCAAACAAAAATAATAGTCACAAAGAAGACAAGATTTGCTTAGAAATAAGGAATAAAATCATGAAAAATAAAACTAGCATGTGGCCTATGTTTGTACAGTTTCAAAGATTAGAACACTTTTTACATTTTAAGGGTTATAAAAGGAAAATGAAAACATAAAAGAGACATTGCCTAAAAAGCCTAAACTATTTACTACCCAGCCTTTTACAAAAAAAAAAAAAAAAAAAAAAGAGTTTGTAGCCCCTGATGTACATAACTCTATCAAAAGGAAAGAAGAGAGCAAATGTGTCAGTAAAAATATTTTAAGACACAGTTCTATGTTCAAGAATAAAGGAATACTATCGAAAAGATTCCAAAAAGAATATGAAAAACAAGCAAGATGAATATGAAAAAGCTATATTTGTGAGTACCATAGGAAACTGATAAACCCAGAAGACAAAAAAGAAAGTATTAGTTGAATCCAAAGCAAATCTAAGTTATATTACTTCAAAAGAAGCAGTAAAGAGACAGAAAACTGACTTGACTTCTCAAAGAAACAACAAAAGCAAAAAGATGCTAGAATTATATCCTCAAAGTGATAAAAGAAAAAAAAAACTCAACCAGGAATTCTATATCCATCCTATCTTTCAAAATTAATGGTGAAATTAAAAATAAAAAATATAAATTGACAAAATTTGACACAAGCAAGCTCACATTACATAAAATATTTAAAAGTATTATTAAAATGGAAGAAAAAATAATCTCAGTGGAAAGAGAGAGCTCCAGGAACAATAGCCAGTGTAAAAAGGTTGATTCATCTAAATAAATGATAACTTGAGAAAAAAAAATACCTTGTAAGTATTAAATGTACAGTGAATATAATAACTATATAGAAAATACCTACTCACATAGGTGGAATAAAATAACCACGCATTTGAATTTTCTGAGAAGTGGTAAATGGACTGATTTATAATAAACAAAAAGTCAAGGAGGTTAGTGACATCATCAACACAGCAACATAAGACATCTTCTGGAAAATTCTCCCCTCAGAATCACATAATAAAAGAGCAAAGCTAACTTGCTTGGAATTCTGAATTATGTAAGAAGGATTCCATAAACGATGAATTGAAAAAAAAAAATCAGGTAGATTTATGTCCTGTACCTGCCAGTACGGACCACACCCCTTCACTCATTCCTGCATGCCTTCAGAGGCACAGAGAGGCAGCAGGGCCTGGGTCTGTCCTGCCATGGATGTGGGCCATAGGGCCACTTGGAGCAGTGAGTTAGAACCCCATGCATATCCAGGCACGAGGACACAAGCCTGCAGAGAGTCAAGGCAGAACACAAGTGTCTGAGGAGTGCCAAATACAAAAGTGCACCAAGCGTGATTTTTGGGTTCCTCCTCTGATATCCAAAAATTGCCCCCAGAAAGATAGCAAATGTAAAGCAAGAGACTTATATTGCTTATTTTCCTTCTCTCAGTAACACTGCCTTACTATGTCTATTGTCTAACATCTGAAATAAGTTAGTTTATATATTTTGTCCGTTTTTTTTTTAGTTGTACATAGAATAAGGCCTAATCCAGTCTTAGTTACACTTTCATGGCCAGAAAAGGAATATTCTTTACCAGCTTAAACCAAAGATTTTCACAGTTTAAACTAAAAATCTCAAAATTTGATGGCTTTATAGCATATCCCCTGCTCTTCAGTTGGGTGTGTTACTTTAGCACTTTGCTAATATCAGCCACAACTTGAACTGCATATAAAAGATAAATTAACAAGTCAATACCTGTTACAAACTTATAAATGCAACACACTGACTTTTTGAGCAATTGTCAAATATGTCACCTGACTAGTATTGGTTTATATGTCTTTATAAATTCATTCTGGATCTCACACAGAGTATCCATTCAATAAGTATTTATGGACTGAATGAATGTATGAATGAATGGATTAATGAATAGGGTGGGCCAATATAAATCCACTCTCCTGGACATTTAAAATTAATCTAAATTTAAATAAGAATATGGCATTCTTTTTTGACACTTTAGTTCTAATCCTGATAAAGTGACTAATAAAATTTGGATTAATTCTGATATACATATTTGAGAGAGCAAACAGTAAAAGCACTTGTTTTTATTACTTTACTAAATATATGTCAGTTTGCTAAAGATTAATTAATATTAGTCAGTTGATGGTCATTAAGCTATCTGGTTAATATTATCTTTTTTTAGAAAGAAAAATAAAACCATTGAATATGTTTTAAAAATTGGTAGTAGCCAAGATTTAATTTTATGCCTCGGGTCATAAAGTTATTCAAAAATCATATGGTTAGATAGGCTATTTGTAATGGCTTTGGAAAATAAGAAAATAATTTTTGAAAAACAAATTTCATTTAACTTATACTTTCTGAGCACCCACTGGGAGATATAGGCTAGGTGGTACAGATTCAGCAGCATAAAAGAAAATGTTTTTGCCTTTTGGTACTTATTTTACCTGACGAGAACAAAGATATATGTTCTACACAGATTTACCTGTCTCCATTTTTAGGCTTTTTTTTTTTTTAATAGTGTTTGTTTGCTTTGTCCATGATTTCCAAAATGAAATGCTGCTACATTTCAGAAATCACATGACTTACAATAAATGTAATAGATTTTAATGAAATTTTCTCTCAATTAAGAGCTTGCGTTCTTATGCTTTAGGAAACTTGTGATTAAGAAGAATCACCAAATATAATTGATTTCTAATTTGGCTTAAGTACATTAATTCTCTAGTTCTGTCACAATGGTATTTACATATATGAAGTTTTTAAAGAGATATGCATGAAAAAGGAAAAAAATACTTTGATGTGAAACTTGTTGGCATGAGGACTAAGAGCAAATGTTGAATAGGTTCTTTATGATTTCAAAATTTTTCTGTTTCACTAGAAAATCAAGAATCATTTGTTTCTTGAATAGTCTGGTTTATTTTAGTGATCTCAATTTGAAATATTACCATTTATTTTACTGAGTTTCAGCTTTTATTGATATTCAGTCAGATAAATAGAAGCTTCATTAACTATTATGAGTCCCATATGCTAAAATTTCAAACCAGTTTATTTCCAATCCTTCTCCAATAAATTTGGTCTAGCTAGAAGTAGGAAGTGATTTGTTAAAATGGACAAATACCTGGTGAAGTGACAACAGCAGAGTAATATATACCAGGACTCCTGTACTAAGAAAATATTAATAGTAGGTTTATCATTGTTTTCCATGAAACAAGAGTATATTATGGATAGGCTTGCTTGTTTATAGTTTCTCCTGTTTTTATTTGATTCATTTGATCTCTAAAGCCCCACATCAGGAAGTTCCATTGCCAATTAAAAATCAAAGCAGCAATGCCGTTCTACAACTGCACTAATTGTGCAAAATGCTTTGTGGACAGCACAGCATTCCATATTTAAAATAAAAAGTTTCTCTAAACATACCTCTGGATTTTTTTTTTTTTCTGACAGCAACAGATCTGAAACATCAAGATGAGCAAAAGGAAAATATAAACATATACATTTTAAGGAGCGACATAGAAGATATAAAGTATTATTACTCAGAACATTTATCATCATTTGAGAAATGTGATAGTTTCTCAGATCGTCAATGCCTTTTTTTAAGGAGAAACAGCTGAGAAATGCCAAATCTATGTCATTTGAAACTTCACATTTCATGCCAAGATGAAGTTTTATAGAAAAAGTGCCAAGATGATTTCTTAAAGATACTCTGCATTTAATTCAGCTTGGTTTCAGTTTGAAAAACTTTGTGTGAATTTCAAAACTATAATTTTTATATGGACTATAGATATATGTCATACCTATTTCTCAATTATCATACAAAATAGAGGAAATATTAAAAATTTTGAAGCAGGTTTGTAAATCCCTTATTTTATAGAATGCCAGTTTATCAAGAAGTATTAAAGAATCTGAAAGAAAAACAGAGGTATCATCTGAACTGAAAAAACTTTGAAAAGCATGATCTGCTACCCAGTATCTATTTGCAGCTTTTGACTTAACGATTTTAATAAAAACACATGAGAAAACATGTCCATTCCCTTCATCCAATTGAAACAAAAACTGATCATAAGAAATTTAAATAATTCTATATGTGTTCATCTGCAAATTGAGCCAATTGCTATATTAAAGTCTGTAATTATCAACTATGTAAATTTTGGTTGAGAAGATTGACCTTCTTAAAAAAAACAACAGTGTTTTGCAGTATGCCAATGCTTCCTGTGTGCTTTTTATCTTACCTGAGATATGAGTGAAGTAATGATTAGTACGGAATAGTTTGGTTTTTTTTTCCATTTATTCACATAAAGGCACATATATCATTAATTATCCTTATCAATATATGCTATAAATGCAGTTCAGAGATGTGAGACTTCACATAATTGAGCCTTATATGGAAAGTGGGCTAGAAAGACCACTTTTCCATTGACAATTTTGAACTCCATGTTCAAGCTCAAAAACATTCTAGCCACTAATCCTGGTATTCCTGTGAAACAATTTACACCCCTGGGAGAAATAAGAATTTAAATTTGCCAAGATGTAAAAAGGGTAAAGCTTATAAACACCTCACTCCATATAGTTATGTCTGTGTATCACAAAGTCATAGATCAGCTTTACTTTGATTTACAACTGCAATGCACTCTTAGCAGTATGTTATAAAAGATACTGATTTCAAAATAGACTTTGAACATATTCTTTGTATGCAACTGTGTTCTGACAATGGGAAAATGAGCCAACACAATGCCTTCCATTTCTCTTCCAGACACCTGAAATCCAACATTACTTCTCATTTGTATTAATTGGCCAGCAAGATGTAGAGATTAAGTGGAGAACTTTGAGGCCCTGGGAAATGCTAGAGACACTAGATTGAAAGAGCCAAAGTCATTGAATGACTTCATAAAGAACTCATCTGACAACAACACTGCATTGTGGTATAGGTAAGAAACAAACATTATTTTCCTAAACCACTCAGATTTTGAGATGTAGATAAATTCAAAGTTCCTGACATTTTCAAGTAATATGTATCACTGACACCAAGGTTAATACAAGCAATAGATTGCGAATGCAGAGTTCCAAATTGAACTTCTATTAAGGGAAATAGTTAACTTCTATTAACAGGCTTAATGGGTGTTAGGCCACTGATTTATTATGATGCCCTGATATTTCTTATAATGAACTGATGTAATATGCTGTATTGAATAATAATAACTGGTAACATTTATTAACCACAAAATATGTGACCGGCAGTGTGTCATATAAATTCCATACATGCAAAAACTTAGTCCTATGCAGCAGACACTGATATTATCCCTACTTTACAGTGGAGAAATTGGGGTTCAGAAAGGTTAAATAGGGCAGGCCACAGTGGCTCAGCAGGCAGAGTTCTCGCCTGCCATGCCAAAGACCCGAGTTGATTCCCGGTGCCTGCCCAGGTGAAATAATAATAATAATAATAAATAAATAAATAAATAAAATAAAAGATTAAATAACATACCTGTGTAGTGCATGTAGTAGAAAAGTATTTGAATCATATCCATCTGCAGTCAACAAAAAACAAGCCATTAGCAACCTCGCTAAATTATAATAGAGAGAATAGATCAGAGTTGGAATAGCAGTCAGGACGACAGGAATCTAAATACGACACTGACTGGTCATGGGATACGCATTTCAACTCTCTGGGTGTCAGACTCCTAAACCCTGCCCCTTATCCCAGTGGTGTAATTTTATGATTAGGATGTTTATCACTTTTCAGAGATCCAGCCACTGTCTAAATCAGGTTTGCACTTTGGGCCATCTCCTCAGGCAGAGGGTATTTCTTACAATTCTAACCTTGGGAGTTTGGATAAAAAAAGGTAAAGCAAATACTCAAATGTATATGGGGATATTCCTTTAGAGAATATTATATTTTGTTCTCTTGGAAAACAGAAAAGAAAAAGTCACTCTGTTAGTTTTAGGGTTTCGAGTTTGAGTACCTACGAATTGAAAATGTACAATGAGTCAAAGGTACCTTTTCCAATAAATGTGAGACTTAGAGAAATTATTTCTTTGTCAGCTTACTGTTCTAAGGCAAATAAAGCAGTTGACTCCTCTGATGGGGTCTTGGGAGAAAACAAACTGCTGAAAAATAACTCCACTTTTAATGTAACAACCTTAGGGAGGAAGAGACAATAAGGAAAATGATTTTATCTCTGATGGAAATGGTCTCACAACTGTGAACATTTTCACAGGATGTTTTGAGATCTGGCTCAAACTTAGCAACACCCATTGCGAGAAGTCAAACGGGGTCCCAGCAGCAATCAAGAGCAGTCCTTGATATACATCCTTTGTTACTAACATCATGAGAAATACAATTCTCTTCCTGAGAAATTGCCTACCTGGGTAGAAAAGATTAAAGAATAGTGGCAGTAGATGCCATTTTCCCCATAATATCCAGTAATTTAGCTTCCTTTCTTTTTTAGGTGTCTAGTACTAAATATTTATTTATTTATTTATTTATTTATTTATTTATTTATTTACATCATGTGGATAAGGAAGGGGGAATTGAAATAGGCCGTTTGTAAAATATTTAAGATAATCTTAAACAATTGCACAACACCTGGAAACAGACTATATAACAATTGTTTTAGAAATTTTATTCTTATAATTTTAAAACTATCTACAAGATGCCTTATTCATGTTTATTTTCTATGCAAATATAAAATATCTCTCTGAAGAGCTTATCTACATACCTATGCATTTATGTAGGAGCTTAGGTAACCAAAATAAACTAACAACTTATTCTTTTCAATTTAAAGTTCAAATTCCACAGTTTAGTTTAGCTTCAAATAGTATTTGTTTCAAAATCTATGAGGAATATTAAATGACCTATTCCACATTTAGACTTTTCTATTGAACAATGATAGTGCTTTAAAATACATCTTGTCAAATAGATCTTTAAATGAAGAGTTTTTAAAAAATTATTTATTTATAATAGCATTTAAAAGCAACTTTTCTTTCAACATCGACTTTCAGCACTAACACTGCTTCTAAAGTGAATATGTTGAAAGAAATGGGCCTGTCATCTCTGGACCATACCTACAGTGGTAAGAAAAAAAAATAAGTATGTATCCAGTATAAATGATAAATTTGTATTATATACATAAAACTAGAATCAACTGCAAAGATACCTTCTTTATATTAAAAACTAAATGCATGCAGTGATTTTCAGAGGAGTCCAGGGCTTTATAGTGCAATCCCATAATCATCTGGATATAACACCCCTTAAGTGATACTTTCTTTTAAATTAGAGCAAATGTAGGTTTACAGAAAAACCATACACCACACCCCCATTTTTAACACCTGGCATTAGTGTAGTACATTTTTTACGATTGATGAAAGAATATAATTATAATTTTAAAGCATGGGTGACAATATCTGATCTTAGCCTGGATCTGTCATTCATTCTGCCTTGCAGTACAGTTGCAGTCTCTTCCAATAATATTACTACCAGAGAGATGAGATAAGGAACCCAGCCAAAAGTGATGTCAAGACTGCCTTAAAGAAAGTTGAGAGGCAGTTGTCATGTGGGAAAAGATGGAAACAGACTTTAACTCTCATTATTGAATTAAACCCTAGGGATAAAAAGCTCTTCATCTTGTTTACATTGCCTGTCTTAAGTTACTCAAAGTGTCACTGTCATCAGTGATGACAGCCAAAGGGATGCTTGCTGTTCAGTTATGTTAGTGGTGATATGCTGCTTACAAATATTTTTGGGAAACAGCAGTAACCGAGAATCTGCCCGCTCACTGCTGAATGTTGAGCAGTCCACTGAGCATTACACTCAACTATCAGCACTTGAGATCAGATATGAATCACTTTACTCCATAAATATCTTTCAAATGAGCTCTACAGGAGATGATGCATCAACTATTCTCTTCCCTGCCCTAATTCCTTAATCAGCTTCATATTTGAGTGTTTTCAATTTGGACACATTAACTTTTAGATCTGCCTCCTATCCTCCCACCCCATTAAATGATATCATTCATAGAAGGCTTGGCAAGGTCTGAATTTACTCAGAATTGTACCTGAGCTGCATACCATCTGGCATTTGATCCTGACTATGAACATAACTTTAATAACTGCTCTCCATTTCACTTGGCTGCCATTTTGTGATTCCCACTCAAATTGGCCAACTTGTGATTCCCCTCTTCCTAGTTTTCAGCTTTGCACAGATGCAGCTCCAAATTTGGTACCTTCTGTAGTCTAGATGAGGCCTGCCTTCCCTCTTCCTGTGAACTTCAGAGCCCCGGTCTTTACAACGTCTCCTCGGATGCCTTAGCTAGAACACCCTATGCCCTGGACCTCTTGAATGAATGAGAGAGAAGTAGGACTAGACAACTTCCTCATGATTTCAGTCCTTCTCTAAGCATCTAACTCTGGGCTGCTACAGGACAGGCAGTATTCACTATTAGCCATAGTTAACAGACTAATCAAATACAGAGTTGGTTTTATTAATATTTTTCAGTAAAAAGTGCACATTTTTTTTCAGTGGTATACTATCTGCTTATCTTCTGAGGTATTTAAATATGTAGCAGAAAAGCTTGCTATCAAATAAAGACTGATTATCACAAGTCCATTTAATGCTCCTCTGTACTTAAGCCAGTTAAATTCACTTATGTTTCAACAATAACAACGATAACAGTTTAGGTTGAGTTTAAAGTGAATAAGACCAATTTATCATCCATGTGCTCTGAATACATGAGAAGAACACGAAGGATTGGTGACTTTGATCAATCAATTCAACGTGTTTTATCTTTTTGCCTTCAGATGATACAGACCAAAATTATCTCCAAATGAAAAATAAAGACTTAAAAATGAGATTTCTTGAGCACCTTTTGTTGTGTAGTTTTATGGATGAGAGTTTGTAAATTGCTGAACCACAGTCTATTTTCTACATGTTCCCACATCTCATATGGGCCATATATTTTTGTCTTGCAAAAAATAATTTTTAATTATATGTCAACATTCAAATTTAGGAGAAATCCTATATAAATAGACATGCAGTTCCTCTTTCATGTAAATAATTGTGACATCTGGTACCATTAGGCCTTGTTCTCACATGAATGTAGCCATATTGCCAGAGTCCTCACTACTCTGTATTGTTTCCCCTACAGTGAGACCAAATATTGGTTTCAATGTTATATGTGACTTCCCTAGAGTTTGGTCTTGCTGTATGCTTGCTCTGCAAAAAAAAAAAAAAAAGAAAGAAATACTAGTTTCCAGTTTTTCTATCACAAATACCGAAATAAAACAGATTTGTATACAAAAAGAAAAAGAATGAACATGCATTTCTTTGCATCCTACTGTATAATTAGAGAAACTACTGTGCCTGTGTCAAGAGAATCCCCTGGCTTGGGGCACTCATCAGCCATATAATCACTGTAAGTCTTGGCATTCTTGGTCTTAGGAAAAACATGACAACCCCTGAGCTCACGGACCTTAAACAACCAGGAGACAATTCATGTACTAAAGTGCATTAGAAATGTTAATAATTATGGAAGAAATCATAGGAGAACAAAGTCAAAATTCACTAAATAATTGTGAAGAACAATTATTTTTTAACTGCTCTGACAGCAGGTTTTAGGCCAATCTGAAAGGCTAAATATTGTAAATGTTTCTATGATTTATTTTGTTTTGTAAGTGCTCAAAGAAAGTCATTCACTGATAACAAAGGGAAAAAAAGAATCCTAATAATGCTAATTTATTACATTATCAACTGACATGAAGGAAGATAAATTGTTAAAAATAAAAACAGATGTTAAGAAAGTTTTACGTTCACTTGTGTTTAAGTTTCCCCATTGTTACAGCAAATACCATGCAATGGGTTGGCTTAACCAATGGGAATTTACTGGCTTGTGGTTTTGAGTGTGGATCAAGGCATCATCAAGGTTAATCTTTTCTCCGGAAGACTGGTGTTCTTGGGTGGGGTTAGCTGCTGGCGTTCCTTTGGCCTTTAGATTCTTGTTTCCCATGCCTTTCTCTCTCTGTCTTAATTCCATTCTACTTATCAAGGACTCCAGATAGTACTTACTATGTAATATCTTACTCTAATAAGAGTAAGGCACATATTCACTGAGGTGGGCCACACCCTAACTGAAGGACCTGCATACAGTGGGTTCATGCTCACAGGAAGGGATTAAGTTTAAGAACATGTTCTTCTGGGGTAGCTCCAAAACAACAAAGGTTGCAAGGGGACATGTATTTTCAATGGAATATTTTTTTCATTATTCTAAACAATGAATGATAGATATTATTAATTCTATTACTTGAAGATCGGGTCAGCATGTTAGAAATAATTAGTAAAGATGTGAATAAAACTTAGAAAAGTGTGCATAGGCAGTATAGTCACAACTCAGTTATTTGTATGAGATTTGGTTTTGCTATTTTTTTCCCCCAAATGCTCTATGATTAAGCAAGAATGATCCCTGAAAGAGAATTAAGATTTCATTTTTGGGTAAGTATTTATTTGTGCAGTCTACATACAACATACTATATTTTCTATTAACCAAAATAAGCCAGATAAGGAAAGAGATTTTTCATTTCTAAAGATAAAATTGTAATCTAAGAGGAACAGTGAAGAATTATTTTCCTCTGTGTCAGTAAAATGTTAGTGTTTTTTTAAGATAAAAGTATGCAAATTATGATTCAATCTTTAAGTTCTGGTTCATTAGATCAAAAGAATTTAAAAATATACATTAATGTCCATTTCCTCCAAAAGAACATCAATTATAAAACAGCACTGGCTGCTGCTGAAAATACCTTTAAATGAAGTGTAACAGCAGTAATTGTGTTTCTCTGAATCAACTTTATGGCAAATGGGGCATGAATCAATAGATGACAAAATGTGTAAACCATTTATCTCTTTGCTTGATCCACAATAAATTCAAATATATAATTATATTATCCAAGTTTGTCAAGAGAACTGACTAACCACAGCTGGTTACCTTAGAGAGATTTTTAAGGGAAAATGCCTTTTCAAGGACAAGGTGCTAATCTTGAATTGAAGTTTGAAATAGAAGAGATTTCAAGGAAAAAATGTTTCTCCAGAAGGGACCGGGAACCCTATACATAAAAAATGTATCCAGGTCTTCTGAAGTCTACAAATTTCTGTTAGGATTTGCAGTTGGATTATTTCAAAGGTGTTATAATGGAGACACTATTTTCCTTCTTAAGAGGCACTGGGGTAGCTGGAAATGCATTTTACCCATTCAAAATGAGTCATAAATCTTTGCTGAAGGAAATGGCTTCTTTGCTGATAATTGAAGGAACTGAATAGTTTGCATGAATAAGTGAAATCCTGGGGGTAGAGGGTGCAGAAAAAATGGGAAATGTGGTGAATGAATCATCCTATCAACCACTGAGTCACCAAAACAGAAAACGGAATCTTTCATGGCCAAGTTTCCCGGAGTATTCCTAAATCTCAAATACAGGACTATCCATTTTTACCTTTGGAAGATGGGTGTGAGGCTTTAAATTCTTTCTATACCAAGCACACTGCCTGGAACAGAGTGGGTGACTAATAAATATTTATTAAGTAATCATAAAAAATAAATGAATGAATGCCCAAGACTGCTAAATTGTTGCATGAATCTACATAATTTTTTTAATTGTCTACTGTAATCAAACTCTAATTATATTTACTGTTTCCAGTGTCATTCTTCTCTTCTAAATTATAAATGAGATTCTGTTATTCTTCTATTTACAATCCTTCAATGATTAAGATTCAATTACTCTGAAATATGCTAGGGCAATGTAACTTTGAAGAACTATTTTGGGAAGCAATTTTGTGTCAAAGAGTGAGAGCTTTGTTTCTGATAATTCCATGCCTGAAATCAAACCTAAGAATTCAATTCAAAGAACATATATATTAAAAAAAATCATGCTCAGATATTGTTAGGTACAATATAATATGTTGTTAGGTACAATATAATTTGAGATAGCAAAAACTGAGCCAACTTAAATATTTGCTTATTATGTTTTTCCACTCACTGGAATTTTAATATATATATCTAAGTTATATATAAATACTTTATAATTACTTAGTAATTTAATTATTTAAAGGTTTATAGAATATAACAGCTATATATTTAAACAACTATGGGGCTTATAAAACAACTAAAACATAGCTAGTGTGGGCACATATGTGAATAGAAAAAGTCTAACATATTATAAATCAAACTGAAGAGGGTTTACTTCTGAGAAGAAAAATGTGGACCAGTATTCATTTTATTTTTTAACCTTACATATTTAGGATTTTGTGCTTATGTTAAATTATATATATTACTTCTATAATTAAATATTTTTAACATGAGTTCTTTGTTTTCTGCGTTCAAATTATTTGTCAAATATATTTATTGTGAATAATTTCGCTCAGTCTTTGGCCTGTCACTACATTTCTTTTTTATGGTGTTTTTTGATAAACATAAGATTTTAATTATGATGAAGTCCATTTTATCATTGTTTCGCTTTTGAGCTTATTTCTTTCTAAGAAATCTTTGCCTACCCTAGGTCATAAAGATATGTTTTCTTCTAAAAGTTAGAATGATGGTGTAAGGTATAGGCAAGTAAAAGTTCACTTTTTCCACATGAATATCCCTTTGGATATGTTTTTTGAGCACCATTTGTTTAAAAAACCTTCCTTTTCTCACTGAATTGTGTTTGCATGTCTTTGAAAGTCAATAGACTGCGAAAATATGAGTCTATATCTGAATTCTCTACTCAGTTTCATCGATCTGTCTTTCTATGCAATGCAAATATCACACTGTCTTGATTATCATAGCTTTTGGTGGGTCTTAAATTTAGATAGTACAAATGTCCCAATATTGTTTGTTTTCAAAATCGTTTTAACAATTCAATGTTTGCATTTCTATGTGAATTTTATAATCAGCTTCTAAATTTTATGAGGAAAAAAGGTCTGCTGGAACTGTGATTAGAATTACATTAAAGTTATAGATTAATTTGGGAGACATAGCATCTTAACGATACTGAACAAAATATCATGTATATCATAATATATCTATTAACATAGTGTATTTCTCCATTTATTTAGGGCTCTAATTTGTCTCACCGATGTTTTCTAGTGTTCTGGATGGAGATTTTGAATGTTTAATGTAAACTTCCCCTTAATTACTTTATATATTTGATATTATTATAAAGATGGTTATTAATTTTAATTTAGTTTCAAAACATTTATTGCTATTATATAAAATTAAAGTGATATTTTGTATATTGACCTTATAACTGATAACTTGTTAAACTCTCTTACTAGTTAAAATTTTTTTTGTTCTTAGGATATTCTATATAAACAATCATATGATTTATGAGTAACTACAGCATTAATTCTTCCTTCCTAATTTTTTTTACGTTTTATTTTCTTTCCTTGCCTAATGCACTGGCAAGGACCGTCTGTACACAGTGAATACAAGTTGTAAGAATGACATTCTCACCTTATTCCTAATCTTACATGGGAAACAGTCATGGATTTACTTTTAAGTATGATTTATCTATAGGTTTCTGGTAGATATGGTAGAAATTCCTTGAATTTCTAGGTTTTTGTGAATTTTTACTGTGAAAGGGTGATGCCTTTTTTACCTTTGGAACATTTGCCAATGCTTTTCTTTTTTCTTTCTTCTAAATTCTTTTGCTTCATATATTTAGATATTTTCCCTCTATTTTCTGTTAATAAGGTGCAGTACATTGATTTTTCAAATGTACTAACAGCCTTTATTTTCCTGGGATAGAGTCATATAATCATGATAGTTTATCATTTTTATATATTGCGTACTGATTTTCAAAAAGGATTTTTAAGTCTATGTTCATCAATAAATTGGTCTGTAAAGTTTTTTTTCTTTCAATATCTTTGCAGCCTTTGAATAGTGTGATTTTTCTGGAGTGTATTACATCTTCCTCTATTTTTAAAGTGTCAGTGTATGATTTGCATAGATTACTTCTTACATTTTTAATATAATTCAATAGTAAAACCATTTGTGCTGAGAGTTTTGGTTGGGAGTTTTTACTAAAAGAATTCTATTCCTTTGTTAGATACATGATTAGTCGGATTTTCTCTCTGCCTTGTATCGGTTATGGGAAGGTTTATTTTTCAAGGAATATATCAACTTCTAAATTGCTTTATTTGTTTTTATAAAAAGATTTATGATGTTCATTTTTTTAACCTTTTGACATATACAGGAATTACAGTAATATCTCAACTTTCATTAATGATATTAGTAATCTATGTTTTTCTTCTTTCTGACTTCTTATGAGATCATTTTTCAAAATATATCAATATTACTAGTTTTTCCAAAGAAAAAAAATTTGGATTTGATTTTTTTCTTTCTTGAGTGCCTATATTCTATTTCATGATTTCTGCTTTTGTCTTTTTAATTTCCTATCTTCTGTATACTTTGGTTTAATTTGCTTATCTTCCAACTCAAAGGAGAAACCTGGGTAACTGATTTTAGCAGTTTATTTCCCCAATATAGTCATTTAATTTATAAATTTCCCTCTACTCATTGCTTTTGCTGCATATGGAAATTTTTGAAATGTTATATTTTCATTCTCAGTTTGAAATATTATCTAATTTCCTTTCTGATTCATTCTTTTAATCAGGAGTTACAAGTATATTGTTTATTTTTGTATTATCTGCATCTTTTCTAAACATCTTAAAGTATTCATCCTTAAATTAATGTGTCGTCAGAGAACCTACTCAGTTAATTTCAGTATTTGTAACTATGTTTTTTGGGGTAGGACAGAGTGCTTCATTTGTTTTCAAGCACTCGTATTAGTTGCATATGCATTTATAATTTTAAGACTTCATAATTAATGGGCCATTTTATCTTTAGGAACTCTCTATCTTTATTTCTGTTAATACTCCTTGTTTTAAAGTCTATTTTGTCTGATATTAAGATAGTCATTCCAGATTTCTTATGATTAAATTAAATACAACTTCACCTCCTTTTACTTTCAACTTATTTATGTATTTTTTAATTTAATGTTCTTCTTATAAATGGCTAATATTAGAGTATTTCTTTTCATCTTCTTTTTTTTAAATCTAATCCCTAAATCCCTGGAGTGGTTATAGCAAAATGCTTGCTCTATTTATAATTGATGTATTTATCATTAATTTCTATTTAGATCTTGTTTTTTTGTTCCTTTATTCCATATTTTCAACTTTATTTAGGGTTAAATATTCTTCAGTGTTCCTAGTCTATGCTGACTGACCTATTGCCTTTTAGCTGTACTTTTAACACATAATTATTTTTAGTGGTTTTCATAAACATAAAATATACATCTCTAACTTATCATATCTACTTAAGCTGTCATATTACTTCATAAAAAACATAAGGATCAACAGAATAGCTTTATTTACACTCTTTACTTTGTGCTAATTTTATATAATGGGTTTACTGTGAAGCAAATGAAGCCTAGGTTTCAAGGGTTTTCATTTGTGTAGTCTCCTTCCAAGACCATGAGGAAATACCACAGAAATTGTTCGCATGGTCACATATCTTTGTATAATGTGAAAATGTAAGCTAATATAGCCTTTACCTTAAGTTGTAAAAGGTCCAAGCACTTTAAATCCTGTATCAACTTCTGATAACACTTAAACATTTCTTCAAAGAACATCATTTCAAGGATCCCTTACCTTCCCACTCACTATATTTTCGAGACATTGCGTTTATCAGAGCCTCAGAATGGATCCCAGTTATGGTAATTTTGAACTATGCCAACCTAGATGAGATAGAAATATATTTCTCTGAATTCCTTTTTCTGTATCTTACCAGGTTTGAGTTAACCAAAAAGAAAATCTGTTGAAGATTTGGAAGGGAGAATTCAATTAGTAACCATTATTTTTTAAGGACATCATATTGGAAAGAAAATTCCCAGCAGATAATAACTTGGTGTTGCTCTCTCCCATTCCATGGCCAGCTGTTTTCCTAAGGGGTGGCCCTGCTGGTGAGAATTGACCCTAGATCAATACCAAACACAAAGACAGCATCCTTCCATGAACTTCTCCACCATGTCTCCATAGTTGCCCTCTGGCAGCTTGATTTGCTGGCCTTTAGGTGCACCAGTTATTGATTTTTTTGTTAACTTCCAACTCACTATTTGAACCTTCATTTCCCCTACTTATCCCCACAATTTTGTGAGGTCTTATTCCTCTAATAAATCTCAATTCCATAATACTTGTAGTTGTTCCTTTTGTATAGTGGAACCCTAATTGACCAAGTAATTGGTAGTTGTAAGTAGAAACTGCCAAAATTAAAGCATTAAATAGGAGGAATTGGCTTTGGAACCAGATGGTGGGCAGAAGATAGAAGGGTCCTGAGACACTTAGTGGAGGCTGGAACGACAAGGCAGAAATCGTTATGGAATTAACATTCCACATTATATAGTAGAAGAAATAGTGGCAACAGGAGTAACTGCAGTGGTGTAAAAATAAAAATTATTCCTAAGAAACTAGCGGATTTGGCTAAGATATATCCAAGCGGAATGTTAACAGGGGTAACTGTCATCTTTTAGCTAGTATGACAAAGTAAGGATAGTTTATTTGTTCAGTTGGTTTTCAAGCAGAACCTAGAGGGAATAATACTAATCCGATACTTACAGGGTGGGAAAATAAAACTGTTTCTCACTTCCAGATTATCCCAGGCAGCAAAAGTCTCTTATATTAAGAAACAGCCTCAGGACAAAGATAAAATTCAGCGTACTACCAATAAAATGTAGTATTAGAGCCAAGATATCAATTGTGTGGCAGTAAAACTCCTCTAAGTCCTCAGAAAGATTGAGGGAGGTGCCTATAGAATTTCTCAGGTGGATAAAATATCTTATAAATAATCTTCAGGTTGTACTTCTTAGATCCCTTTTCCTAGGCAAAAGGAATTCCATAAATTCCTTAGTGTCTTTATTCTTAGGTCAAGAAAGAGAGGAGTCTGTCTCAAGGAGATGTGAGGGTGTGATATTTTTCTAATGGAGCACATTATAATTGGAATCAAGAAAGACCACAAAGTTTTAAAAGACATTGTTCCAGTTTGAACTAAAAGAAGCATAATCAGTTCAAAAAGGAAAGGAAACTCTGGGCTTTGACTACAAACAACTGGTAAAAGGCTGAGAAAGCGCCACCGCTGAAGAGCCAAGTCATCTATTATATAAAGAAAGGGTGAGTCAGAGAATGGATAGAAGAGCTCAGAGGGGGTAGCCAAGAGCCACAGGTAAACTACCAATATGTAACTCACATGACCACAGAACTGTGATGGGCCATTTAGAGCTATGTGCTCTACAGCCCAGCCCCCACGTCCCCTTTTAGAATGGGAGCATCTTCTGTGGTTCTTCTGTCCCTGTCTTAGTAGTATAGATTCAGTAAATTGGTTGCAGGTGACAAATTACTTAAATTTATGGTCTTCTGATCACTAAAATTCACTTCTGAGGAACCTCAAATGCAACTGGAGTGGCTTTAGTTGAAGAAGTACTGAGATTTAGCCCTGAAAATCATGCCTAATAGGATGTTTTGTAGGTCTTGGAAAGGACAGATTAGTGCATTTTTATGTGGGAGACTGAATTATTAACTACCAGATGGGATAGAACTAACTACTCTCCAAAACTTAACCATGCCACCTTGTAATCATGCCTGTGTACTGTCCCTTCCCACAATGAACCTGGGATTTCACTGTATTGGCTTTAGCAAGTAGGAAACAATGTTCCATTTAAGTAAAAATTTAGCCCTCTTGTTCAGTTCAAAACTTGTTTTCTTTCTCAACATTTAATGCCTGATAGCAATCTTATAGCAACCAACAGTAAGAAAGCAGGCAGCATGGTGTGTCCTTTTTCGCGTTTTCCTATTCTGTCTCCTTATATGCTTTTCTCTTGGTATTAGGGTTTAGAGAAGAAACCAAATGTGTTTTTCAATAGCTTCTTAGTTTTGATTGGTTAACTAGTTTAATTGGTCTTATTGGTTCTACTGTAAATTTCTAGCCTTCTCTAGCATGAGGTGATGATTGCTGGACCAATTTTGCCACCTCTTATCTAATTATGTAGGGATGTACTAGGCCACATTTTGAGATTTGATATTTTAATTGCTGATTTTCATTAGCTTTGAAAGTTGAGATGGAATTCTAACATGGTTCTGTGCTCCCCCTTGTTTGGGATTTCACTGCTCCATGAGCTTTGATGAAAAACATGGCACTTCTCATCATGGCTCTGACATCGATAGCTGGTTCCATATTCAGCTTCCTTTATAGATAGAGTGAGGCATCGCCAATCAGACCCATTCTTCACAGATTTTTAATCAAAAGTGGTGACATAAAGAGAAGTAAATGATCTTTTTAGGTGCTGACATCTATTTTCCAGAGGCAGCAGTGGCAGAGAAGCCAAATGACACATCCAGTGATGAGTACTTGCAATAAGCAGTATTAACTCAGGACTCTACTGCTTCATGGTGGCGGCAGAAACATCATCATGAGATCAGTTCTGGGATGTATTTATGACTATGAGTCTCTTGTCACTCCCTTGGTTACTGATTGATTTTCTACACAGTGATTCTGTTAGCTACTGTAAAACATTTATTTTCTGCTTAATCCATCTAGTCTGTTTCTCTTGTATGTAACTAAAACTCCTGACCAAAGTAAGAATTGGGTCCGTCTTGTCCAAAACTATACATCTAGTGAGTGTGAAAGAGAGTTGGTTCTCAACAGACACATATAAATTAATAGATGGATAGATACATAAATTGATTAAGATTATGAGAGAAAATTTGGTTACCTTTTTTGCCACAACTTTCCAACTTTTTAAAACTTAACTAATCATGCCAGCTCCCTTACAATCTATATCTAAATTGTTATTTTGAACCTAACACTACACTTTGCTCTTATACTCGTTAAAATTATCTTATTATTTAAGGCAATTATATGCCACTTCTCTCCATGTCTTTGACAACTACTTTAGTCTAAGTGTCCGTCTTCTCTTACCTTGACACCAACTTCTCTCAGCTTCCTGACTGGTCTTACCAAGATTCATTTCATCTTCCCTCCAGTACATTCTCCACAATGCAGTAGGGAGATTTTTCAAACAGCAAATCTACTCATTTTACAAAAAACCTATAATCACATGCATATGCACATACACACATGCACACACACACACACACCTTTTAAGAGTTTCCCATTTCTCTTCCTTATCCAGAGCAACAGCATTCTGAATGACATGACCTGTGGCTATTGCAACAATTTTCCTTCTCATCCATAAAGCCTCTGTTACACTGGACTCCTTTATTTCAAACACAGCAAATTCTCTCTTTCCCCAGGGCCTTTTTCAGTAGCTGCCACCTCTTCCTGGAATGCTTTATTCTTGGTCTTCATGAAGTCAGTTATTCTGTCCATAGGAGCTCAGCTGAAGTGTAACCACCTATGGTGAAGGCAAATGAAATCTTCATGTCTTCTCCTGGGAATATAGCTAAATTATATTTTTACTGGCCTCCTTTACAAATAGGTGGGACAATGTAACTGAGATCTAGTGAATAGAAGATGAGCAGACACAATATATATCACATTCAGGCCTAACTCCTGCAAAAGTCTCTACACCAACTTTCACTCACATGTTCTTCTTTTAGCCACCTGCCTAATGCAGGGAACTCAGGTCAGGGCTGCAGAGTCCTAGAGGATCAGAGAATCATCAGATGGTAGGAGCCTGGAGCCCTGAATAACTGTGTGGAGCAGAGCCTGCTCAAATCTGCTTTGGACTGTGATAATAAGTAAGAAATGAAGCTTTGTTTTGTTTAGCAACTGCGTCACAGTAATTAAACAAACTACAATGATTAACACACCTCCACAAGGAAGTCTTTCCTCATCTCCCAATCTAAACTGGTACCTAGCTTTTCCTGGCTCACTACCTTTGTAAAATCTCCACATAGTGCTTGCCTTTATCTAATATTTTCTTTATTGTTTTTCATTCATGCATGTTCTATACATCAGAACTAGAATATAAATTCCACAAGAGTAGAGACCTGATCTTGTTCTAAACACAATTTCAATAATAAATATATGTTGAATATATGGATAATTGAATTAATTAATTAATAGAATTGCAACAGTAAACTGGAATATTGTAAGAGCTGAATTAAAGTCAGATTTAGTATAGAAATGTTTATTTACAGTTTCTGCATTAGTGCCTAAAGATTCTCTTTAAAATTCTATCAGTGTAAAGTAAGTATAAAAACAATTACAGAATTTTTTAGATTGCATTTTACATTCCCTCTTTGGCTGGTTAAAGGAAGGCTCATTGATGCAAATATCACCAAAGTTCATCCCAAACCTGATTGTGGGGAAAAATCCTCCTCAACTATTTCCTACAGAAAATGATCTCCTAAAATAAATGTCTGAGTCTATGGAACAAGTGAAAAGACAGGAATTCAATCAGTCCTGGGATTGTCTTTCCTGAGGAATACCTGAAAGGTATCAGTTTTCTATCTGTGCCAAACTGCACACCATACATCCACAAAGCTGGTCCTAGAGGTTATCAGATAGTACACCCAGAACTAAGTTGAAAGGCAAGTAGTTAGAACAGCTGCATTTACTGAATACCTACTCTGTGCCTAGCACTGCGCTAAGCCTTTCATATAAATTCTTTACCTCAGTTGTTTATCAAATAAATGTGTAAGACTGACATGCTGAACAATTAGAGACAAACTTGGATTTAAAGAGACTACAATTACAAAAAGCATTTTGCTCCATGCTTTACAGAGAGAAAATTCTGAAAGGTAGAAACAAACCCAGGCTTCTGACACTAAATTAATACTTTTTCACAATGTAGAGCTCTTTTCCAATACATTTTAAAATAAAATCTGATGGAAGGTAATGTAGGAGAATAGAGTAATAATTACCTTGAGTTGGACTCAGAAACCTGAATTCCATTCTCAATGCTTCAGGCAATGACATTTTAACCTCAGGCAGGCCACAGATCATTGATTTTCAAACTGTTTGTATTAGACAAGGCCTTTCTTCCCAAAGTAAAAAAATCAGTCAGTTGTATCCTAAGAGTTGAATGTGAACCATTAAGCCCTATATGAACTCTCCCCAAGGAAAATCCAATGCACCCCAACAACTGGTACCTCTCTTCCTCCTCTACCTACTGTATCTCCTTCAAGTGCACCAGAGAGAACCCAGGGGGCCAGCCCTGGCAGGGATTTATTCAGCCCGACACACTTTCTCCCTCCTTTAGTTATTCCTGACTAAATCATCTGTCTCCACAATAATCCTCTACAAATGGGTAAACAATCTCTTTAATCATTTTCTGTTTTCTAATCCAATTTCTTCAAGAAAATGTATCTCCACCTTATCCCTTTCCTTCCTCTCCCCATCCCATCTGGCCTTATCTCCCTGTTCAATTAGTGTCTCTCTCCGTTCAGTTTGTGACTCTCTAATCATGATGCGTAGAGCAGAGTGAGGAGCACAGCTCCATGGAGGCAAAGGAAGCTGTATACTTGGACCTGACATAAGACATAAGGGAAAGCCTTTGCTTTCCACCTTCGAGGCCTTTATAAAAGTCCCACAAACTTCTTTCGCATCCCCACGAAAAGTCTTTTCCAACATCCTGATTAAACTTGTGTCTCAAATTCTCTCTCTCATGAGAATTAAATTGTTTAATTTTGTGGTTTTTTATTTCATTCTACATCAGCAATATAAGATATAGACATTCCAAATATGAATAGTATCTCAGGTGTGCTGAATGATAAGGAGATATTTATTGGAAAGCAAGAACCTAATTGTTTTATGTAACAACATCTATTTGAATATAGTACAGATTTCAGACAACTCTCTGATAAAGTTCAATGGTGCAGTCCGTCTACCAATAATTTGGGGAAAATGCATCCTTTCAGGGATTTAAATATCACAGCCTAAATCCCTTTCATTCTGTTGACCCTTGTTTAGAAAACTTATTCAAATTCTCTAGGATGCAGTTTCTTCATCTCTAAAGCAAAGTTAACTCTACTTTTTTTTTTTTTTTTTTTTTTTTTTTTTTTTAAAGGAAAGACAGAGAGAAGGAAGGAAGGATAGAAGGAAGGAAGGAAGGAAGAAAGGGAAACATTTTTAAACATTTTCTTGTTTTATTGTATTCTGTTTCTCCGTTTTTGTTACATGGGCTGGGGCCGGGAATCGAACCGAGGTCCTCCGGCATAGCAGGCAAGCACTTTGCCCGCTGAGCCACCGCGGCCCGCCCAACTCTACTTTTTTGATACAGACTTTTTTCTGTTGAAAGAAAACATTATATATGGGTCTTCCCCATAAAATTTAGATAAATACTAGAAGCAACTGATGAAATATATATATGAGTTCTACAACTATTTCATCCTCTTCAAAACATAAGCTCCATCAGAACATGCATAAATACTCCTTCCACCAAAAGTCCATGATTATACATATTATTTGGGATTACAAAAATTATTTGGGAAAATCTTTTAAAGGACAATATTAGAAGACATTTTTCCAGAAATCATAACCCAATTTTGATACACAAAAGGCAAACTGATAGAAAATAATTTCCAATGTACCTCTACTTTAATTAACAAGAGCCAAGAAGTTAAATGATTCTTTATGGACCTATTGAGAAGTAAAGTACATTATTGTGAGTCAAACAGCCACTGTATAGCATAGTGATAGTGCCCCACATATCAGAAATGACAGTGCATTTTCCACCCACTATTATAAAAAGCTATGGATGATATAAAGTCATTGTGTTTTTAAGTTAATGTCACACGCTAAGCCAACCTGCCTCCTGTCTCGTCTATTTTTACATAGAACAATAAGGCTACCACTGGCTTATGCAGATAATAGTTTCCATGCTGGTCTATACAGTTCATCATTGATGTTTTAGTCACCTAATACAAAACGAAAAATAAATTTTATGACTATCACTGCTTATTAGATTCTCCTTAACTGTTTTCCACAGTAGTGCTTGCTGCTATCTGGCATAAAGACCCTTCTAAAATAATAGTCTGTGTGTATTATGAGGATACACTAATAGCCCCTACCTCACCCAGTTGCTGGGAGTTGTCAATTAGATAAAGCATGTAAGGCACTGCTAAATACTCACTAATATAAACCATTATAATGATGGTGATGATGATTAGTATCATTGGGTCATTTGACTTCTAAGACTGATCTCTCAGGCATTTAGGTAGGTTAGATGAACAGAGGGACATTGAAATAGGTGTGTAACTACAGGATCCCTTGTAGAATTTGGAATCTAGAAAATAATTATAAACAAACATCCATTTCATTCAAACCCTCTCGACTAGTAGGGAAGCACCCACTTGTTGAAAACCAGTTCCTCAACTTCAGGAGGTTTTATTATCCCGTGTTCAGGTCAGTGAATCCACAGTTTCCACTGGCAAGTAGAAGTCCACTTTCTTTCTTTACAAAGGGACAAATTTTACCGAAGTAGGTTTACTGTAGCAAGGACTGGGGAAAAGCTTGGAATTCATTTTTCATTTAAGGAAGGATTCTATTGTGTTCAGCAAAAGATGTTAGCCGCTTTTCCATATGCCAAGCAATGTGCCAGGTGATTCTTATTTAAGACCAGTGTTATAGGATTCAATGGTTTTCTATTCGGTAATGTTTCTGTCCCTGAGCTTGACTTACCAAGAAAATATTTTGAACATTGTCATGGGTCAAATTCTCCAAGGCAGAACCTGATAATCCAGGGGATATTCATGAGAAACCAGTAAAAGGGTAAGTGGTGAAGGAAGGATAGGTTAAAAGAAAGAATTAAGTAAAGATGTGGTTTTAGGAGAGTTTTAACCTTGGGATGTAGGCTAAAAGACTGGCTATATTACCACAGCATAAGTCAGAAAGGGGTTCCAGTCACTTCGAGGAGGGGCAAAGCAGAATCTCCTGGAACTTTCATAAAAGGTGGCTCCTTTCAGCCAAGGACCATCCTCCACAAAAGGGCCCAGGTGTGAACTGTTAGCAGATAAAACACATAGCAGCTGGGGAATCTGGGTAGGACACCCAAAGCATTTACTACATGTGTTAATAAGCAGATGAGTCAGTCGAAAGTATCCCATTATATTTTAATCAATGTCCTGGGACCTTATCCCTAAATAATCTGATTATGTTTTAGGTATTGTCCTAAAACATTGTTTTAGTAACTCTATGGTTTTATAACGTTACTGAAGATATTCTCATGACATCAAATCTTTCATCTAGTTATGTTATCTTGGGCATGCGTTCTAGCTAATTACTGTGTGCTTTTCTTGCATTTACTGCATAAATGGAGTAACTAAAGCACAGGGCAGGTACAAAACATGGAGATTAGACCTTTAGAGTACTAGAATATCCTAGTTTCACTTATCAGTTGCGTGATCTCGGGTGAATCATTTAACCCTTGCTAAACTCCAATTTCCACACATATGGAAGTTGGAAGATTCTTACAGGACAGTTGAAAAATGAATGTGAGCTAATGTGTGTAATGTATTTAACACACTTCTTGGCATCTATTAAGGATTCAGTCAGTATGGATTGTTTCTTCTGTCTGCCATTTTTGTTTTTTGCTTCATCTTACTCAGCCTATTGGCAGAATCTGACAAAAAATAAATTCAATAAATTAGAGAAGAATATGGTAATATATATTTGCTATGCTTTGAATCATATCTTATGATTCTTCTCCTGAGATTCCATCTCTGAATGTGCTTTTGAGGTCACATTCACAACCTAAAAACTGCTTTCTGTTCAGTAAAAAAGCCAAGAAATACAGATGCAACACAGCATAATAAACAGAATTGGTGAAGAGAAATACAGACGCAAGCAAACCAAGTACAAAGAAATGGCAGTAGGCATTTTGCAAAGTATATGGGGCAAAATAAAATTTCAAGTTCTGCTCAATAAGCATACAAATGCTAGTTTTTATAGAGATGCTGTTGTAAGTCTTGGTAGTTAAATCTGATACAGATACAGACAAGGAATTTTGGAGTTCAGATTACCGGCCATGATACAACATATGAGACCCAATATGTAAAGATGAGTACATAAAGGAAACAATAGGAAAAATTTAAGAGGATGAAAATATTCATGACCATCAGCCATTCCTCACTGACATTTTCACTGGAATTTGAAGTTGAGACAGAAGCATACTGCTCATTTTTTATCTTGATGCATGTACCTATTAATTAACTGGTTCAGTGAACTGTCCAAGGTTCTTCTTGTATTGCTGTGTTTAATCATTAACAATTAATTCTTTCTTATCATTAAAATCAAATTCAAGAATCCCTTCAACATTTATAAAAAGAGAAGTCAAAACCAGAATAACCCAAAGGGCAGCTGTAATCAAGATTTTGGTGCATAAAACGGACATTCCTATTAATCAGTACAGTTTCCAGATTCTGCTTTAACAAAGTCTATTATAGTGTGCAATTATAAATTCCTTTACAAAAATTGTAATTCATCCTCCTATAAAACATGGGAATTTATTTTACTACCCAAAGTCACTAAAATCTCAGAAAAGGCATTCCTTAAAAGTACCACAATATGTAAATAACCCTATTAGTTGTTAGTGAATATTGTAACTAAATGCCTTCCTTGCCCTGTTTCAAGCTAAGCATGTCCACGTGACTTTCTTTGGCCAATGAAATGTGAGCAGAAAGTGAAATGTGTCACTTCTAGATGGAGGTATTAACAGCTAGGGCATAATACCATATTTTCCTTTCCTTAATCTTTTCAAACTGCTACATTTTAGATGTTGATTGATTCACTAGCCTTCTCAGAATAAAGAAAATAGAGAGGCAAGCCCTTAGCCAGCCAATGATGGACTTGCCCTATCAGCAAAAAATCAACACTTGTTTTTATTTGGTCCCCAAGATTTGTGGCTGCTTGTAACTACCATACACACTAGCCATCCTGACTAATACAAATTAGGACTATTGTCCTTCATGCCTTTTCTTAAAAAATATACAACAAAAAAATAGCCATTTTCAGATCTCAGGTTAACTTTAACAGTAATTGCAATAAATTAAATGCACGAATTGAAATAACAACCTTCAAAGAAAACTGAAGTTTCTCTGTAAGGTTTAGTCTCCTCCTGATTGCATACTGCAGGTCAGAGAAAACATGAGAGACAACCATTAAGAAAACTCAGTTTTCAGTAGTTCACTTTAATGAGAGGTGTGCATGAGAAATTTACTCACATTAATAGCAGAAAACAAGGGTTGTAAGACCTGAGAAAAGAAGGGGTGAACATTTCAAGCTACAATGCATAACTGGTGGCAGCAGAAAGAGGTATTACGTGATTTGGGTTTAAAAAAATTTGCTGTTTTATTTACAATAGCCCTTTGCTGTGACCTACTGACAAGATAGCATGGGAGAGGGAGGATAGCAAATTTATAAAATCATTGAATCTCAGAGGATAACCCATGTGAAGAATTTTATTTAGATAAATGGTCATGAAAACACTCGGAAATAACAGACTCCAGTCTCAGCAAACATGTTAATTCCAAAACTATAAATCTATTTATAATCACAGACCTGGGAGGTTCATTGCAGCAGTGATTTCCAATTTTTAGCTTCTCAAGAACTCTTCAAAAGCATCTGATTAAATTCCACAGAAAAAAATTTTTTTAATTTTAATTTAAAATTCTCATTATTTATTATAGTTTTCTTTAGTTTATTTAGGATGTTTTGACAGAGTGAATTATCTTATAAGAATATGAACAATTTAAAGGAATTTTCTCATTTTACAATTTTTACCTCATCCAGGTTATATTGGTCTCAGAATTTCCATTACATAGCCATGAGTTTCCATATACAAATCACTTAGCATGGCATATGGCACATAATAGACACTCTCTCTGTGACTCAGTTTTGCCAGGCAACTAGGACAACTATGACACAATGTGTTGGATTAAACAACAGGAATTTATTGACTCACAATTTTGAGGCTAAGAGAAGTCCAAATTCAAGGCTTCAGTAAGGCAATGCTTTCTCCCCAAAGTCTGTTACAGTCTTGTAACTCTGTCGTTGGTATTCCTTGACATGTATCCATGCCTTGAATAGTGATGCCCTTTCCTTTCTCTTCAGAGTTCTGTTGATTTCCAGCTCCCAGCTCCTCCCCATGGCTTCTTCTACTCAGGCTTCAGTCTTTTACTCTATATAAAGCCTCAAGTAATCCAAAGTGTTAAGACCCAACCTCATTCAGTTGGGCCACACCTTAATTTAAAATACCGTTTTCAAGAGGTCCTATTGGCAAAGGATTCACACCTACAAGGAATGCAGATTAAGATAAAGAACAAGTCTAAATTGGGGTACATAACTCAATTTACATATTGATAATTTTACATTTTAGACTTAAGTAAAATAGAACCACTAACTTTTAACATAAATTGTATAAGGTTATAAGATGGAAGAGAAGTCTCAGAAAGTATTTATTTTTAGTTGTCATATCATATCAACCCACACACACAAAACTTATGCAAACAAATTCCATGAAAATGGTGAATAGGTTTCCTGATGTGATATTTTTCTAAGCCAGTCTCTGACTTCATTCAAAATAATCAGCTATATAATAAAACAAAGTGTAACCCTCCAAAATTCATTAAATTCATGTTGAATCCCCTTTAAACATACCACATGAATTATAATCATAGTATCTACAATTCCATGTTATACTGATGTTGAAAATCTCCTGGAATTATATCAGTTACCCACAAAATAAAAGCTCTATTTTGCAGCAAACAGAATGAGTTGTATTTTACAGACCCCTAGCTTTTATACCTAAAAACTAACAGAAAAACCTTTTGAAGATGGCTATTTCCTCTTTCACAGTGGCAGTTATTAGAATAAATGAAGTGGTAAAAATAAGTAATCAGATGTAGAATTCAACTCCCATTAGATTCATTCCACAGATGATACATGACACTTCCATTTATATTTTCCAGGTAAATTTTGAATCAAGAGTATTTTTTTGCCAAAAGAAAACTGAATATGACCATACCATCTACTGTGACACAGTATTTATTCAAATCAACAAATGCTCATTGTCATCCTATTTTTGACAAAACAGGGAATGACAGACTCGGTAGTAATACAGATTCTGAACTCAAATCTTGTAGCACCACTTTCTGACTCTGTGGCCTTAGGCAAAATAAAAATGAGATTATTAATAACTACACCCATGGTAACTGCAAGATTTAAATCTCTAAGCATTGAACCTGGCATCTGGTAGTAACACAATAAACATTGGCACATATGGCAGACATTCATTGAGCTCACAAAAATCCACAAGATAAAGAACATAAAATTACCCTTCAATGAGAAATTTCTTTATACACTGATTTGTAAAGATCTCCTAAATATGTTGCTATATATGTGTTCTTGGGTTTCAGTGCTCCTATTCCTCTCTCAACTGTAATTCTGTGAGGAGAATATATTCCTGACAACCTACAAGGAGAATGTCTTGTGTGTGTGTGTGTGTGTGTGTGTGTGTGTGAGTGTGCATGTGTGTTCCCATGCACCAGCTGCATTTAGTTATCATGAATACCTAACACCAACATACTGTTTGTTGTTGCCCTTCCATCCAAGATGAATCATTTTGTTCTGCAGTAAAGATAGGGTAGAAGATCTAGGTAGAGCTTTATATACCTCACTGACCAGGCCAACACAACAAGGAGAACTTCCTTAAAATTCTATGAAGTCCTTTCTGAGAGAGTATGCTGGGGTTCATAGAGATAAAGCCTGTTGAAAGGAGTAGATTTCCCCAAATTCTGTGTCCCCCATGGGCTTCACCTTCTCTCACCACTGAACACTTGATCTCCATCATTGCACCAGTTAACCTATTTATTTACTAACAACCCTAGCTGAACCCTTCTTCTCCATGTCCAGTTTTAGCTATTCCAGATTAGTCAGTGTTTCTATCTTGTTCATTCCTGTAGGAATTTGTCCTTAAATTTAGGGTTACTTGTTTGTTCTGTGACTTCTGCTTTCTACTTGGTTCAAAAAAAAAACATAACAAAAAACTTGAAACTTGCAATTTTACTGGCTTTTTGTGGTTGTAAGGGTTAGAGGGACATTCTTTCCAGCTCTCTACATCACTTAATAGGAAATAGAATTATATAGTGAAAATGAACATGAACATAAAAAAATCACAAAAAAATCAAAATAATAAGGATGAATTTCAGCAATTTCCAAAAACTTAAATCATTCATTGAGTCCTCTCTGAACGTTGTGCAATTAAGCTAGAAATCAATGACAAAAATCAAATTGGAGGTCACTAAGATGTTTTTAAATTAGGTAAAACATGTTGAAATAGCCAATGGGTAAAGGAAGAAACTGTGAATAAATTTTAAACTATTTAAAACAATAAAATGTTGCGTATTAAAATATATAAGGCTCTAAAGATTAGATTAGTGGGATATTTATAACATTAAATTCATTTGTTAGAAAAATTTAAAGTTAAAAATAAAATATTTATGTATTCATTTCAAGAAACTTGAAATAAATATTAGTAGCAAGATAATAGTAATGTATTAGGAGAAAGGTAATAATAAGTTAAGAGCATTGATTATATAGAAATGAAATAAAAAAAATCAATATATCCAATACATTTTCTCTAAAGGAGATAAAATTCATAATCCTTGGCTAAGCAAATACATAATTAAAAAGACCCCAAACTCTAATATCCAGTATTAAAATGGGGACATCAACAGATAGCCTACAAACAATAAAACAATACACATTCTCAGTGATTATCAGGAAAATGCAAATTGAAAGCACTATACAGTCAACTAACTGAATGGCTAAATGACTGACAATAACAAATATCTGAGAGAATGTTAATCATATGGAACCCTTATGCACAGCTGGTGGTACTGTGAAGTGATACATCTGTTTTGGAGAATTGGGCACAAATATCCACCCAACAAGTATTCTTATTAGGAAACACAACACCACAGAGAAGCCAGTTACAACTAAATAAATGATTCTCACTATCACAATACTGAATGAACAAAGAAGATGCAAAAACAAAGCCTACAAAATTGTTACATAATAATGTAGGGAAAAGGGTAGCATAGGGAGGTGTGGAATTTAGTCACTTCTTTAGAGCAGCTAGTATATAGCCAGAAACTGTCAGGAACAATTATTTAGGGGACACCAGTAACTGGACACACATTGTACAGCAGTCTAGAAGGGGTGAAAGGGCCAAGGTCACAGTGCAGAACTCTAAGTAAAGCCTCCAAACTGTGGAGGCTGGTGCCCCTCCCCCACTGGCACAGCAGGCTGTGTTGGAAACACTTCTCTACTGGAAAAAGTAGACTCACTAGGAGCAAGGGAAGGTAGCTCAACCAAGCACCAATTGTGTTTTTTTTTTTTTTTTGTGGGGAGGGGGTGAATTGAACCTTGGTCTCCCACATGGAAGGCGCCAACTGTAGTTTTAATTTAGAAATCTGGACTGCTGAATGCAAGCTCCAAGCATAGATAAACCCATAGCAAGCAGGAAAATAACTCTGAGGTCTCCTAGTAGAGGGGAGGTGGGGTTGACAGAAAAAAATAATAGTACAACAGAGGCTTTTGGAGTGGGCCAAGCTCAGAGTACTGGAAATGGGCTGTGCCCCAAGCAAAGGAGCACATAGACCCAGGGCCAACTCTGGCTCTTGACTAACAAATCTTGGGGGCTACAGACTGACTATGAAAAAAGATTTCTTGTTTCCTTTCTTTTTTTTCTTTTAAAACTATTCTAGATAGCTCATGAGACAAAGCTTCAGATATTTTCAATTGTCAGCACTGACCCAGGCAATGGCAGAGTTCAAATAGATCTAAGAGACAAAGTACCTACTCAAGTAAAGGAGATAATTCCTTAAAGGGTGTATCTTCCCCACAAAAAGGGGGTAGGGGTCAGGCCCAGCCAAATGGTGGTCTTCATTTAAAGGACTGAGACCCCAGGATCCAGAAAATAGACATAGCTTAAGTTTGCCTTCTACCTCAGCCTTGGTCTCAACTATGCTCTTGTCAGGTACAGAGTCTGCTGAGAATTAAAGCCACTGCACCATATTATGCCAGTAGGGACCTGACAATTGTCACCTGCTGGGCAGGATAGGGAAAGGACATCTTTCCCAGGAACATCTCACTACTGCTGCATCTCATCCTCAGGGAAATTTGATACTGATTGCATCCTGATATCTGGGTTTGTCTTGACAGGGAAAATTTGATTGGGGTTGAGCATATCTGGGGAGACCCTCTTCAAAAAAAAAAAAAAAACAGGCTCCATATAGGCAGGGTAAGAACCAGAAAAAAAGGGATTAAAAATTATCTTCAGCTAAAAGGAAGCTATGCCAGATGTCTAGAAAAAGTTGAACTGAATGCCAAAGAACAGATAGAGAACAAAGATTAACAACAAGAAAACCTTAGGTAAAAGAGTAAAAATGACCTACAAATGGCAGAACTTATGGGAGTGAAAGGCACAACAGAAGAGATGAAAAACAAAATGGAGACTTACAACAGCAAATTTAAAGAGGCAGAAGAAAGGATTGGTGAACTAGAGGACAGGACATCTGAAGTCTTACACACAAAAGAACACATATTAAAAAGAATAGGAAAATAAAGGGGTGCACAGGTGGTTCAGTGGTAGAATGCTTGCCTTCCATGCAGGAGACCTGGGTTCGATTTCCAGACTATGCACCTAAAAAAACAAAAAAGAATGGAAAGTGTGAGCAGGCACTTAAGGAATCGAATGACAACATGAAGAGCATAAATATATGTGCTATGGGGTCCCAGAAGGAGCAGAGAAGGGAAAAGGGTAAGGAAGAATAATGGAGGAAATGATCACTAAAAATTTCCCATCTATTATGAAATACATAATTACAGATCCATGAATCACAGCATACCCCAAATAAAATAGACAGACCTGCTCTAAGAACTTACTAATCAGAATGTCAAATGTCAAATACAAAGAGAGAATTCTGAAAGCAGCAAGGGAGAAGCAATGCATTATGTACAAAGGAAGCTCTATAGGACTATGTGTGGGTCTTTCTCAGCAGAAACCATGATGGCGAGAAGACAATGGTATGGTATATTAAAGATACTGAAAGAGAAAAGCTGCCAACCAAGAATTCTATATCTGGTAAAACTGTCCTTCAGAAATGAGAGAGAGTTTAAAATATTTTCAGACATACACTGAAAGGAAGGGTTTGTGTACAAGAGACCTGTAATTTAGGAAATACTAAAGGGAACATTACAGGCAGACAGGAAAAGACAGGAAGGAAGATTTGGAGAAGAATGTAGAAATAAAAACTATCAGTAAAAGTATAGAATAAAGTCATGACATGTGCAACAATATGGATGAATCTTGAGGACATTATGTTGAATGAAATTAGCCAGACACGAAAGGACAAATACTATATTTTCTCACTAATATGAACTAATATTAATGAGCAAACTTTGAGAGTTAAATTGAGAACCAGACTATCAGGAGATAGAATGAGGAGAGAGATTGGGCATTTGATGCTGAACAAGTACAGAATGTTTAACAGGATTGATTGTAAAGATCCAGGAATGGATAGCACAATACTATCTGATGGTAGGACTATACTGTAAGCACACTGAATGAAGCTGGTTGTGAGTGTGGTTGAAAGAGGAAGGCTAATGGGGTGTATGAAACCAGAAAGAAAGAAAGAAGATAAAGATTGGGACTATATAACTTAGCAAAGCCTAGAGTGGACAATGATGGTGATTAAATGTACAAATATAAGAATGCTTTTAAATGAGGGAGAAAAAATTAAATGTCAGCATTGCAAGGGGTTGAAAACAGGATGGTATGCGGAAAAAAATATAGTTAATACAAAGTAAGGTCTATTATTAACAGTAGCATTGTAACATGTTCCCATTAAATGTAACAAAGGCAACATACTGAAGCTAAATGTCAGTAAGAGGGGCATATAAGGGAGGGGTATGGGATTCTCAGAGTTGTTGTTTCTCCTTTTTATTTTATTTAATGTCTTAAAATTTTTATTCTTCACTTATTTCCTCTTCTTTCTTTGCAGAAGAAATGGAAATGCCCACGTATAGATTGTCGTGATGAATGTATAAGTGATTTTACCAGAAGCCACAGATTTTTAACTTAGAATGGATTGTATGAATGTGAATAAAAGCGTTTTAAAAATAAATAGAAAGATACACGTGCTGGAGAGAATGTGGAGAGAGATATATCTATTCTACTTCCCTGTTGGTAGGGAGTAGAATGGTGCAGCCCCTTTGGAGGGCAATATGGTGACTCCACAGTAGGCTAAGTGTGGGGTTACCATATGATCTGGCAACTCTGTTATTAGGTGTACACTAAGATGAACTGAAAAAAGGGACACAAATAGACATCTGCACACTGGTGTTTATGGCAGCAGTATTCAGAATTTGTAATGATGGAGATGGCCGAAGGGTACATCAACTGATGAAGTGAAGGGTGAACTGTGTTGCATTCATACAATGGAATACTGAGTGGCTGCATTAAGTAAAGAAGTTGTGAGGCACGCAAACTAGAATTAATCTTGAGGACAAGATGTTGAGTTAAATAAGCCAGAAACGAAAAGACAAATATTATAATACCTCACTAATAAGCGCTAACTATAATGTGCAAACTCAGAACTGAACCTGAGTGCATAGGTTATCAGGGGAAGGTTTATGTAAAGGTTCCTAGATAATAAGCTTTTACAGCAGCCAAATCTACTCCTGAGTGGTAATGGTTATTTCTAAACTCTGAGATGCTGAACTTCTTGTGTATAACCTGGACGTCCCCCACTTCACGTATCTTGTGACACCTGAACCTTTGAGCTAGAGTTCTGCCGTCATGAAAGCCAGCATTACCCATTCAGCAAATGTTTAAAAAGTTGTAAAAGAGATCAGACTTCAATTAGAGATATTAGTAAAGTTGATCTAGTTAGGTAAAGCAGACTAAAGGGTAAAAGACTGTCTTTTAAAATATAAAGTTCTGTGTGAGATCAAACAAAGAGATGTTTACTTGGTGCAAAATTTATATTTCTGTAGCACACTGTCTAATTTAACATGTATAGTCAGTTCATTTGAACACCATAAATACATGGAACTTTGAATAGGGAGTGAGATCTTGTTGGTTTGTACAGGTTAGTGTGATGCCTCAATACATCCCAGAGAAATTGGGGCAGAGAATAAAAAAGTAATTGTAAAGTCTTCTTGAGGGATTGGGGGAAAAGGTAGGAATATTAAACTTCCCCACCTGGGGAATTCCTGATATTCTTGCAAACATTGGAGAGTACCAATTTAATAGACCAAACAATTGATCTTATGAAATTTATTCCTACAAAGGAGAAGCTAAGCCTACTTATAATTATGGCTAAGAGATATCCCTAGAGAACTTCTTTTGTTGCTCAGATGTGGCCTCTCTCGCTAAGCCAAATTTGCACGTAAACTCACTGCCCTCCCTAAGTGAGACATGACTCCCAGGAGCATAAATCTCCCTGGCAACATGGGATGAGCCTAGACTTGGCATCATGGGAATGAGAAAGTCTTCTCAACCAAAAGGGGGAAGAGAAATGTTGCAAAATAAAGTTTCAGTGGCTAAGAGATTCCAAATAGAGTCGAGAGGTCATTCTGGAGGTTATTATGATGCATCATATAGATAACCCTTTTTAGTTTTTAGTGTATTAGAATAGCTAGAAGGGAATATGTAAAACTGTTGGACTGTAATCCAGTAGCTCTGATTCTTGAAAATGATTCTATAACTATATAACTTTCATTGTGTGACTATGCGATTGTGAAAATCTTTTGGCTGACACTTCTTTTATCAGGTGTATGGTCAGATGAGTAAGAAAATAAAGTAATAAAATGGAGTAATGAAAACGTTCAAAAATTGTGGTGATGAATGCACAACTATATAACAATACTGTGAACCACTGATTGTACCCTTTGGATGATCATATGGTATGTGAATATATCTCAATAAAATCACATACAAAAAGATTTAGGAAAAGGCAGGAGTCACCAATGACTCTCACATTCTGAGGGACATGTAATAACCAAACAGAAAAGTGTTGATTTTTATTCAATGCATGTTTCAAAAGCAAGATAATGAATACCTTTGGAGGATCTATGTGAAGATATTGTGCAAGTAAAAATTGATGATGATAATAATGTGATCATAATCATGGTAACATTAATTTATTTACCATTTGTCAAGCTCTACGCTGCATAACAACAATCTATTTAATTTTCAAACCTATCATTCCTTCCAGTTAGCAGAAGAGTAAACTGAAGTAAAAGTCACAGAACTCTTAAGCGGCAGGGCCTCAAAGTTTTGCAACTAAAGATTCAAAAGTTTATGTACTACACAACAAAGATTCATGAATAGAAGAGAAGATGCAGAAAGAAAAAAAGAGAACAGTCCAGAGGATGAAAACTAATGTCAAAATAAGATGCTGGCTGGGGAAGATAACATAATAATGCCCTTATTTAATAACACTGTCTAAAGCAGGACTGACCTTACACTCCCCTGAAGTTTAGATATATTTTTTCACATCTAAATATCTCAAGTAATACTTGCTAGATTGTACTACCTCAGGCAAGCTATTAACCACCTTGGCCTTTTTATTAAATATTTGAAAATGATTATCATTAAACTCTCTTCAAATCTTGAATTTTAGAGTACATAATAAGAAGATTGCAAAAAAAATTTTAACCAACATTTAAATTTTTAATTCAAAGCAGAATCATGCAAGAGAATGTAGAACCCCAACATCCAGATTAGAATACTGATCATTGCCCTAAAGTCAGAAGAACTTTGTAAGGAGTCATAAAACAGAAATGCTCTTCTTTCTCAACAGACCTATGTATCAGATGGTAAAATATTATGAAAAGTCAATAAAAAGATATATTTCTGCAAATATACCTAAATTTGAGACAAGTTTTATTATAAGTATTTTTTATTACGGAGAAGGGAAAACATGAATTGAAATTTGGTTAGACAGTTATGCTATCTCATTTCATTTAATTCAGTTATTTCAGGTTAATTTAAAATCATCATTGTTAAGCATAAGTAGTGTTTTATTACTATCTTTTTCTAGAAGAGTACATTGAATTCCTTAGTTCAGGAAGTGAGCAACAAATTATTCTTTATCATCTAGGTCAGGTACTTATAGCACAGGAGCAAGTGGACCAAAGTGGTTGAATCACACTATTTACAGTGATGAGGATTCCATCAGATAGCTCTGAAGGACCTTTGGGCATTAGACAAATGTATTTAGTGTTACTGGCATATTAATTCAAACGTAACATTAAAAAATTGTAAGAGCATTCCCTGGAAGAATCATTTTAAAAAGCCACTTGTTTCTGATTGAACTCAAAGGTTTTTTTTTTAATAAACAGTTAACTGTTTATTAACAATAAAGATAAAAAACGCTATGGTCCTTGTATTGTTAATGCTATGGTCCTTGCATTATTTTCCTCTTTGTTCTTTTGTGATTCCTCATGGGCAATATGATAGCATTGGCATCAAAAGAAATATGTATGTAAAGCAAATTTGATTATATGAACTTCAGCTTCTTATTTGATTTGAAGCAAGAATTTTGGACTCAACTTTCTTACAATGAAGAAAGGCGTGCTGCTTGTATCCATGCAAAAGCCCCCTGTATTGTACTAACATCTAATTTTGTCCAAGATGAACCATGTGCTTTTTAAAAGTTCAACTTTTGGAGGAAGAACCTTCTATATCTTAAAGTTCTATTTTTATTCTACTGTCAGATCTAAGTATAATTTTCATTAAAACAGCTTAGCATATGAAAAATGGGTTCCATAGAATGCCAGGACTATATAGAGCCCTAACACTTACTTATCCCAACCTTTCTTTTTTTTTGTCTAGAGAACTTAGGCTAGAGAGGAGAAATGAGCAGTATAAGTATACAGTTTAAGTTTCTGTATAAGTTATACAGAAACTTAATGTACAGGAAGTTAAAAGCTAAGACAAAATAATTTCTGTACTCCAATTTTCATTGTTCATTTCTACTGTGCCATACTTCCCTGATATATATTGCTAATAGTAAAATTTGGACCAGAATAATATAGCATAATTTCTAATCCTAATGTTATTGGGTAAGTATTATTGTGAATTCAGAATGTATTTTATTCATATTGACTGTTTGGCCTATTCAAATAGGTGTCACGCCAGGACAGTAAGCCACCTACTCCTCCTTCAGTATTTTCCTTGCCTTATTTTTGACACTTTCAGTAAAGACAGATTTGATCTAAATTTATACAAAATGAGTGTGGGGGATAAATGGAAGAGCTTGCTGGGTGGCCATGGCCGCATATACTAGAGTATTTTTCCTGAGCCCCAATGGTAGGCTCACCATTCTAGCCATGAGCAAATTTTTGTACAGTCGGCATCTCATTTGAGCTTACCCTGTGTTCAGTGGGTTCAGACATCTTTAGAGCTTTTGTCAAAATTGTCCTCCAAAAGTCTGTATGTAAGAAGAGTCTTCTGAGAAGGTACAAAGTCTCAGGAAAGAATACCTCATTTGATTTAATTTAAAAATCCTATTTTTCAAAGACAGTAAATTCTGAGTATAGCTTTGTTTTGTCACTAATATTTGCTGCACAAAATAGTCCAGCTCCAAATAGATTCATGTCTTAGTTCTAAGAACCACAAAAAATTTGAACGTAAAACTTAAAATACTGATTCACTAAAAAAATCTATAAAACTAGGGCAAAGCAGTCATGAGATGATGAGGAAGAGGAGGAAGGCTGATGATAATGATAATGGTGGAGGTGGTGGTTACTGCCTAAGGTTAGGTGACAGAAGGAATGGTAAGATTCACTTTGCAACAGAAACCGTGACATTTGTCATCTGAGGCACATACTGCCTAAGCTTTGGGAGAGGATGTTATTGTCTGAACATAGCAGTGATCAAGGAGTGTTGGAGAAGAGGAAACGTGACGATGTCATTGCTCAGCAGGAGGTGATTCATTTATGAGGACGTGAGAGCCCTCACAGAACACTTGAGAATTCAGTCCGCCCTATGGTTGACTGAAATCTTGCATGCGAAAGCAGGGGTGAGAATTAGGGGAATTATACTGTTTCTAAAATCATGACTCTTTAATATCATAAGCTAGAGAAATTTGAGTTGTATAAGCAAGCATCATGTATGTAACAATGTCTATATCTTCCAGTAGTCACGCAAATAACTGTTGAAGAACATGATATCAGGTATCTACACTCAAATCATTTGGCACTCTGTTCTATTCAAACAAGATTTTTTTTTCAGGTACATGTACCAAAGAAGCAGCAGAATGTAGAGATGCGAGGAATCTTCTTTTTTGGATTTCAAAAATAAAAGTCCCCAATATCAGGGCTAAAAGCCAATTATACTGCCATATTGGAGCATGTTATCCAATAATGTATTCATAAGTATGGATTCTACAATTTGGCTATATAATCAGAGTCAAATAGTTCAAACAAGGCCACAGAGGACACCACTCTAAATGTTTAGGGAAAGTTCATATAAAAAAGCATGACACAGGGTGAGAAAATAGCTCTTCCTCTTACTCCTAGAGGTAGGAGAGAGCTAGGATGAAATGGCAGCCTGTCCATTTACTAACTATGTGACCTTGGGCACCATAACCTTTTCTGTAACTGCTTTTTATTTTTTCTCAGAGCACTCATCTAATGAAGGCAGTGTTGCATATATTTCATCTAAAGAGTTGTGTGCAAGGCCTTACATAAAGTAAATACTTAAGGACAAAAGCAAGTATATCATTGCTACTGCTAGACTGAACATTTCGACTCTTAGTGAAACTTAAAATTTTTTGAATTTCCAATTTTATAAAATGTCCAAAAATAATATCAGATATAGACCCAAAATCATATGAACTTGTAATCTGAAGGAAGCAGGCTCTGGCAAACTCTGAAAGAAATTATATATCTTTCTACTTTTCCTAGTTGAACTCAGGGGCTTTCCTTCTTTCTTTTTAGCATCTCACTCTTAGCACTCACTAATTTCCCAACAAATCTCTGAACAATAAAATTCCTCTCGCTCCCACTTCTATACTTTACGAGTTAACTCTCTTTGTGCTTTCTAAAACTCTTAATACAAACTCCCACACTCTCAGTCCAATCCCCCCAGAATCAAATCTTCAACTAGATTTTATTTAAGTAATTTGACCAGCCAATCCACATGCATGAGCTCCTGGCTGCCAATCCATTCTTCAGTTGTTTCTTAGGCAACTTGCATTTTAACAGTAGTTTTTTGAAGAAAATCCTTACCACAATGGATGAGCAGTGGTATTACATATAGACAAAAAGCCTCAAGAGAATATTTGTAAATATCTTTAAATATTTGGCATTCATGCACAAAAGGAGAAAAGAAGCCTAATAGAATCAATGGGACACGAGAGAAAAACACAAAACAGAAACAAACTACTGTTCATGCCAAACTATGATGTAGAGTCTGAAGAGGCAAGAATATAAAACATAATTACTCAAAATAATTGGTCATTGTATTATCACTGCTAGCAAATTTCAGCTTGCTTATTCTAGAATAAAAAAACTGTGTAAAATGATTGCTCTTTAACATGCAAAAAAATCTTTATTATCTACTTCAAAAGACTTCACGGGGTATGCTATTCATAAGAATATTAGAATCAGTTGCCAACAAAAGAAATTTCAGTTAGCATCCCTGGAAAATTGTTGGCTCTGTATTCTTTGGAAATACCTGTCAAAAGAACTCCTGATATCTTCTTAGAGGCCAGAATTACAGAATCAACAAATCCTTTCTTTTCATCAAAACTGAGAAGAATGTGTTGGTCTGGGAAGCTAATTTGGGGGCCAAAAGGAGTTTGGAGTGAGACAGTAATCTAAGATACAAACAGAAGAGTGACACTCTCAACAAATAATGTAAATACATCCAGTAATTTCAAAGGTAAGTTTATAAAATGTTGAAATGGTACATGTAAGTCAACACGAAGACAGAGATTGAATAAATTTAAAAGTGGCAAGGCTCAGGATGGTAAATCTTCCTGGCAATGTAGAATGACTCCCAGGAATGAGCTTGGTTCTGGCATCATGAGAAATACTTCTTAACCAAAAGGTGGAAAAGAAATGAAAGAAAATAAAGTTTCAGTGACTAAGAAATTTCAAATAGAGTTGAGAGAGTATTCTTATGCATTATATAAATATTCCTTTTTAGTTTCTAATGCGTTAGAATAGCTATAAGGAAATAGCTGAAACTGTTGAACTATAATCCAGTAACCTTGAATCAAGGACTTGAATTGACATTTCTCCAAAGAGGATATATAAATGGATAAAAATCACAGTAAATAATGCTCAACATCACTCGCTGTTAAGAAAATGCAAATCAAAGTCACAATGAGATATTAATTTACGCCTACTAGAATAGCTACTATTAAAAACAAAACATAAAATTACAAGTGTTGGAGAAGATATGGAGAAATAAGAACAGTCATTCATTGCTGGTGGGGGTGTAAAATGGTGTGGCTGCTGTGGAAGACAGTTTGGCAGTTTCCCAGGAAGCCAAGTATAGAATTACCATATGACCTGGCAATCTTATACTAGGTATATATCCAGAAGTATTGAAAGCAGGTAGTCTTTAACAGATGTTTGACCACTGATGTTCATAACAGCATTATTCACAATCGCCAGAAGATGGAAAAAATGCAAGATTCCATTAATCAATGAATGAATAACCAAAATGTGGTATATACACATGTTGGAATATTATTCAGCTATAAAAAGGAATGAAGTCTGATGCATGAGACAACATGGTTGAACCTCAAAGACATTATGTTGACTGAAATAAGCCAGACACAGAAGGACAAATATTGTATAATCTTATTGAAATGAACTAAATAGCCTAAGCAAACTCATAGAGTTAGCATCTAGAATATAGGTTACCAAAGGATAGACTGGGGATAGAGAATGTGGAGCTGATTCTTAATTTGTACAGAATTTCTATTTAGGTTGATTGTAAAGTTTGGAAATGGATGTTGGTGATGGTAGCACGCTATTGTGAGTGTAATTAACAGTGCTGGATTATGTAAGTGAATGTGATTGATAGGGGAGGTTTTTGGGTCATGTATGTTACTACAATGAAAGTTAGAGGATAAAACATGGAACTGTGTAACACGGTGAACCCTGCTGTGGACAGTGGACTGAAGTTAATAGTACAAGTATAAGAATGTCCTTTCAGGAATTATAACAAATGTATGACACTAATGCAAAGGTAGTGTATAGGGAAAATATACTTAATGTAAAATATAGATCAAGGTTTTAATATTCTTTCATCAGTTGTAACAAAGGTGCCACACTATTGCAAAGTTTCACAATTTGGGACCCATGTGGAATGCTGTATTTTTTACATGACTTTTCTGTAAATCTACAACTTCTCTAATTAAAAATAATGATATTTTTCACATAAATTATGCTAAATTTAAGAAACCAGACACAGAGTACTACATATCGTATGATTCCACTTATATAAAATTTAAATGCAGATAAATTTACAGAGACAGAAACAGATTAGTGGTGTGTATAGCTATAGAAGGATAAAGGAATTGATAGGTGACAGCTGAAGGATATGGGGTTTTTCTCTGGGGTAATAAAAACATTCCAAAATTGATTGTGGTGATGAAGAGGCCACTTTGTCAATATACTAGAAGGCACTGATTGTACACATTGGATGGATTATATGAAGCTATCTAGGGTCAAGAAACCATTATTTTAGGTTAAAAGGAATATCTCTAGTCAAAATTAACAAGATGGGAACATTAAAGACATTCTCCTTGTGATAACTAAAGTTTAATCATTGTTAGATTGTGTTTGAAGTGAGAAAAGTAATGAAATGCTTTTCACATTTTAAGAAAAAAGTACTAGTCATGTATGTAAGATATTAAAGGAAAACCTCTAAAGGCAGAATAGCATATTCTATAGTTCATCATGAGAAAATAAAAATAGAATGGAATAACATATAGAAAACAAAATCCAGGAAAATCAGGAGAGGAGAAAAAAGTAAGCACAAAGGAGTTGGCAATCATAAAATATAAAAGAAGATAGTGGCAAAAGCTCCAAAGAGATCAGAAATTGTAACAAAGTCAATCAACTAGTTAAAAAAAAAATTCTCCACAGAAGACCTAAATAGATGGAAGGGCATACCGTGTTCATGGATTGGAAGACTAAATATAGTTAAGATGTCAATCCTACCTAAATTGATTTACAGATTCAATGCAATACCAATCAAAATCCCAACAATTTATTTTTCAGAAATAGAAAAACCAATAAGCAAATTTATCTGGAACGGCAGGGTGCCCCGAATTGCTAAAAACATCTTGAGGAAAAAAAACGAAGCTGGAGGTCTCGCGCTGCCTGACTTTAAGGCATATTATGAAGCCACAGTGGTCCAAACAGCATGGTATTGGCATAAAGATAGATTTATCGACCAATGGAATCGAATAGAGTGCTCAGATATAGACCCTCTCATCTATGGACATTTGATCTTTGATAAGGCCGTCAAGCCAACTCACCTGGGACAGAACAGTCTCTTCAATAAATGGTGCCTAGAGAACTGGATATCCATATGCAAAAGAATGAAAGAAGACCCATCTCTCACACCCTATACAAAAGTTAACTCAAAATGGATCAAAGATCTAAACATTAGATCTAAGATCATAAAACAGTTAGAGGAAAATGTTGGGAGATATCTTATGAATCTTACAACTGGAGGCGGTTTTATGGACCTTAAACCTAAAGCAAGAACACTGAAGAAGGAAATAAATAAATGGGAGCTCCTCAAAATTAAACACTTTTGTGCATCAAAGAACTTCATCAAGAAAGTAGAAAGACAGCCTACACAATGGGAGACAATATTTGGAAATGATATATCAGATAAAGGTCTAGTATCCAGAATTTATAAAGAGATTGTTCAACTCAACAACAAAAAGACAGCCAACCCAATTACAAAATGGGAAAAAGACTTGAACAGACACCTCTCAGAAGAAGAAATACAAATGGCCAAAAGGCACATGAAGAGATGCTCAATGTCCCTGGCCATTAGAGAAATGCAAATCAAAACCACAATGAGATATCATCTCACACCCACCAGAATGGCCATTATCAACAAAACAGAAAATGACAAGTGCTGGAGAGGATGCAGTGAAAGAGGCACACTTATCCACTGTTGGTGGGAATGTCAAATGGTGCAACCACAGTGGAAGGCAGCTTGGCAGTTCCTCAAAAAGCTGAATATAGAATTGCCATACAACCCAGCAATACCATTGCTGGGTATCTACTCAAACGACTTAAGGGCAAAGACACAAACGGACATTTGCACACCAATGTTTATAGCAGCGTTATTTACAATTGCAAAGAGATGGAAACAGCCAAAATCTCCATCAACAGAAGAGTGGCTAAACAAACTGTGGTATATACATACGATGGAATATTATGCAGCTTTAAGACAGGATAAACTTATGAAGCATGTAATAACATGGATGGACCTAGAGAACATTATGCTGAGTGAGTCTAGCCAAAAACTAAAGGACAAATACTGTATGTTCCCACTGATGTGAACGGACATTCGAGAATAAATTTGGAATATGTCATTGGTAACAGAGTCCAGCAGGAGGTAGAAACAGGGTAAGATAATGGGCAATTAGAGCTGAAGGGATACAGACTGTGCAACAGGACTAGATACAAAAACTCAAAAATGGGCAGCACAATAATACCTAATTGTAAAGTAATCATGTTAAAACACTGAATGAAGCTGCATCTGAGCCATAGGTTTTTGTTTTGTTTTGTTTTGTTTTGTTTTTACTATTATTACTTTTATTTTTTTCTCTATATTAACATTCTATATCTTTTTCGGTTGTGTTGCTAGTTCTTCTAAACCGATGCAAATGTACTAAGAAACGATGATCATGCATCTATGTGATGATGTTAAGAATTACTGATTGCATAGGTAGAATGGTATGATTTCTAAATGTTGGGTTAATTTCTTTTTTTCCGTTAATTAAAAAAAAAAAATATGTTATACCACAACCTTCTCACCTCCATGGTGTCAGTTGAGTAGCCTGAACTCAGTCTTATGTGTTTTCCCTTGTATGTAGTAAATTGCTTTTTTCTTGTCAAAAAAAAAAAAAAATTCTCAGATTGGACAAAATAAAATATGTTGCTTGCAAGAAACATGTATATAGATATTAAACAAAATAATAGATATTTTCCAAATAAATAACACATGTACTGTGTGTATACAAACAAAACAATCAATTGATAGATCAATCAATAACAAAGTTTACGTAGCAAAAACTATTTTAGGACATAAATAGAATTTGCAGCAAAAATATTGAAATTAGTCAAAATAAATGTTAGCTAATAAAATACTAATTTACCAAGAGTTAAGATAATCAATCACGAATATGTTTTTCATTGTCTGAAGTGTCCACCCACAGAACAGTTATTATTCGTAAGTGAAAAAATTGTAATTATTCAGTGGAGAAATTGAATAGTAGGTGACCAATAACAAAATCATCAATGAAGGGAAGACTTCATACCTCCAGATGTGAACTCCAAACAATGACAAGAAAACTTTTACAGACTATCCTGGCTAAGAACATATAACCTGAATCTAATTTCAAAGAAATATTGACCCAAAATAGACTGTATTTCTCAAGTATATCAATATCATAAAAGCAAAGAAGGCTGTGAATATTTTCCAACTAAAAGAAACTAAGATGACATGACAATTAAATTCAATATTTGATTTTAAACTAGATTGTGTACTGAAGGGAAAAAATCATATGAAGAACATCATTAAGGAAAAATTAAAGATGCATAATATGGAAATTTGATAAAATTTTGCATCATTTTCAATTTAGTGATGTTGATAACACTAAACTCTGGTTATATAAAAAAGTCCAGCTGACCATAGACTGGAACAATATAAATCACTGTTGTTTTACACCATTACATTTTGAATGGTTTGCTATGTCTCAACAGTTAATTTATGCACCTGGTACTCCTTCTATCAATTATTAGATCACCACCTGCTCTACCTCTTACTTAAAAATGATCTTACTACTAAACATGCAGGAGTTATATGCTTTCTAATGATCGGAAACTCTATTTATATTTCAATTTATATATAGCTATTTAGCAAACATTTACCAAAAACATTCTATAGGCCAAACATTTTTCAAAAACTTTTCCAAACACCTCTGCTCTTCTGGGCAAATGGCAAGGCTGTTTATTATTAAAATGCTATACATGATCCAATGGGGGAAACCCTCTAAGAAAACTTAATTTGTGTGGTAAACTAAGTAATGTTTCCCCCAAAGAACCTAATTCCTGGAACATGTGAATGCTATATTTAGGTGACAGGGAATTTGAAGATGTGTAAATTAAGGATTCTGAGAGGGTAAGGTTATCCAGGATTATCTGGGAAGGTTCTAAATTAAATCACAAGTGTCCTTGTATGAGGGGGGCAGACGGAGATTTCAGACAGACGGAAATAAAAAATGTGACTATTGTAGTTATACGGCCACAAGCCAAACCATGCCAGCAGCCAAAAGGAGTTGGAAGAGGCAAGGGATGGATTCTATTCTAGAGCTTCTGGAGGGACTGGGCCACTGGCTACACCTTGATTTGAGCCCAGTGAAAATGATTTCAGACTTCTGGCCCCCAGAACTGTCAGAGAATCAATTTTTGTTGTCAAGGCCACCAAATTTGTGCCAAATTATTACAGCAGCCATAGAAAACCAATACAGATTGATGAAGTATATAGTGTTATATGACTTAATGAAAGTCAGTTGGAACTGAGAGAGTGAATATACGAATAGGAAATGGACAGAACATTTATGAAAATAGAGCTTTGAACTACAACCCACAGAAACAGACCCAGGAAGTCAGAGCGCTATCTGCAACAACCAATCCAGGAAGCCAAATCATAATCCCAGTAACAAGTGACCCAAAATAGGATTTGATCAACACTAGACAGCTTCCCTGATTTTTGCCTCCACTTCTAACTCATGAACAAATATAGAAAACCAAATATGCCCCCCTAACCAATCACCTAGGATGCCCCATTTCTCACTGGCTTGCCTCCAGCTTCCCCATACCAACAGCCTCCCATAAATGTATACCTGAAGTCTCCCCCTTTTTGCTACTCTAAAGCTTTCCCACTTCCCTGCTTGCCTCTGAGTGTCCGCCGAACCCAAGTGATGGTTGGTGATTGACTCCCTTGCAATAGCAAACTCTGAACAAACAGAATTTTCCTGTTCTCATTTGGGTGATTTTTATTTGCTTATTTCCGCAGAACTCTAGATTCTGTTCAGCACCTCAATCTGGATTTTGCAGATTGCGTTCTTAGTGTCTGGTTTAACATGTACCCCCAAACCTGAATTTTCTGGAAACTCGATATGATTTAGCGGCTTGAACTTAATTCTTTTCAATTTTTGAACAACACACAAAAGTTTGCAGAGGAGTTATTTAATTTTAATAATAAATAGCCATACCAATTTCTAAAATCATTATTGACAAAGCCAAAAACTTTAGCATATATTTATAACTATTTCTTATATACCTAGGCTTCTTATAATTTTTCCCCTGAAGGTACTACACACAAGCAAAAATTTGACACTATTCCTTTATTCAAAGTAAAAAACTTCAAACATAATTAGACCAATAGGACAATGAACACCAATATACCCCTATTTAAATAACTGCACCAAATGAATTGGATTTTTAAAAATACATTCTACAAATCACAACATTCTATTTCTGAATATCTCTGTTAATCTTTAAAAGTAGGGGGTTCTTTAAAAAGCATAACTGTAATACCATGTTTTTAAAAAAGCATTATTGAGATAATTCACACACCCTACATTCACTCATTTAAAGCATACAATATAATGATTTTACTCTATTCACAGATATGTACACATATCAGCACAGACAATTTTAGAACACTTTCATCACCTCATAAAGAAACCCCACTACCCTTCAGCTATCACCTCCTAAATGCCCTTCAGCACAACCTCCACTGTTCTTCATGGCTCCCTTAAGTTTGAACTTCTCCATGCTTTGTTGCAAGTGAAGTCAGTTCTCAGTTCCTTTGGGAAGATATAAGGAACTATCTGTCTTACAACCTATTTCCTTCCAAGCATAATATCTGAGCCAGGGCTCTGGAGCTGGGGGTAGGAGCCAAGCCAAGCTTCTCAGCAACTCCCCTGCTCTAGGAGCTGAGTGAGTGGTAGAGTGGGAGGGCTGTAGAAGGCCACCAGCCGGCTTTCCTCTCCCGGTGTGGACCCACTGCTTCATGATCCAGGCAAGAGCAGTAGGGACTGCAGTATTCTCAGAGAACTGGTAGGACTCCAGGCCTGAGACCCCAGGCTTCCAGAGCCAAGGGCCCCCTCCGTCTTCAGGGAGCAAGGGCCGCCTCCTGTTCCCCAAATGCCCAGAAAAGATCACAGAGCCCACCTTATCTAAATAGCAGCCCAAATCAGTTTGCTGTGCTTGTGCTGAAAGAGGAACCCTGAACTTAAAGTGACCCCAGAACATAAAATACCCTTGGAGTGGAATTAAAATAAACTGGAACAACAGGAAAAAGAAAGAACCTATCCAAAAAGAAAGTGAGAGGTCCACCCATAACCAGTTCCAGCAATGTCAGGGGCCCCATCTATCACAATAAAGGACCAAGTAGCAGCATCAGATAGTTTGCAGTCCCTATTCTGAATATCTTAAACAAACACCAATGGCAATAGTTAACCTGCAATTGCTAATTTAGATACCAATCACCATAAGCCAATACCCCAAATATCCTTGTCTTCATCTCCCTTTGTTTGATTTTAATAAAAACCCAGATTACTCTATTTCAGGGGGTGGAGGGTTGGGGTTGGGGTGGGGTCAACTTTGAAACTGTGAAGTTTTCTGTCTAGGCTGGCTAATAACCACTTTCCTTTTGCAAGCAAACCAGTGTGATGAGCCATTCTCGCCCTGTGCGGCAAGGACCTAAGACCTGCAGGGTCCCTTTCAGGACCACACCCAAGGAAGGGCCTCTGTTCTGGGGCCTGGGTAGATGAATGGAGCCCTCACCTCTCCATCTGCTTTCAGTTAGTCTCAGCAACAGGTGGTTGGGGGCAGGTTGAGGAAATCCAACCTCCTGCTCTACCTCAGAAGAAAAGCCTTGGGCTGGGAGCTGGGGAAGAGGAAGCACTGTCTTGCAGCTTCTGGAATGGAGTCTTCCCCTCATTAAGCCTGGAGCAGTGAGGCAGGTGTGGTTTGGGTTCAAATGACACAGATTCTTGCCTTTCTTACAGAATTTTCATTGCTCTTCCTGAATAGATGTTTCTTCATTTGCTCTTAGGACCATTTCCAATGTCTTTAAATGGTTGACTCTTATTGTACATAATTTTCTTCAGTTTCTCTGGGGAGAGGGTTCGCTGAACGCCCCCCCCAGGTCATGCCACAATTGAACTCTTGCAATAATGTATGTTTAAAAACTGATAATCAGTTTATCAAAATAGTTGATGCAAGCATTTGCAGTTGTGACTTTAACTTCTACTCCTGGTTCAATGCTGATGGTAGTAACCTGCTTAACAATCTCTGAAGGACTGTGTAAATCAATGAATCATTTGTTGATTCTCATCTACAAATGATCCTAAGTCTTACCTGACCACATGGATTTTCCTTGCAGTGATTCTTAAGAGTCTTGGTGGGCTCTCTAATCAGTCCCTTCATTTTGAAGTTCTTTTCCTTTGCAACTCTAATCAAGTCAACACACAGCTTCTCTAGGGACTTCCCACTGTGGCTGGTTAAGGTGATTCTAAAGTGGTTAATCACCACCTCTTGTCCATGGGTGCCTCTGCGGTGTCTTCAGAGACCATGGCTGTGGCTTGGCTTCTGACCAAGGAAAGTCCTCTTGCTCCTCAGTGAGAGTGAACAGCAGTGAGTCAGGAGGTGCAAGGAGCCATATGCAGCATCAGCAGTGACCTATTTTCCTCAAAAAGTTACAGTATCACTTAAAAACTAAAAGTAAAATAATGGTGAGTTACTAATAACATTAGATATGCTGCCAGAGTTCAAATTTTCCCAGTTGTGTGCAAAGAAGATTGACAGATTTCATTTGTTTGTGTCTCCGGAGTCTCTGTTAACATACGTTTCCCTCCTCCTTTTTCCCCCACATTATGATTTTTTCCCCCACATTATAATTTATATACTAACAATATGTCTTATAATATTCCCACATTCTGGATTTTGCTAATTACATTCTTTTCTGGTATTGTTTTTACATGTTCTTCCACTTCTTTTCCTTGAATTGGTAGTTAGATGACTTACTGGGTTGGTCTGTTTCAGGTTCTTTTTTGAAAATTATTTTGATAAAGTTATATCAAAACTAAAATTAGAGTTGTTTGTATCAATCAGAAAGTAAATATTACCTGGTTGTCTCTTTTTTTGGGGTGTGGGAGGGAAGGAGTTCTATATTAACATCTATTGACAATTATTGTCTAGGACCATTATTTATTTCATTAGGTGTTTGCAAAAATATATTCTATCCTAATTCTATTAATGTAAATTTGTTCTAATTGCAGAGAGAGAGGAATAGTGCATTGTATCTACATTATCTACATATTACTACTCACACAACGTCAGTGTAATCCATTCAAAAGGCATGCCCCAGCCTTCTGTCACTGACCACTGTCAGTAGGAAATTCCCCACAACTACTCCAAAGTCTCACTTAAGTCTCTCTTACATATATCCAGCCAGTTGTTCAATAAGTCTTTAATATTATTTAGTACGGAATATGGTGATCCAATTTCCTTCCAGGACTTAAGGATGCATCAAGGAATAAGAGAGACATGTTCCTACCTTCATGAAACTCAGAATCTACTAGGAAGACACCGAAAATAAGAGAATATACAATTTCTTAATTCTATTCACTACTATTAGAGAAAATGATGAGATACCAATCATCAGGAAAGTGTATTATTAAAACACATAGTCCTATCCTCTCAATCATGTTCTTGGACCTTGCACTATTCCTCCAAAAACCTGTCCGAAATACCATTGGCACAAAATGGAAAACGTTTCCTTGAGATGGTTATAAAAGTCTAAATACAGAGGAAGTCATTCACTTGGATATGGAATGAAAAGAGAAAGAGTGGCTAAGAGTGATTTTACATTCATCTCCTATCTCAGGTATTCATCACTCATACTTACAATTTTAAAATCATCTATGTTCTCTCATATCCTTTAAAAACTGGAATTCTAATAAAAATACTTTGGTGGGAAATAATTATTTGATCCAGTAAACTCTACCACACCTAGTTATTATAGAAAGGTATGCAAAATAATTGTGTATACTGTCTAAATTTAGTATGTATATATGTTTTTTGTGCAAAATTTGTGGATTAAAGACATCCCTCCCCCCAAAAAGGAAAGCAAAACTTTCCCCTGCTCTTCACTCAAGACTCACCCTACATTCCACAGAAATCCACAACCAAGAATGAGAAGATTAGTGGGAGTGGAACTGGAGATTTTAAAGTTTCCTTGTTTGGAAACCAAATGTAATCAGAATGCTCTGAAAAATAACTTTGAGACTTGCTTCTCGTAACTCATTACTATAGGCTCTTCATGCCTATTAAATGTCAAGCAGTTACTCTAATATCCAGCTCATGCTAAACACACAATAAATGATAGTTATTGCTATTATCACCACAGGAGTGGATTCCCTTCCTGTATTTAAAAGACCAGAGCAGAAGCCTACAAAAATGCAGTTAAAGATGCTTAAAATAGTTTTATTTTTCTATATGACAAGTCACATGACATGACAGTTTCATTTTTAAAAAAGTTTTTCATGAAAACTTCATTTAAATGAAGTACCTAAAATATACACATAAATTGATGGTAGGAGTGCAGAGGAGTTCATAAAACTGGCAACTCAATATTTTTGATTTCTTAATTAGGAAAATTATGCTGACTGGTTTCCACATTATTAATAATAAAAGTTTTCCTGAAATATATTGTACTCACAGAATTTCTCAAGCTTGTTTTCTTTTTCTTTCTTGGCATATTATTATAGGATCTGTCAAATCATATGCAGGCTTTGAGTCGAAATCAACACTTAGCATTCACCCCATTAGAAAAAGCCTTGAGTTATGGTAAAAAATCCATTGAAAAGGAAAGAGTATAAAGAAGGAGAGAAAACATTCAGCTGTTTCAGAATACGTTATGCCTGTTGGAAAAGAAAGAGGTATTTGCGAGTTTAATGAGTCAGATTAAATTCACTAGACTACATGGAATTTAATAAGCTTTGAAGAAATGTTTCCCCAACAAACTATTTCCCCTTGCATTCCTCCTTGCTATTTATTTTCTCACCATATTTCTCCCTAAAATAAAGTTCAACAACTAGAGTTCCAAGCACTTCATAAATATATAGCCCAATTGTCAAACCTTGAGAAAGACATTATGTAACTGCTGTGTGTGAGTGGGAAATTCTAGCCTGCATCACACAAACCTGACAACTCTGAAATGAATCCTAAAGTCCCAGAGGCTGCATCCCTGGATAAAGTGATATATGTGGGGAAAGCAATTGGTTTGGTTCTTTGGAAATATAAAAAAGTCTTTTCATAGCAGGTCTGTTATACATAAAATATATGCAAGACTATGGGCATTATAATCCCTAATTGCTTATAATAATTTTGAAATAGAAATATGTAATGTGTTACACAAAATTTGTCTAAAATAAAAGAATGTCTGGAACATAATTCTGTTTCCCATATCTTTCTTCTTCTGATTATCTACTAATTCACCACCTAATCGCCAAGACGTAAAAGTTCAATTTCAAGGAAGAGCCGTATTTCCTTGTAAAAGGAAATGAAGTCAATTAACCAACTGACCATTAATCAGTTGTCTTTTAATTTTTCCTTATTTTCTTTTTTCTAAGATTTAAGAACAACACTGACCCTGCTATAACAATTAAGCCATGATTAAGAATATTTTCTATAATAAACAGATTTGGTATGTGTACTTCAATTTTTTTGCAATGGTTCCTAAGGGAAAAGGTAAAGAATTAACCTCTCTTTTAACTTGAAAAGGCAATAAGAGAAATTGGTTTGTATCAGATCAAATGTATAAAACATATAAAAACAGAGCTGAGTACTAAAGGAGTATAGGATCACTTGAGAAAAATGCCAGAACCCTCAGGTCCTGTTTCTTAGAGAGCAATCTTCTCTATGGAAATAATGATTTATGTCAGCTCTATACGGGAAAAGACAAAAGTAGATAAGGATTTTAGCTTTTTCCCCCCATCATGGAAAATGAGATCTGTAAACACAGTTACCCTACTCTCACCACCACAAGTTTTCTAACTGTAGGCCCCTAATCTCATAGAAGAAAGAATCAGGAAGAGACTACCATTAATCCCCTTTCTATCTACTAGCAACTTTTTATGCCTGTGATTTTAATTTTTGACTTGCCATTATAGAAGTCAAATGCCGCAGTACTAAGGGGTGCTATACTATTTTAGATTATAAGTGCTTAGAATCTAGTTATATGAAGAAATATAAAAAAGTTGGCTTAATGGTGCAATATATCAATTGGATTGAAAATAGGTACAAGAAATGTATTTGAAAGTCTTTAGAAATATCCTTCAAAGGGTATTTGAAATTCGTTTTAGAAATAAGGTGCCCTAAGTAGTGTCAAATAGCTTTCCTTTAGTCATTAGTTTCATGTTGGGGAATACACACAAGTGGAACAAAATGAAAAGGCAATTTCCAGTAATATTGGTATGCTTTTAGCAAAAAAATAAAAATAAAAAATGCTAGATGGCAAATGATATGCTGAAGTTCCAAGCTGTAAAAATATTATATTTTAAAGAATGACTGTAATAAAAACAAATAATAATAATTAACATGTTTTGGACATGTGCCGTACCCTACTCTAAGTGCTTTTCATAAATTAATCCATGTCTTTTTTTACAACACTTGTATTCAATAGTAACATTCTTACCCGCAATTAAATATGTGCACATTGAGACAAAAAGAGGTTAAGTGATCTACAGCAGTGCCTAGTCTCCCAAACTAGCTCCAGTAAACTACCATTTATACATCTGACTCTGGAGTGGTCCTGTGATTTACTTTGACCAATGGAACATAAAAGTTCAGACTTTGAGACAGTCCAGCTATTGCACTCAAGAAGTCCTGATAGCTCCTGCTTTTGCATTTTTGGGATTTATGGGACACCATGCAGGTAGTTCAGCTATGCCACTGGGGATACTACATGGTAATACCATGTGAAAGGGCACATAGAGAGAGAATCCCAGCTGGCCCCATGGACAAGTTAAGCCCAGATTTCAGTAAATTTTACCAGTGTATCAGATGAGAAAGATTCCATCTTGAATGTTTCTGCCCCATCTGCCATCTTAATGGAGCCACAGGAGACACCCAAAGCAAGACCAGGAAAAGAACCAACCATATGAGCCCTAGTCAGTCCACTGAATCATGAAAAAAAAGTTCGTTTTTTTTTAAGCCAAAAAAATTTGGGATGATTTGTTACACATAAAATATGTTCCCCAAGCTAGTGAATTGCAAACAGGAATTCAAATGTAGGCAATGTGGCTCAATGTTCTGTATTTTTAATCAGCAGAATATCCTGTCTCATGCTAAAACATACTAACACAATGGCTCATCCAAAGTACTGGAGTATGATAAAAGGTTAAGATGCTACATGCTTATAATAGATGGTACCAAAATTATCCTCATCCAATGAAGTTTTTTCAAGGACTAACAATTTTTTAAATCATAATTCATAAGTACTGAGTATTCTCAAATTTACATATTTTACAACTCCCTAGAAAGCTAGACATATATTTAACCACACTACTTGTCATATCTAATTGGATGTTATGCTGGTTTGAAAGGAAGTATGCCCCCTAGAAAAGCCATGTTTTAATCAAAATCCCATTTCATAAAGGTAGAATAATTCCTATTCAATACTGTGTGTTTGAAACTGTAATCAGATCATCTCCCTGGATGATGCAATTTAGTCAAGAGTGGTTGTTAAACTGGATTAGGTGATGATATGTCTCCACCCATTTGGGTGGGTCTTGATTGGTTTATTGGAATCCTATAAAAGAGGAAAATTTGGGGGAATGAGAGATTCAGAGAGAGCAGAGCAGAAAGACATAGCCTTGAGAAACAGAGTTCACCAGCCAACGACCTCTGGAGATGAAGAAGGAAAATGCCTCCCAGGTAGCTTCATGAAGCAGGAATCCAGGAGAAGAAGCTAGCAGATGACACCGTGTTTGCCATGTGCCCTTCCAGATGAGAGAGGAACCCTGACCGTGTTCACCATGTGCCTTTCCAGATGAGAGAGAAACTCTGACTGTGTTCGCCATGTGCCTTCCCACTTGAGAGAGAAACCCTGAACTTCATCGGCCTTCTTGAACCAAGGTATCTTTCCTTGGATGGATGCCTTTGACTGGACATTTCTATAGACTTGTTTTAGTTGGAACATTTTCTCGGCCTTAGAATTGTAAACTAGCAACTTATTAAATTTCCCTTTTAAAAAGCCATTCTGTTTCTGGTATATTGCATTCTGGCAGCTAGCAAACTAGAACAGATGTCAAAATAAGCACACTTAAGACCTAAAATCCTAATTCTCTCTATGCCTATTCTGTAGATCTGCTTTAATTATTTTGGAGTTTCCTTATCTCATTAAATAGAATACCAATATACCAATTACTCAAGAATATAAGTGACCAGAGTCATTCTTGAATTCTCTCATTCTTTCTCAACAATAATTTAATTTATCATCAAATATTATTGACACTTCCTTAAAAATATACCTAGAAACATTTGTACCACAATGTTCTGATCCAAGCTTCTATTTCAATTCTCTGAACAATTTCAATGCACTTTCAATTGGCTACTTTCTTTCCCTCCTTCAGTCTCATTCTAATGCAACATTCAGATTGATTCTTTTAAAGTATAAGGAATTTCTGCTTCTGGTATGGAAGTATAAAATGCCTGCAGAACAACATTCCATCATAAAGCAACTGCAAACTCTGGGGAAAAACACCTGAGGATTCTTCAGAATAAACAAAAGCAGTCATATTGGAGGCTGAGATCAAAATATGGAGAAATGACTAGAATGGGAAAGAGTACCCCTCCCTTTCTGGTTTTTGCCAAGAAAGTAGATTGTCATCATGAAGGGCATAACACAGGTAACTAAAACTGATAAAATGCCTACTTTCTGAATGGAGAAATGAGGGAAAAGAGCCAAGGCAACCATAGACACTTGGCAAAGAATATAGTAGAAATCTATAATGGATAAATTTAGAGAAGTAAATCCCCTAATTCTGTACATGAATACCCAACAAGCCTTCACCCACGCTAGAGAAAGATGTAAGGCATCACAGCAAAAGGTAAAAGGATTAATCTGAAATTTGAGCTACTGTTAATGGCAGTAGGAAAGACAGGGCTTACAAATAAGCCTGCTCAATTGATTTCCTATTAAAATAAAACGTTAACCTTCAGAGGAATATAACAGAATGTAGAATCACCACAACACAATATCCACCTATTTTATGATGTAATTCAAGATAACCTCTCATACACAAATAAAATATAAACCAATTTTAAGGGAGACAGAAATCAACATTTGCCAACCCAGATCACTTCAGATGCTGGAATTATCAGGAAAGGCTTTTGAAGCAGTAATCATAATTATATTTAATACTATACTTGATAAGGTAAAGGGAACTTCTCAAAATAGACAAAAAAGAAAATATCTTTAGGGAAATAAAAACTATAAACAATATAAAGGAATTTAAACCCAATTTTAAAACTTAAAAAATCAAATATTGAAATAAAACTTCATCAGATGGGCTAATAGCAAAATGGCGATGATAGATGAAAGTCACTGAAATTAGAGTTAGATCAACAGAATTGATAAAGAATTAAAAGAATCAACTATTGAAAAATAATGAACAAAGTTTTGAGGATTAATACCAAAAGGCTGAGTGTTGGTCAACTAATTGGATTTCCAGAATAAGAGGAGAGTAAGAGTGAAATTTGTAGAAAAAAATATTGGAAACAAATAATGGTCAAATATGTGCCAGTTTGATGATATACATAAATTCAAAAGATCTCTGCAAACAAAAAACAGAATTAAAAAAAAAATTCATGCCAAGGCACATGATCAAACTACTGAAAAACAAAGAAAACAGACAATCTTGAAAGTAGCAGAGAAAAATTACATGTGCTATACAGAGTCACAATGATTGAAATGGCATAGACTTTTCAAATAGAAACCACAGGAACAGTAGAAAGAATTCCAGAAAAGATTAGGAAAAAAATTTTAAGTGTGAAAAGGAAAAGCCAATTCAGAAATCAAGAATGAAGGCAGAGACTTCCAGGAAAATGGTGGAATAAGAACAGGCAGAATTCACTCCTCCACCATAAAACAATGAGAGAGCAGGCAGAAACTGCCCAAAGCAGCAGTTCCACAACTCGGGTGACCAGAGAAGGACCACTGCAATACATAAGGAAGAAGTGGATGAGAAAGTGGAGAAACTAGGATTGAGAAATAGGAGTGAGAATTCAATCATGAACACCCATGAGGCTGGCAGGAAGTACACAAGCCAGAAGAGGCTGTCAAAAGCAGTACAATCCTGTTTCAACTACTAGCTGGTAAAGTTAAATCTCCCACTCCTGCAGCCTACATTCTTTCCATGTGGGGGCCCAGGAGCCAGTAGATTCTTCATTTTCACACGCAGAGACCAGCTGTGGTGTCTAGTGCCCAATCCCTATCCCCAAAGTTGGTTACTGTAGGCATCCAGATTTGGGAGAGATCAGGAGGTCCACCGCTTGGGAGGACAGGGGAATGCAGAGCAGTCTCAATCTGATGACTGGTTGGTGAGAGAGACTTTCTGGATCCTACAAGCTTGATCCTTTCGACATAGGGGACAAGGGTGCTTACTGCTTGGCAGTTTTCATGAGCAGAGAGGCAGGGGTGAGGGAGGAAATCCCACTGTGACACCAGGGGCCTTTCCCTCACCCATGAGGCTAGTGGCTATGTAACAGCCTGGGTCTTGCTGGCCAGTGAAACAGTGTACTCCTGGGCCAGCTGCTGGCTGGTGAAGTTGACCTTCTCAGTGCTCTAGCCTAGACGCTTTCCACGTGGAATCCTGGGAACCACCAGCTCCAATTTACCCACAAGTGAATTCTTCACTGCAGTGAACAGTGCCCATCTTCCAACTTCAGGGCTGGCAGCTTCTGGGATGCCCAGAACTTGGAGAGAAAGGGAGGCCTTCCCCTTGGGAAAAGAGGATGAAATAGCCAAGTCCTGAGCTATTACTTGTCTGGTGAGGGTGATGCTCTGGGGCTTAGTCTTGAACTGAACACTGACCCAGTCTGGACCTTGCCCAGAGGGTTGCTGTGGTCAGGGAGAGGTGGAATTGTGGGAAATAGGAGGAGCTTTAGGAACACCACCTGCTGCCAAGAAGTGGCAAGTTCAGGCAGGCTAACTCCCTATATGCTTAGGTTTTTTTTTCTCCCCTTTTAAAATATATTTTTAAATATATTTTCTGTAGGTAACATAATATTTTAAATTACTTTTTATTCTTATTTCATGTGTATTTTATATTTCTATTGATTCTTTTTTATGTCTTTTTATATATTATTTTTATTATGTTATTTTATTTCAGTTATTGCATTTTTCTAAAATTTTCTCTCCCCTTGGTGGGCACTGGTCTGAGTTCACTTGTAGTATACCTTGGGGTGTCTTCTTCTGATGCTGAAGCATACTACTGTTGAGGTGTATTTTATTGCTGTTCTTGTTGTTGTTTTTTCATATTTTTATTACATTCATATTTTATTTCATTATTATTTTCACTTTTTTGGGGGGGTACACAGGCTTGGAGATAAGTCTTTGTCTTCTTCATGGTAGGTGACCATTCTACCACTGAAGAACCTGTGCCCAGTGGCCTAGCTTCTAATAGACCCTCAAGGTAAATTGTTTCCTCTACATGAGATTCAGACCTTGATTTGTCAGGAAATAACTGAAAAATCAAGTGTAAAAGGAAACTTTCCATAAAACAAGTAAATTCAAAACTTTACCTGAGTGAAGGAAACCAAGTTGCAAAACGTTAGAAAACCCAAAGCCCTGAACGCAACAGAAAATCACAAAGTATGTGAAGATCCAAGCAGAAGTAGCCCAAATAACCAAATCAAATTCCAAAGGGGACACAGAATATGGAACAATTCCATATTTATAAAGAAATAAAGGATATCAGGAAGACACTAGGAGAACACAAAGAATAATTCAGAATATTTAATAGAAAAGTGGCAGATCTCACAGAGATGAAAGATAAAACAGACCAAATAAGAAATGTACTAGAGACACACTGTGGGGCCTGAGAAATTGTTTATTATAAACAACCAGCTAGGGTAGCCACCTTAAGTGCTTTTAGGTCTGAAGTTCCAGGGAAGCATGATACAGCATAGCGTATGTAGCCATAACATAGCATCTGTTATGTAACCAATGATGTAACATATATCCAATCATATATCCCGTGAATGATGTCACCTATTGGTAAAGTGCCACTTTTGTGTAATTTAGTATATAAGGAACTATTGCTCTGTAAGCCTCATGAGAGAGAAAGAGAAAGAGAGAGAGAGAGAGCAGAGTGGAGGGAATGACTAAAGATGACCACTCTATCAGAGGTTCCTTGTGCTTTCTTTCAATTCACTGGGGGACCAGAGTGACTGAACCTTAAGATGTGAACCTGACAATTGGCATAGTTGGCAGGATGAGTGGTGAAATGGAGGGAGCTGGGAGTCAGTTGGCACCATCCAAGGCAAGTACCCCTCCCTTGCTCCATGCCTGTCCCATGGTGAAGTGGTAGGTCCAGTGCAACCAGCCTTTGGCTTCAAAGGGTGGCTCCACGGGGAGGACTGGTGGGCACCCATACACACACATAGGACTGCTGGCAGATGACATATACGGCATACACACCAGAAGAGATTCTGAGTTCTCATCAAACAGATACAGCAGAAGTTTGGGGAAAAGACTCCTGGCATGGCTATTGTACCTGAGAGAGAATACAGGCTGAGTCCCAGCCCTCGTGCTTACTTGACATTTTATGCCAGTGCAGCCGAGATGACATGACTTGATTGACTGCTGTGCTGGCTGTGGGCCTGGCAGGCGGGAATTGGGAGACTGAAGGAACTTTCAAAATACTAGTCTCGCCGCAATGTCTTGACCCTAGTGGGAATGGAGACAAAATGCACTTTGTTATATGAAAACCCAGACAGGACTGATGGCCCACTGACCTACACTGATGTATATGGAGAGCACATAGTCCTTGTGAAACAAGCCATGGTAGTGCTTGGCATTAGTTGCTTGCTGCCCTAAGCCTACATAATGTATATCTCTGCTATTCCTGATACATATTAGCATGGATATTTTGCAAGAACTGACTTAAAAATCCATCCAAGGAGAATTTTGCTTATGGGTTCAAGTAATAAAACCTGTGCTTAGAAAATCATCCTCATCATTCCCCAGTGTGCCTGCCTGAGCTCCAAAGAATTGTTAAGGTGAGGCAATAGCAGTTGCCTGGAGGACATGAGGAGACTGGGCAAAGGAACCTATAATTGAAAAAGGCTGGGATCATGAGGATGGTCCATAATCTTACAACTCCCCAGTTTAGCCTGTCCAGAAGTTGGAAAGCACATGGAAAATGACTTTTTATTACTGTGAGCTTGATAAAGTCACTCCTCTCATGCATGCTGCAATATCATCCATGACCGATATGTTGGATCAACTGACTCTTCTTTCCTTAGGACAGTGCCACTATGTGGTGGACTTGGCAGATGCATTTTTCTCCATTGACCTGGCTCCAGAGAGCCAGAACCAGTTTGCATTCACATGAAAAGAGTGACAATGGACATTTGTGGTGCTGCCACGGGGCTATGTACATAGTCCCACCATGTGCCATGGGTTGGTGGCTCAGGACTTGGCCACTTAGCCATGTAAGGATTCAATGTCTTTATATCATTATATAAATGATAGTATGCTAACCTCTGATTCTCTATCAGATGTGGAAGAAGCTGCAGACAGCCTGTGCCACGCACTTGATACATGGGATGGGCAATCAATGAGGCCAAGGTCCAAGGGCCTGGATTGCCTGTAAAGTTCTTGGAAGTTGTCTGGTTGGGTAAAACCAAAATAATTCCAGAGGCTGTGATACTTAAGGTCAAAGCATATTCAAGACCATCATGGTAAAGCAGCTACGAGCTTTTATAGGCCTTTTGGGGTACTGGAGAGTGTTTACCTTCATTTGGCTCAGGTCTCACCTCCTTTTTATGCCTTAATTTAAAAAGGCACCCCCTGGGACTAAGGGAATGACCAGGAACACACTTCTACAGTAGCAAAAAGGTCAACAGTGCAGGCCCAAGCACTTCAAGTGGTAGATAAGGCGGTTCTTTCCACGTGGATGTGACAGCCGGAAGTAGGCTTTAACTGGGGACTCTGGTAGAACCAGGGCAGATGCAAGGTCCCCACAGAATTTTGGTCCCAGCTAGGGAAGGAAGCAAAAATGAAATACTCCTCCACTGAGCAGCAAGAAGCTGCTGTCTATGCTGCACTACAAGCAAGTGAATTCAGTACAGGCCTGTAAGGCAAGACTGGCAGAAATTGCAAATGATAGAGGTAACCCCCACATTAAATAGCATCTGTGGTCCAGAATTGGGCCAAAGGTCCAGATATATAATGGACACAGCATGTCCCCTATAAACTGCAAGCTGCGGAAATAATTAAAAGGTACAATGGTCTCTTGACAGAGAAGCTCTGGATTTTAGCCCTGGAAGAGCTGATAGTGAAGGATGGACTACCCCAGTTGTCTACTGGTGTTTGCTTATTAAATGAGCAATTTAATAATGCTTATTAAAGGCTACTCCCCTTTAGGCTTGATGATGAGGGGATGAGCCTTGCCCTTGCCTTTTTACATAAAAGTAGAAAGAAGTGATGTGTTGGAAAGACCCCATGTGTGGAAAAAAGGGTTATTACCAGCCCCCCATGTTTTACAACCAAGAACAACAGATGAACGGACTTGGCTGTGGAAAATACTGATAGAAGCCCCTTCCTAGGCAGTATGTCTTTTGTCTTGGTGTGACAGGATGACCCGAGGTTTGCAGGTGCAAACTTGGATTGAGGGGTGACCAGCTCCTGTACTTGTATTCCTTCCTGATAATGGGGAAGGTTCTTTGCTTCAAGAAACTTATGTCTTGCATCCTGATTTTGCAAGCATGGCCCAAGGGTACCTGGTTTGGTACTCCCACCTGGGGCAAAAACCCGTGGCTGCCACTATTCTTTTGCAGGGCAAGCAGGTGGCCGATATTAGGCATGAGGGGTGAAATTTGTCCCTAATGGTTTCTAAAGCTTTATTATGCCTCTGATCAGGCTGATAGCAGCTAACAATGGCAGCATGGGCACTGCACAAAGGTCCACAACTTCTGTCATTGCTGGGTGTATACTGAGCTTCCAGCAGATGCAGCTGAAGGGCTCCCATGGCAGATGGCACCAGCCACTGAACAGAACCGAACATGGCTAAAATGAGCAATTGTAGCTTTCCAGCTTGGGAAGAAATATGGCAATGCAGTTGATGCATTGCTCATCTGGGACATGGACAATTTCCCCCACCCCCACACGTTTTTGGATATGCTATCCAAAATGCTTGGGGATGGCTTATGGCTGAGCATATGGGTTTAAACGAAAAGCACCATGGTGCATTAAGCAATGTCAGGGAGGCCCCCAGTGTGTGGCAGGGTAGATTCCCGAGTATTTTTGTAATAAGACTATAATATCTGTAGTTCCTAAAAAGTATTGGGATGGATGCCCATATGTAAGGAACAAGGAAACTCATCAGCTCCCTAAGGGGGTATATATGGATTTGTGGATGATATGGGTGGCCCTATTTACCTGCTAATTGAATAGGGTAGTGCACATGGGGATGACCCTATAAAAAAGGGCAGATTCTCACCTCTCTTCCAGAAACACCCTACAATTCGAACCATCTTTTGGCTTTGTTGATTTTTTCTATTGTTTTATTGTTATCTAGTTTGTTTATTTCTGCTTTAATCTTTATTATTTCAAATGGGGACTCCAAGGACTTTTGTTAAAAAGGTGAAGAGGCAGCCAAATCAAAGGGGGAAAATATTTGGAAGCAAATATCAGATATAGGCTTGATATCCTGTGTACATAAAGAAATTGTACAGCTCAAAACCAAAAGAACAAATAACCCAATTATAAAATTGGCAGAGGATATGAATAGATACTTTTCTGAAAAGCAAATATAAATGGCTAAAAAGCAGAAGAGTAAATGCTCATTTTCATTAGCTATAAGGAAAATGCAAATTAAGATGACAATAAGATATCTCACACCTATAAGAATGGCTGCTATCAAACAAACAGACAACTACAAATGTTGGGAGGGGTGTGGAGAAATAGGAGCACTTATTCACTGTTGGTAGGAATGTATAATGGTGTGGCTGCTGTGGAAGACAGTTTGGCAATTCCAAATAAAATAAATATTGAGTTGCCCAAGACTCAGCAATACCAATACTCATTATATACCCAGAAGCGCTGAGAGCAGTGGTACAAACAGATAATTGCACACTGATGTTCATAACAGCACTATTCACAATTGCCAAGAGATGGAAACAATCCAAGTGCTCATCAACAGACAAGTGGATAAACAAAATGTGGTATATACACCTAATCATATGGTGGATGATTAGGCAGCATTAAGATGAAATGATGTCCTGAAACATAACAACATGGACGAACCTTGAGGACATATTGCTGAGTGAAATAAGTCAGTTACAAAACAACAGATACTATATGGTTTCCCTATTATGACTCTGGTAAAGGTAATCTACGAGGTTATGCTGTAGAATACAGCAGACCTAGAGGTACATAGAAGCTAGACATGGAGGAAAGGCTACCCAAAGAGGTTGAGTCTAAATGCAAGGGAACAGATAGAAGTGATAACTAATTAGTGGGTTTATAAGTAACATCGCCATATTGAAGGCCAATATGACTGAAAGGGGATGTATAGTGTCATGTATCCCACTGATTAAATTTAAGATTATAAATAAGTTCTCATATGAACTATTTCAATGGTTCCATAGTGGACAAGGAGTCAATGGTAGAGGAATAGAGGGGGAAAGCTAATAATGCATACTATGGCCAATAGTTATCAGGAAGACATCAACACTACAACAGTAATACCAGGGGAAATGAACTAGAGGGGGATGCACAAGGGATATGGGGTAGTTTTGATTTGATAGTTGGTGAATTTAACTCCAATTCTTTCTCATTATGAATCAATGAAAATTGTCTAAAATTGAGAGAGAGTCCTGCTGATTGTACAACCAAATGAAGATACTGTAAGGCATGATTTGTTTATTTTGGACATTATCCATGATGACCAATAGATGGAGGGAGCCAATGGATACGATGACTGAGATGTACAATAGTGAAGGGCGATACAGTTATATGATGAATTCTGGTGCACCTACAAAAAGAAGGAATGTCAAGGGGAACACAACAAACTGAATAAAACTTGAGGATAATAGGCTGTGCAGAGTGAACCAGAAGTAAAAGAACAAATATGCTAAAGTCTCTCTTAGAAAACACATTAAAAAATGGGAACCTAGATTGTGGGTCCTTATAGAAGCCACATTTGGTCTAAAGTTGTGGATGTATTTCTGGATTCTGAGACACTGAGCTATATGTGTATCAGCTGGTATTTTCCTGGAACTTTGAATAATCAATCAAAAAGATCCCACCCAGCAATACTGAATCAGGATTACAGAACATGTTTTTTTCTGGGTTATGCAACAGTTTCAAACCAGCACAGCTGGATTGTATGGTGTGTGAACAAAACTATTAAAAAAAAATAATAATGTGGGCAAAAGGGATATGGGATATTTGGGATTTTCTTTCTTATTTTCATTTTGCTTTTTCAAGTAATAAAAATGTTCTAAAATTGACTGTGGTGATAAATACACAATTGTATGATGATACCGTGACCTGCTGATCATACATTGTGGATGGATTATATGGTGTATGAATTTATCTTAATAAAATTGCATTAAAAATCAAGCAAAACAAATTTCTATACAGGGTTTAGATGACCCCGATAATATCCCAACAATTTTCAATCTTTATTAAGCAAAATAATTCACTTGTTCATGTGAAAGCCTTTGTGAATGTCCAGTATTTATGGGATTGAAGTGAAAATGCTCTGGAGGAAAGCAAGACTACCAGGGGAAGGGGAAGGGGGCTTGAAGGGAGTACAGGGGACCCATGAAGAGTGTTTGGAAATCCTAAGACTTCACAGAACCCAGTTTCAAAATGACAAATTTATTTTGCTACAGAAGAAAGAACAATAGCCAATAAAAAATGAGTTATAGGGGAAAAAAAGTAGGTATTAACAGAAATGAGAGACAAAAAATGTATCAGACTTATAAAGGTTAAATAGCAAATTGGCAGAAGAAAATCCCACATTATCAGTAGTGATTTTGGATGTAAATGGATTTAACTCCCCAGTCAAAAGGCAGAAATTGGCAGAATGGATGAAAAAAGTATGAACTAACTATATGCTCTATGCAAAAAAATCATCTTCAATTCGAAGGTACAAATAGGATGCAGATGAAAAGATGGAAAAAATATATACCATGCAAGTAGTAGCCAAAAGAGAGCTGGGGTGGCTAGACTAATAGCACACAAAATATACATTAAGTAAAAAAAGTTATGCGGGAAAAAGATGGTCTTTATATACCGATAAAGGGGATACTTCAATGGGAAGACGTAGCAATTATAATATATATATGTACTCAACCACAGAGCCCCAAAATATGAGAAACAAATACTGACAGGTTTGAAGGGGGAAATTGACAGTTCTACATTAATAGTAGGAGACTTTAATATAGCACTCTTAATAATGAATAGAACATCTACTTAGAGGATCAAAAGGAAGTACAAGACTTGATTGATACTCTAAGCCAACTAGATTTAACAGACATATATAGAGCAATTCCCCTGACAAAAACAGAATACACATTCTTCTCAAATGCACACAAATCATTCTACAGGATAGCCCATATGTTGGGTCACAAAATGAGTCTCAATACATTAAAAAATATTGGAGTCATATAATGCATATTCTCTAACCATAAGAGAATGAAGCTGGGAATCAATAACAGAGGGAGAAATGGAAAATTCACAAATATTTGCTAATTAAACACAATATTACTAAACAGCAAAAGGGATAAGGAGGTAATTGGAAATGAAATTAGGAAGTATTTTGAGGTGAATGAAGGTGAAGATACAACATTCCAAAATTTATGAGATGCAGCAAGTATAGTGTTGAGAGGGAAATTTCTAGCTATAAATTCTTATATTAAAAAAAAAGAAGGATTTCCAATCAGACACCTAATTTCAAAACTAGAAGAACTAGTAAAGGAAGAGAAGACTGGGCTCAAAGCAAGCATAAATAAGGAAATAATAAAGATTAGAAGGTGATAAATGAGAAAGAAAAAGGAAAAACAACAGAGAACATCAACAAAATCAAAAGTTGGTTGTTTGGATGGATCAACAAAATTTATAGATCTTTAGTTGGGTGGACAAAAGAAAAAAACAGAGAGTATATAAATAAATAAAATCAGAAATTAAATGGGGGGCATTGCTACCCACCCCAATGAAATAAAAAGGACCAAGAGAGGATATGATAAATAATTGTACACCAATAAGTTAGATAACCTAGGTGAAATGGATTGGTTCTTAGAATCACACATGTATTTACATTGACTCAAAGAGAAACAGAAAACCTCAACAAAACAATTACAAGAGATTGAATCAGTAATCACAAATTTCCCCCAAATGAAAATCCCAGGATCAGATATGGGTGTATTCTACCCATCATTCCAAGAAGACATAACTCCAATTCTTCTCAAACTCTTCCAAGAAATAAAAGAGGAGGAAACACTCCCTAATTTATTCAAAATCACCCTCATGCCAAAGCCAGATGAGAATAACATGGATAAAGAAGACTACAGACAAATAGCTCTAATGATTAAAGATGCAAAGGTTCTTGGCAGGATACTGGCAAACTGAATCCGGAATCATATTAAGAGAATTACATACTATGACGATGTGAGATTTGCCCCTGGTATGCAGGGTTAGTTTGACACGAAAATTTAAGTACATACAATACACCACATTAGCAGAACGAAGGGTTAGAAAACCACATTGCCATCTCAATTGATGCAGAAGTGGCATTTGATAAAATCCAGCACCTCTTCATGATAAAAACACTTAAAACACCAGGAATGGATGGAAACTTCCTCCAAATGATGAAGGGTATATACGAAGAGCCCATGGCTGGCATCCTACTTAATGGCGAAAGAATGCAGGCTTTCGCTCTAGGATCAGGAACAAAACAAAGATGCACACTGTCACCACTGTTATTCACCATTGTACTGGTGATTCATGAAAGAGTGGTTAGGCAAGAAAAAGAAATAAGAGGCATTCAAATTGGAATGGAAGAAGTGAAAATTTTCCTATATGCAGATGATATCCTATAGGCAATAAATCCTGAAAAATCCACAACAATGCTCATGAAGCAAATAAATGTATTCAGCAAAGTGTCAGTGTACAAGATCAACCCCTCCAAATCAGTAATGTTTCTATACACAAACAAATAAAAATCAGAAGTCAAGAAAAGAACCCATTCACAACAGCAATGAATATAATCAAATATCTAGGAATAAATCTAACCAAAGATGTCAAGGACTTGTACACAGAAAACTACAAAATTCTGCTAAAAGAAATCAAAGAAGACCTAACTAAATGGAAAGATATTCCATCTTCATGGATTGGATGACTTAATATCAATAAGATGCCAATCTTCCCAAAGCAATTTACTATCCCAATAAAAATTCCAACAATCTTCTTTACATAAATAGAAAAGTCAATCATTAATTTTATATCAACAGGCAAGGGGCCCTGAAGAGCTAAAGTCATCTTGAAAAAGAAGAATAAAATTGGGGAACTCACACTTCTTGATCTTAAAATATATTACAAAGCCACAGCAATCAAAACAGCAAGCTACTAGACAAGAAAAGACATATAGACCAATGGAATAGAATTGAGAGCTCATAAATCATCTTCACATTTATGGCCAACTTTATTTGACAAGGGGTAAGGACCACTTAATTGGGAAAGAATAGTCTCTAGAACAAATGGTGCTGGAAAAACTGGATCTCCATTTGCAAGAAAAAAAGAGGATCTCACCCTCACATCAAATATAAAAACCAATTCAAAATGGATCAAAGAGCTTAATGTAAGAACTAGAACTATCAGAGTCCTAGAAGATAATGTAGAGAATCATCTTGTGTTAGGTAATGGTTTCTTAGACTTTACAACCAAAGCACAAACAACAAATGAAAAAAATTGATAAATGGGACCCCATCAAAATTTTAGATGTTTGCAACTCATAGGAGTTTGCCATGAAAGTGAAAACATAATCTATACAATGGGAGACAATATTTGGAAACCACATATCTAATAAAGGGTTAATATCCATAATATATAAGAAATCCATCAACTTTACAAGAGAAAGACAAACAACCCTATTAAAAAATGGGCAAAAGATTTGAACAGACATTTGTACAAAGAAGATATACAAATGGCCAGAGACACATGAAAAGATGCTCAATATCAGTCATCAGGGCAATGTAAATCAAAACTATAATGAGATGCCATTTCACACCCATTAGAATGGTTGCTACTTAAAAAACAGAAAATAACAAGTGTTGGAGAGGATGCAGAGAAATTGGAATACCCATTCATTGCAAGGGGATATGTAAAATGGTGTAGCTGCTGTGGAAGATATTTTGGTGACTTCTCAGCAAACTAAGTATAGAATTACAATATGACTTGGCAAGCCCACTACTAGATATATACCCAGAAGAACTGAAAGCAGGGACTCAAACAGATATTTGCATACCAATGTTCATAGAAGCATTATTCACAACTGTCAAAAGATGGAAGCAATCCAAGTGTCCATCAGCCAATGAAAGGATAAACAAAATGTTGCATGTACATATGATGGAATATTATTCAGCTGCAAAAAGAAATGAAGTGCTGATACATGTGAGAACATGGATGAACTCTGAAGATGTCATGTGGAATAAAATAAGCCAGACACAAAAGGACAGATATTGTAGGATCTTGCTGTTTTGAAATAATTGGAATAGGCAAACTCATAGAGTCAGAGCATGGAATATCAGGGGGCAGAGTAGGCATAGGGAATGGGAAGTTAAGGTTTCAATTGTGCAGGGTTCCTCTTTGCAATGATGAAAATGTATTAGTAATGGATAGGGGTGAGTGTAGCACAACCTGTGAACACAATTAACAGTACTGAAATACATGTCTGTTTATGATTAAAAGAGTAAATGTTAGATTTTATACATGGTAACAGATTAAATATTTTAGAAAAAGTCCATGGAAATACATTATACAAACAGGGAGCCCTAAGTTATACCATGGACCTATATTAATAGTACAAGCACAAAAAATGTGCTAATATCAATTGCAACATATGTTCCACACCAATGCAAGGTATTGTTGGTGGGGTGGTGTGCAGGAATCCTGTATTTTTTGCATGATTGTTCTATAAAACCAAGCTTCTCTAATAATAAAAAATAGCAAGAAAATAAGTTTCAGGTTTGAACACTTGTTTAAATATGATCATGGGTCACTTTTAAATAATACTTAGCTCCCTATTAAATGAAATGATAGTAAAAGATTTCAAAGACAAAAAAAGAGAGAAAAAAACTGGTGATAAAGATAAACCCAACAATATCAGTAGTTGTATTTAACATTAATGGACTAAATACTTAAATTAAAAGTCAGAGATCATTAGAATGGATGAACAAGCAACACTGAATTATATGCTACTTACAGTAAACAGATAAGTGTATAATTTTATAATTATATGATTATAATATATAATTATAAAAGGGTAGAAAACGATATACCATACAGAATGGCATTAAGCACAAGAAGGTTGGAGTGGCTATAGTTGATAAAACATTTAAAAATGGGCATTATAATTGATAAAAGGGGGCTTTTCATAAAAATAAAACATAAGCAAGATCATGTGACTATTTTGCCCTAAACCTTACAATAGTTTTAAGAACAGTGTCTGTACAATGTCCTACATAGCTGCATATGATGCTCATCGCCATTATTTCTCTGACTCCATTTCATTCTATTCTTCCCCCTTCCTCCTCCTTCTAGACACATTGCTGTGTCACTTGCTCATTGAATACTCCATGCTTGCATAAGATCTTTTTTTTCGTTCTTTCTGTTTCTTTTTGCTTGTCCCAGATGGGCATATATGTTTTCCCCACTTCCTTCTAACCTCTTATCAAATATCACCCTATTTAAAATTGCAATTCAATCACCCCACCTAGGTCCTCCTTTCACCTTACTCTGTTTTAACTTTCTCTGTGGCACTTAAATTCTAAACTACTATAGATTTTACTTATTTTTTTGTGCATAGTTTTAGTACAATATAAGTGTGAGGGTGGCTAGGATGTATGTTTGCCTTGTTACCTAGTTTAGTCCCAGAGACTAAATCATCAATTATTTGTGGAAAAAATGAAGAAAGGATAGAAGTAAAAAAGAAAGAAAGAAAGGGAAGAAGGTTGGCAGGAACGATAGCAGGTATAAAAGCCAATTGTCTTCTCTCAGTCTAATCCTTCTGTGAAAAAGTAAAAAAAAAAAAAAATCAAGCTTCTCACATCCCAGCAGAACAGGTTCCTGCTCTTCCCAGTTGCCCATTACCTCTGGTTAACCCCGAAATACATTGGAAATTTCATCTTAAGCAGACCCTCTCTTCCTTCAACAGGCAGCTTTGCTATTTATTTGACTGACTGGGGACTCGTTGAGTACTTATAGTACACAGAAGTCTGCTTCTTTAGACTACTACCTGTGGTAGGTTGAATTAGCACCATGACAAATATAGGGTCTTAATCTTAATCTGTGCCCCTGTGAGCCTTACTGCAGCACAAAGAGGAACTTTTGAAGACATTATTTTTAGTTACAGTGTGGCCCAACTGACTGAGGGTGGGTCTTAATTCAGATTAGTGGAAGTCTTAAAAAGAGAACTCAGAATTCACAGAAGTCAGGAAAGGAGAGGACATCATCTTGTGATGGAAGGCAGAAATACAGCCAAAGAACCCCAAGGACAGGCAGCACCAGAATGCTACAGTCTTTGGAAAGAAAGCAAATTTTGCCAACATCTAGATTTTTTTTTACTTTTTCTAGAGCCTTAACTGTGAGCCATTAAATTAACATCATTTAAGCCAATCCATTGTGTAGGATTTGTAATAGTAGCTCTGGCAAACTAAGACAATGCCTAAGGTGACAATTCCAGTTCTGAAAGGAAATTCTCTAATTGTAGCCCTGCCTGGGGAAACCTACAAACCAGCCATTTAACCCTCTGGGAACCATGATAGGATCAAATTATTTGGTATACCAAAGGGTGTATGATTTTATTTTTACATATTCCCTACTATTTTTCCTGCATGTGTATACAATACAAGGCCTAATGAAGACGGCAGGTATTTAACCATGCATCTCTACGTCAATGGTCAGGCATGTTGGTAACCACTACCATCCCTTTCCTTTCTATCAAAGAAAAGCTCTGACCCAGAAGAATGGAAAGGAATAAAGAACGTGCCCCTAGGACCAAGTGGAAGTGATATCCAGTTTTAATATACTTTATTTATGATTCTTCTGGTTCCTGGAAAGATAAGGAAAGAATTCTCAGTGAAACTATGAGAATAAATAATGCTAAGGACATTAATAATGTTACCTTAATAATGGAGAACATTCTGTTGGTATGAGCTTACATTTTACTGTTGACTAAAAATTGAGTTTTGTCCTTGCAGGAAAGGTCATTATTTAAAAATTGTAGAAATTTTAGGTATACAGAAAAATCATCATGAAATACAGAATCCCCATCTACCACTCTATTATTAACACATACTAGCATAGTATTTTTGTTGGAATTGATGAAAGAACATTTTTATAATTGTACTATTAACTATAGTCCATAACTTACTTTAGGGCACACTGTGTGGATTGTATAGTCTTGTGGATTTTTAAAATTATTCTTGTAACATATATACAACCTAAAATTTACCATTTTAACCATATTCAAATATACAGTTCAGTGCTATAAATTATGTTTACAATATTGTGCTACCATCATCACCATCTTTTACCAAAATTTTCCCATCATTCCAAATAGAAACTCTGTACAATTAAAGCATTAACTCCCCACCCCAGCCCCTGATAACTTATATTCTTGTTTCTGACTGGATGGATTTGCTTAATCAAATTATTTCATCTCAGTGAGACCATATAACATTTGTCCTTTCGTGTATGGCTTATATCACTCAATATGATATCTTCAAGTTTCATTCATGTTATTGCATGTATCAGAACTTCATTCATTTTTACAGTTTAATATCCCATTACATATAATACACACACACACACACACACACACACACACACACATTTTATTTTGTTTATCTATCATCAGTTGGTGGACAGAGGTTGGTTGGATCTTTTGTTAATTTTGAATAATGGTTCTATGAACATTAGTGTGTAAATATTTGAATCCCTGCTTTCAATTCTTTGGGTATATATCTAGAAGTGTGATTGTCAGGTCATAGAAATAGATGATTATTTTAATATGTTAATGGTAAAGGACTGGCAGATGTACAGCTCCCAGGGGTAGGAATATTAAGAAAGAAACTTAAATTGAATAAAATGTATTTTTCTGGCTAATGGGATTGGTATAGGAGATCATCTTTCCTGCCCCATCTCCATTTTCACTTCGTTGTCAATATCTATGAAATTCAAGAACGGACAGCATAAGCATTGGGCATTTCTTGAGATCATGTGGCCCACAATTGTGCCATTATATGGATCATGGAAGTATTCTCCAAGCAGCAAATGTCTCACTATGGGATGTGCTTGGAGTTTCAGACCTAGGTGCTTAAAGAAAGGACTGTTTCAGAGACATGTGTTCAACAGAAGGCAAAAAGCCAAGCAGGAGTAAGAGCAAGTTTCCCTTGGGACTTTGTCCCTGAGATATAAAGGAAGACCAGGTTAGCTCAAACGTTAGCCTTTTGACATTGCCAGAATATTTCAGCAGAGAAATGTGTATGCTAGAAGGGCAATGAAACCACATTTTAGCTAGATGCTGGGTGGGCAAGAGTTAAGATCTATATTCATGCTTATGTAGGTAGCAGAGAAGCTTAGCCTACCTCTAAGTATGCCCAAGAGTTACTTCTGGAGGACTTTGTTGCTCAGATGTGACCTCAATCTCTCTAAACACAACTCTGCAAGTGAAATCATTGCCCTCTCCCCTATGTGGGACATGACATCCAGGGGTGAAAATTTCCCTGGCGGCATGGGAGATGACTGCCAGGGATGAGTCCAGCCCTTGCACTGTGGGATCAACAATTCTATACTGACCAAAAGGGGGAAAAGAAGTGTAACTAATAAAGTATCAGTGGCTGGGAGAGTTCAGATAAAGTCGAGAGGCTACTCTGAAGGTCACTCTTATGCAAGATTCAGTCAGACATTGCTACCTATCATAACTTGCCAACCCCCAACCAAAACCATTCCAGCCAATCTTAAAGAACACCTTTTGTAGAATATAAGATTCCTCAAAGGTTCCATGCACTAGGGTAACTTTCCAGAAACTTACAACCTTCAGATGGGTCCCTGGACCAGATAAGTACTGTAACCTAGAGGGCCCAGCCTCTTCATAACATCAGCTAGTTCCATCTTCCTATCCCATATTATTGACAGCCCCTTTCAACATGAGAAAGTTAGAATGGCCATAGCTCCAAGATCCCTAAAGAGTGGGACAGACAGATCAAAGTTTATGGTAGAATTATACAGAGAAGTAGGGTTTAACAACCAAATATGATTGCTGAATCATTAAATGATATTTATTTTCGTCTCCAGTATCTTAGAGCTGCTAGATGTAAAAGCCTAAAATTGTGGAATTGTAACCCAAACCATTCTCTGAAATCTGTTCTATAACTAATTGTTGTGCTGGGCTTTGAAATTTATTGCATTTTTGTACAATGCTATTTTTCACAAAAAAGAAAAAAATTTTTTATCAGTTGTAATGATAAAAAAAAAAAATTATTTCTTCTAGCTTCCTATATTCTGGAGCAGCTAAAAGGAAAAATCTGAGAGGATGGTAGCCCATGACAAACTCTGGGATCTGTCCTGTAACTACTTGTTGAAGGGTACTTTGAAAACTATTGCTTTTGTTTTTCCTTGCTTTGTATATATGTTATATTATACAATAAAAAATGATCTATATTCACCTAAATCTGAGTGAAGTAAAATATCATGATATACAGTGGACTTTTGAGATATAGCAAAAATTTACAATATATTCAAATATTTCAAGAAAGCATTAGAATTTTTTTTTTTTACTTTAAAAGTGCTGTAATACATTTTCCGAAATTGAAATTAATGGCCAAAAAAAAGAAAAAATATTTCAGCACTATCATTTGCTAATTCCTCTTTCAGATACTATATTCAATATTCAAAATACTACAGAGATGCTCACTTCCAACTGAGGTTAGTCAAAGAGTAAGATATATTTTGGCCAGCACAAGCCCTATAGGGTCCTTGATTACGGTGACAGTCCCTCCAAGTTTTTATGCTTTCTTTCTGCTCTGATGCAGCTGATGAAGACACAGATCAAAATAAAGTTGCCTTCTCTTTAACCACAACAAGATTTCTTCAATAATGATCTTGCAATTTAACGGAAGTAATGCCACATACCAGAGCTGTATACATCTTAAAATGTTTTCTGAGTATTTTTAGAAATCAACTTGTTGTCCTCACTACTTTATATTTCTCATGTATTGCATGCACTTGCTGTTTCACCCAATACGAGGAAAATTTGTACTTAAGCCTCAGATAAAAAATGACTGTGGAGATATCTGAATTTCCAATTTCATCTCAGTTTTTATTGCATGAATACCAATTTTAGTATTTTTCTGGAACAGTAAAAGGCATCATGAGAGAAATACCTGCACTCTTAAAACTAGCAGCATGATTACATTTCAGCTGTTTCTGATAGTGAATCACATTCTCTAAAATAATCACCAGTTCTTAGGGTCTATAATAGTATTTTTGTACCATTTGGAATATCTACATTGGTGTCAGTAAATGTGAAATGTGGAATGAAAGTTTCCTTTCATTGTGAACATCTTGTATAAATGCATATTAAAGAGCTTTCAAAATTTCCTATAAATTATACAGTTTGCCCATGGCTGAAAAATAATGATGAAAGAGACCCAATATGTTTCTGCTTTGCCTAGTAATCCTATGACGTGCTATTTGGACTGTTTTCTGAACACAATTGAAATGTGTTAATATAACACGGTAGGCCTCCTATTTCATTCATACCCAGCTCATGTTTCCTACATGATTGATGATATTGGCATGACGTTGAAGTAGGCACTCAATTATTCAGCTTTCCAAAGGCTAAGTCATAAGGTAATGCCAAATAGTGTTTTTTTTCTTTCTTTTTTTTTTGTGCATAATATGCTTTCTACTATATTCCTACATAGCCTGAGGTTTTATTTTGGTGTAAATTGATGTAACTGAGGTGAAAAGGAGGGAAGCTGGTTGACCCCATCTCCTGGGCTAGAGCAGTAAACAGTCACTCGTCTAACGAATAAGTAAAAGTGGTCATCAATGCTACCACATCATAACCCACTGCAAACCTATAGCAGCACACAGTATGTTGGATGATAATTCTAGCATTTCCACTTATCTTGAACTATCTTTTCAATGTTTTTACAGTAAATAACCTTGGAAGTCAGAGGTAGTATCGCACTTGGGTCAAAGAACAGAGTATTTTCCTGACCAAGATAATAAAGATAATGTCTTCTCCAGATGCAACAATTAGGAACGTTTGTCAGCAGCCTGTATAATACTGAAGGTTTCCTAAGTTCAGTTTTCCTCAGCTAAGACCCAGACGCATTGTGTGCTCAATATCCACTGGACTTGTTTCTATATGGAATTTTGGGGAAAAGGGGAATCAATGCAAAGCTCATGCAGCTGCCTGCTCCAATTAGTAAAAAAATGGCTAAATCCACTTTACTGAACTTATGGAAGTGTGATGGTCAAACCAGCAGCTACACTGTTGCTCAAGGTTTACTTAAGGGCTCGGCACACTGGAGGGGCACTACAGGGACCACATGCTCAAGAAATAATGTATGAACAAACTCTGATTACACCTACAGGCTATAGAAATTGCAACTTTTATTGGAGAGAGAAAAAGTGAACAAACACTTGGGTTTACTTTAGTTATAAATTGCCTTGAATTGATAATCCTAACCACCTTTTTAATGAAATTATGATCAGAGCTTGTCAAAAAAAAAGGAAAATTGATGCTAATTTCAAAGAATTGTTTGTTAATGCCAAAGAATACCTTTTTTAAAAATGTGACATAGAAAATAAAAATAACTGGATCCAGTTACTTATAAAACAATGTTTTAAAAAGCTATTTCTAACAATAATATGGAGAATATTAAAGATTCCTAAAGCTAAAATGTTTGCTTCCTTGTTTAACTTGGAGGTGATCACAAATAAGCGGGAATACAAGCTTAGGACAGACAAATAGTGGACCACAAAACATTTAATCAACTAAGCTATTTAGATAAGAAATAAAAGTATATCTTTTAATTGCCATGCTCATTTCAGACATTTTATTTCAGCTTTCAGAAAGTAAGCGATTTGTGTATTTTATGAGCTTTTTGATAAGAAAATGTGAATGTCTTAGAGTATGTATTAGCTTTAATAACAGCACAGCCCTTATCAGTGAAATCTATCATTTCTATCTCAAGTTTTGGACAAATTCCTTTTAGATGCATAAGCATGCCTGGATATTTTTTAATACAGAATTTACTGATTTTATTTAACTGAAAAAATAGATATATTAAATTTAATTTCTCCTTTGATCTTTACAGTATTCCTGCATCTTTTTTCAAATAGACATCTATTGTTTCTTAATTATTGTCCAAAGAGATTAATGTTCATGACAGATAATTTTTAAATTATAGATTTCTAAAAATGAAAACCAAATACCAACAATAATCCCAACACTAAAGTTAATCTCTATTAACAGTGTATATTTTTCTAGTTATATCTGTCTATATATGTATGCATGCATGTATGTATGTAATAATTATTATAAAATATTACATTTCTATTTTAAATTTCATACCATTTTACAAAATTAACAATGAATTCTGCCATATTTCTATTTTACTAATGCTTTTCAAAACCATTTTATTGTTTATATAGGCATGCTGTAATGCATTTAACAGTAGAATTATATATTTGTAACATAATATAGATGAATCAAAAGTTTGCAGTAATACTCCAGATAAGTTGCATACTAAATCTATTTGGTCATTTTCTTCCCTATTATTGAAAGACCTAATGTGTTGCATCCTAAATCTATTTGGTCATTTTCTTCCCTATTATTGAAAGACCTAATGTGTTGCTTCTTTCAGCCTTAGAGACTTCTAGTCACCCCCTCCCAAAATCTGTCCTGCCTTTGTCCTCTGAATTCACTGTGGAATTTGGCTCAGCAGAATTGAGTATGAGTAGCATACTTCCCTCCTCCCCATCTGTATTAGTTAGGGTTCTCTAGAGAAACAGAATCAACAGGGAACATCACAAATATAAAATTTACACAAGTGTCTCACGCGACCGCGGGAACAGAGAGTCCAAAATCCGCAGGGCAGACTGTGAAGCCGATGATTCTGATGGAGGGTCTGGATGAACGCCACAGGAGAGGCTTGCCAGCCGAAGCAGGAAGAGAGCCTGTCTCTTCTCAATCCTCCTTAAAAGGCTTCCACTGATTAGATTGAGCATCACTCATTGCAGAAAACACTTCCCTTGGCTGATTACAAATGGAATCAGCTGTGGATGCAGCTGGCATGATCATGATCTAATTCTATGAAATGTCCTCATTGCAACAGACAGGCCAGCACCTGCCCAACCAGACAAGCAGGTACCACCACTTGGCCAAGTTGACACATGAAGCTGACCATGACACCATTCATTCATCCTCTCTTCAATCTGGAAGCCAGCATTGAATATAAGGAACAAGGATAAAAAAAAAAAAATGCCCCAGGCATTTCAATGTCTTACAAAGGAACCCAGTTATCTGAATAACTCAGTGGAACTGTACTGCACCCACAGATCCATACTATTCACTTCAGAAATGTTCTGAAAGAGAGAAAGATACATTGTTTTTTATGCTATGTTATATTAGTTCTATTTGTTAGAACCAAATTACCCTAACTAGTACATCTCCTATTTCTATAATCATGCATTCTCCAAAGCATTTTAACTTCTGCTTATTTCTCTGTCTTTATAAACCAGGTATTTTTCACATAGCCTTATAACTTCGGTGCACAATAGATCCTGGAAATTTACAAGACTAATTTCCCCTTTTTATAAAAGCAGCAACTTATTTTCAGAGTAGTCAGAAGACTTGTTCAATATTACACAGGATTAGCCCCTAGATATCCTGTTCCTGGTAAAGTGTGCTTTCCATTAACCTGAAATACAACAGCAGAAAAGAGGAAGAAATTCAGTTCCAAATATTGTGATTTGGAGTTCATGATGGTCGCTGAGATTTTATTCTTTCCCATTTTTAAAGACCATTTTCTTACTTTCCAGCGTAGATAGTCAATTGAATTCTGCTAGTTGAATTACTATAGTTCATTTATTCAACATTATGACATACTTGCAATAAAACCATATTGTGCTACTTGCTCAGGAGACTTTGGTGAGAGAATGCAGTTCCTGCTCCGAAAGACCTGACCTTTGATAGACAGGCAATTACAATATAGTGTGATCATATAATGAATCATATATGATTGTGTAAAAACAGGCCCATGCTGCAAATCATGCTTCATGATTGCAGACCCTAGTCCAGTCTAGACAAATGATATACTACCTGTGAGCACCTCCTTGAAGTCTATTATTTGTTTTACCCCGCCCACGTTCTTTTTGCTATTCTAAACAGTATGAGGCTACTTGTCACAGCAATGAAGAGTACACTTTTATTTATTCTTATTGACTTCATTCAAATTTGTTTGGGAAAAACTTCATTTCACACAAAATTCATATCTCTTTTTACCACAACATTACCCTTCTCTCTAAAGTGAAATATATGTTATTTAAATCTATGAGTTTTTCATGCATGAAAAAGTATGGTTTTGAAAGTGCTTTCAGTGGCTCCGTAAAGATGGGTGAGGCATTCAATCATTTGTCTAAATTCAATCATCTGTCTCCAAAAAGAAGAGAAAGTAAATAGACCTTCAGTGTGGTCTCTAGGTCATATAATCAATTTTTGCAGCCTCTAGATTTAAATAAGATAGTTCCTGATTGATAGCACAAGAGCAAATTACTTTAAATGTCACTAGTCCTCCCCTGTTAAACTCTTAAATATAGATGTTGAGGTCTGTTGCATTTTTTTCAATGTTTAAACAATGACTAAAGGGATTTATGATGTATTTATTGTGATGAAATAATATATTTTTTTGTACGCCTTAAAATATTATCATAAATCTTAAAAATATTTTATATGGACAAGGGATTATCAAGCAAAATGTATTTGGAAAAATATATTATATATATATATAGTAATGATATAAAACACATATAGTGTATCAATATCAGGAAATCTTCCCTTCAGGGATCTATAAATATGATATTGAAAGTTCCTAAGAATATACCCTTTGGAATATTTGATATTTGAAACCTTTTAACGTGACATAAAAAAATTTCAGCCGACACATATTAGGTATAAACTAGGAAACACATCTACCTATTTTCTTCCTATTATTATATAAAAATATGATTATTGTTGATGCAGTCCAAAGGAAAGATATCTGAAAGAGAGAAGAAAATAAAAATAACTCAGCATTAGGGGAAAATTCCTGTTCTGAATAATGTAAAATCTAAGACAAGGCAAGTGATTATATTTAGGTGGTTCAGTTTTAAATTTAAAAATTACAATATGCAAATGTTCCACCAAAAGTGTTTTATACCTTAAAACCCAAAGATGTAACTAATAAAATTATATGGATGAGTTTCTGTGAACAGAATGTTTTTCTGTTTAATGAGAAATTTTGAATTTAAAAATCAATATATTAAAAAGGCTTTTTAAATATAAAAGTCTTCTTTTCATAAAGAACAAAAGGATCACAGATTGTGATGTTTCCATGGCTATTAAAATGTTAAGTTTTGTTTCAGTTCAGGTTTTTTGTTGGGCTGTGCTTTTCTCTCAATTTAGTGCTACCATTTGATTAATGGACATCATTACTGAGAAATTTTAGCTGTACCATTTAAGCATAAAAAGTAGCAAAACAACAATAAATCACCTTATTTACTCAGTTTCATGTAACACCATATAAAAACTAGAAAAGTTTAAAAATAATTTTAAAAATATACTAGTGTATTAACTGTACTTATTAATAGCTATTTTGACCAAATCTCTCAAAATAGGATTGCTATTTTGAGCAGGAGCAAGGACTGCTCCCAACTATTTAAATATCAAATTCATGTTAAAATTTAATACTTAAAAAGTGTTGCTTCTTTTAGAAAGATTTATTCACTCACTTTTGGTCTCACTCTACCAAGTCTCTCATTTTTACAGTTGCTGACCCTACTACACAAATACCATCCTCAGAGGAACTTGCTCGGGTATATGAAGAACTCTACTTGTATTTTGGTCCCCAAAATTGTTTTCTAATGGTTAATTCCAAAAAGTTTAGGATGGACATCCCAAAACTATGCTTTAGAATTCTGAGCATCCATTATAAGAAACAATGGAATCATAAATTGTCAGTTGCAGAATTTATCCCTCCAAGAACTATACAATTTATTGCAACTTTATTTCTGGTTAGGGTTACCAGAGAAAGCAAAAAAACCCAGGATGCCCAGTTAAATTTGAATTTCAGGAAAAAAAAAGTGAACATGTTTTTTATTTTGAATATGCTTTTAATACATCTCATGTACTATTTGAGATACACATGTACTAAAAAATCATTCATTGTCTGTCTGAAATTTAAATTTAACTGATCATCCTGTATTTTATCTGGCAGTGCTGTGTGCTATGGTGCGTTACCTCTGCTGTGCCAATGTCACACCTTTCTCCCAACAGTCCCCCTTCTGTCCATCTTGGTCAGACATGCTGCCTGTATTCTACTCTCAGCAACCAGATGCTACCACTGGCCAGTCTGTGTATTCTCATTACCCAGTGCCAACTCTTCATTGTCTGATCTGTCTCAACACTCTTATGTCCAAGTCCCTGGCTGAAATTCGGCTACTTTACTAGCCATTTCAGACACCTCATTGATTCATCCATTGTCAGCATTGAATTATATTCAGCTATGCAATCTCTTCCGGAATAGTCTTGTAGATATGGTCTTCCTGCCATGACTCTACTTCATTTTTGGCTTTTAACAAGGAGCTCGTTGATGCTGCTGATTCAGGATGGCTTTTCTAACAAAACAGCATCCTGAGATGTTAAAGAATAACAATTAGTTGTTACAACAATGAGCAATAAGACAAAACTGTATGTTAAAATTAAGTCATAAAATGCATTTTAATATTTAGTAGAATTGTACTTCCCTGTCTCCTTTGACATTAGATATGGCTATCAGACTTTTTTCTTTTGCCATTGAAATGTGAAATGTATCATTTGTGGACAGAACCTTTAAGAGCCAGGGAAAGATTTGCCAGCTTTCTTCCAATTATTGAGATGATCATGGAAATGAGCCATAATGGAGTGCCTGAGTGATAGATGAAGAGAACCTCCCTGAAGACTCATTTTGGACAGGTAGCTCACTCAAGACATAAACTTCTGTTGAGAATTTAGTGGTGTTAGCAAACAGAATAACTAACCTCCTACTGATGAATATAGCTATTACATAGAACCTGAATCAGAGTAGTAGTTAGGCTTATATATCTGACAAAAATTCTAATTGGTCAGTTACTGGGGATTCATTTCATCATGAAGCAGTGAAACAAAATTCAAAGCCATTATTCATTTAATGTTAAATGGAAACCAAAGGACAGTTTTTCACATTTTATATTACAAAATAAATGATGGGACTCCAGGCTTTTATCTTCTCTAAAATAATGGCACAGCAGATTTTTTTCATTCCATGAAACTCTAAAAGGATAAAGTTAATTTTGGAAATATCACTCAGTCTACTATCTCACTCACACAAATCCTATTATCTGTTAACCAGCTATAAATTTGTTTACCTGTGATGTATAAATTTAAAGTTAATTATCAACATAATTATGTGTATTTTATTGAAATGAGGTATTATATTTCTACTAGAAGTAATATGACATTCTACATGAACTTGGCAATTATTAGTACAATGCTAATAAATTGTATTTATTCACCAATTTTATGGAAGAAAAAATAAGAGCCTTATGATCAAACCACTCAATGGTCAAAGTCTTTTAAAAATCTACATACCTCTGACTGACAGTATACTTCCCAAAGCAAATTTAGTTTAAAACTATTTGACTCGTTACTTGTTAAGGAACTAGTTAATTATAGGAAAGTATCATCTATTGAATATAAATAGTATATTTAACCACATGGAATGAGAGTTACCAACAGAATAAAAAACACATTAAATCCTTTACTGTGCTCATAGCTGTACCACAATTTTTCCACGTAGTGTCTTTGGTTTTTAAGTGTATGTTATTTTGAAATATAACATATATACAAAGAAAAGGCAGTAATTTTCAAAGAACGCTTTAATAGTTACAGAACAGATTTCAGAGTTCGTTATGGGTTACCATTCCACTACTTCATTTCTTTCATGCTAGCTGCTCCCACTACTGACAGCTAGAAGACATACTGATATATTGATTCAGAAGTCATGCTTATATTTATTAAATTCTATTTTCTCTGTTTTAACTCCTCCTTATCCTTTGATCCTTCTCCCAGTCTATATAGAACTTTAGGCAATGTCTGTTCTGACTTTTCATGTTGAGAAGTAGCATTGCTACTAAAGGATAGAAGGTTGTAAAGCAGTGATAATCTTGGAGAGGCTGGTCCCTCTGTTCCAGAATTTATCTGACCTAGGAACTCTCTGGAAATTATAGTTTCCAGGTCAGTAAAATTAGGGCATGAAAATTTCACAGAGCTCACTTGAAGCCCTAGGTGTTCTTAAAAGTTGGGAGTGATGTTGGTTGGGGTTTAGCAAACTATGGCAATTAGCACTATCTAACTGAAGCTTGCATATGAGCAATCTTCAGAATTGCCTCTTAATGGTATTTGACCTCTCATAGGCACTGATGCCTTACTTTATTACACTTCTTTTCCCCATTTTGGTTAGGAAGGTGTTGTCAATTTCATGGTTTCAAAGCCAGACTCATGCCCAGGAGTTAAGCCCTATGTTGTCAGGGAGACTCTCATCACAGTGTCATGTCCCAAATATGAGGCAGAGAAATGTTTTTCTTTGCAGAGTTGGGCTACAGAGAGAGAGGCCACATCTGAGGAACAAGAGAGGTTTCTTGGAAGCAACTCTTTGGTCTTGTTATAGGTAGTCTTAGCTTCTCTACTACATAAATAAGTTTCGTAAGGGCAACACTCAAAATCAAGCCCTTAGTCTATTTTCTTGGGAATTCCCAATGGTTGAGAGGGTACTTGGGGGTTCCCAGAGGGGAAAGTTTAATACTTCTATTTTTTTTCCTTTCAGACCCTCAAGGAACTCTACCAATACTATTTAATTATCAGCCCACCATAGTTTGAGATATATCCAGGTATTACATTAAGCTGTACAGAAAATACAAGTCTTACTTCACGTTCTGGACTCCAGGAGTTTGGGTTGTTTCACTGAGCTATACAGACAGGTTTGATTTAGATTGTGTATCACAGAAAATTTATCTTCTAGTCATAATAAACCTGTCTGCCTTTGGTCTCATATGGTAGGAGAAAGGTCTAGAGTACATACACTATCACTTTTTGCCCTGTTTTCTGATTTACCTTTGTCCCAGCCAGATTGGCTTCTTTTTCATCTCTAATTTAGGTCTGATCTCTTTTTAGGTTACTTTAACTGTTATTGTATCTACCTATGCTAAGTTTCAGGGTTTCAGAACTCCATTTCTGGGAATTAGGTGTCACAGAGCTACTCAAAGTTCCAGGGAATATCTGTTGATACACAAATAGCTCAGTATTTCAAAATCTAGAAACACACTTACAACTTCAGACTAAGTGTGGCTGACTATAGGTATTATAATCTAGGCTCCAATTTTCTTATTAGTATTTTCTGAAAGAGATCTCAGCATACGTGTTCTTTCGTTTCTGGCTTATTTTGCACAGCACTTTCTCCCCAAGGTTTATTCAGTTTGTTTTATGCCTCTCAACTTCCTTCCTTTTTGTAGCTGCACTATATTCCATCATATAAATATATCACAGCCATGTAGAGTCTTGCATCTTCATTGAGAGTTTTTCAGTAATTTGTATCCAGTACATCTATTTAATTATTCATATGATATTTTGTTCTTCTTAATTGTTTGTACTTCATTTTTTTCTGTCCATTTTAGATTAAAGTATTTCACTTGGTTTTCATAATCTAAGATATTTTCTACAATCTTACTTGTATTTCTTGTAGTTTCTCTGGGTTCCTACTCAGTCATTTTAAAAACGGTCAAAATTTCAACATTCAAATTAAGGAAGTAAATACTCAGAAATGTACAATAGCCTTATACACATGTTCACACATTATGAAAGTTTAAATCAAGCGACACATTTTAACCTTATGCATGGTCATCCTAAACTTACCGCAAATGAACAAATACTAAGAAATGCGTATGGTTCTTACATACAATCACTATCCACCTCTCATCTCTCAGGATCAACTTCTGTGATTTTCATGTGGTCACTGGATGTATGTGTGTGTGTGTATGTGTGCACAGTGTGTGTATAAGTATCAGTTTTCCACACTTGCAGTTAGCTGGGTTTATGGCTATTTTCCTAAATAGTATGTGTAGTTTTCAAAGAAAAGGAGAATCCTATATTCATTCTTACCTCCATTGTACCATAAACAACTTGGAAAAAATATTGAAGCTTATTAAATATGTTTTGCATGAATGATGTTTATCCATTATCTTTCACTCTATGTCACTACAAACACAACATTTGAATTTGATGGGGTTCTTTTGCAATTCTCTACTTCCTGAACATTGATGAGATGTTTTCTTTTATTAAGAAATCTTTCATTTTCATACTAGTCTTGATATTGCACAAACTCATTAATCCAGTCCTTTCTAGCCATACGCAGGAAAGGATAGAGTACAAAGTCTTTCAGGTTGGCTTTGCACTACTCACTTAAGAAAAGTGTGTACATCATCTTGGATCTGAAAACAATGTGCTGAAAAAAGCAGTGCATAAACCCATGTGGCAGGATGTCGATTACCCCTCTTACAAGAACTTTCCTTTCCCAATCCAGTCTGTGAACTATTTCTCCAGATTTTTATGTGTCTATAACACTCAAATAAAATCAAATATGTGTGGGTGAGAGTCACATATTCATTCATTTGGCCAGTGTGTCATTAAGTATATTGGATATTTACAATAAACAATTCACTATGTTCCTCAGAATAAGTGAAGCATGCAACCTGTCAGGAATTAACTTATAATTTAGGAGGGAAAATAAGCAAAGGAAGACACAAATAATGTATGATTAAATGCTATTAAAAAGATAATAATAAGAAGAAGAAATAAAAAGATAATAATAGCATAAATACAGAACAAAGGAGGAAGACATGGAAGTGAGCTGAGAAAGAACAATTTAAAAAGTAAAGACAGCATTTGAATCAAGGTCTGAACATGGATATAACTTTCACAGGTAGGTACAAGGGAAGGAAGAAGAGTGAACTTCAGCCAGAAAATAAATAAACAAAGACAAAGGGGCAGAACATTTTGGGGGAGATAATCTAGAATATGGGTGGAAACATGGAGAATGGACTCTGAGCGCAGTATGGATTGAAAATGTCCCTATGACAAAAATAATTATTGAGTTGCTCATGTAAATGATTTATCAGGCTGTTCCCATCAGTAATCTGGGCCTAGGGGTGTGTTTAGACTTCATCTTCCATCTTCCCATCTCTCTCACCTTTTCCCCAGGGACTCAGTACTTACTGCTATTCCCAAGAGAATCCAGCCCCTCTGACTACTCCTAGACTCTCTTCTTCTTTACTTTGAAAGCCCCTACTTCTGCTTTTCATTTTGGATCTTTTAGGTTGAAAAAATGTGAAAACTCCTTCAAGCTAGGTTAAAGACTAATGGGAACTTATTGACTCTTGTAATTGGAAAAGACGAATTCCAATGCTGAGCTGGTTTACTAGCTCTCTGTTCTCACTTAGGACTGAGTTTCTTTTCTTTTTCTTGTTAACTTTATGAGATAATGTCACTATCAAAATTATTCCAAATTCATCTCAAAATTTCACCTACCTTCTGAAAGTCCTCCTTTTATTATCCATCAGTGTCTCCAATGTCTCATAAAGTTGTCTCATTTCCAACATATCATCACTTCACATAATTTTAATAATAGATTCTATAGAATAATATTAACTGTCTTGCAAAGACAATATGAGAGGGAGACCTAATATTACAGAAAATTTTTAAGCCTTCTACTTTCTTCTTTTCTGCTAAGCCCCCTAAAAATGAAAAGCTGTGAGTGAATAATTAAAGCATTTAAACATCACTTTTCCCTTTTGTCTTTTTGTTGCTCCAACAAAATATTTTGGATTGTCCTCATGAGTTCTCAGCTCTCAAGCAATGCCACTTTAAGTACTGTCATTGTAAAGAAAAATGCTTCTGTGGAAAGGTTAAACTTTGACTATCTCAATAAGGTTTCTGAACAATTTAGGATTAGACATTCTTTCAACACATATCATCAGTAATTTGCACTGCCATAATGTTGAAAAGGAAAGAGAATAAGGGAAATATTTTATTATTTTTGCTTTGTGAAAATTTCTCTCTGAACTAAATTGGAATTAGGATGCTGTCTAGATCTCTTAGGATGGGTAATATAATTTCTCAACATAGTCCCTAAAATTTGATTGGCCAAAAGTTTCTTTCATATTCGAAGTTGACTTAGAAGTTCCAAAGAGCCATTCCTATTAAAAAGGAGTCATCTATGTCATAGGTGGTACTCACTATATCACTGCAATAGTTTGTTGAGGGATTTTTCTTTTTGAGGAAGTGGGCTTAGTACTTTGTGTACAATGTAGTTTCTTCTTCATAGAATCATGCAAAGTAAGTATTGTTATTTTCTCCATCTCTTTGGTGAGAAAAGTGAGGCTTAATAAGACTGAACAATTAGCCCAATGTTATATTGCTAGCAAAAAGAGAAGCTGGGACTTGAACTCCGAGCTCTCTAATGGCAGAGTTAATGTTTATAGCATCTACTTTCCCAGCATTCATTCCTTCAATATTTATAAAGCTTCTACTATGTGACTGGTACTTTTCCAGAAGCTATGGATCAAGCAGTAAACATGAGAAGCATGTATTTAATTAGATTTATCAAACCTGGAATGCTGGATACACATACCAATACACAGACACATACATGGAAAACATAACAAAAATAATAAGTTCTTCGTAGAGAGTAAGATAGGATAATGTGTATAAGAGGGAGCAGAGCCCCCCTCTGTAGATCAGTAAGAGAAGGCCTCTTTGAGAAATGGACATTTCAAACTAGGGAATAACAAGGAGACAGTCATCTGAAGACCAGGGGAAAATAATTCCAGCATAAGTGAGCTTGGTGTGAACACCAGATCCAAAGAAGGACAGTATGATTGGAGCATAACGGAGCAAGGAGGGAGAAGAAGGTAGAGGCCAGGGTAAGAAGTTTGGATTTAATTCTAAATATTATAAGGAATCCTTGATGGTTTTGAGAAGGAAAGTGAAACTCTGACTTCTGTGTAAAGAAAAACTGAAGGGAGAAAAGCACAAAAGTAGAACACATAGGAGGTGAATACAATAGTCTGAGAGATGAAATAGCTGCACAAAGGTGTTAGTAGAGAATATGGAACACACTAGACAAAAGGGCTTATTTGGTTCACTATTGAATGAATACTCTAAAAATAATCATAAAATACCAACAAGACAGTAGTCATTTATGAAATATTTATAAGCTAATGATTGCACAGATAGCTACTGTCCTATTTTCTTATATTTGAGGTTGTATAAATTCCCTAAGGGAATTACTCCTAGATGTGTAATCATCATTAGATCATATGCTGAGATCATAATGCTGTCCTAATGGTATAGATAAAATGAAAGTGAAATAAAGTCCTTATTAGGGCAGGAGACAAAAACTTCTTAAAGTTTATAAGAAGACATATATCTTATTAAACACTTCCAAAATGCCTGACATTTTGTTGTATTACTTTAATTTTAAAAATAGGATTAAAAATCAAGTTATTCTTTACAATTGTGTGCAGAAGTGCATTTTGTAATATAAGTGTGTTTTGCAAATCCCATTAAATGGCACAGGCAAGAAGAACTATTACAGAATACTTCCTGCTTATTCCTGAATGGTTAGAAGTCTTGTTTTCCTTTACAGTTTCAAAATGAGCTCTAAGTAAAGTGATTCCCAAACAAAGGATAAATTGTCAGTACTATCTGTCATTTAAATTAGGGAATCAAATAGTTTCATAAATCTCAGGAAAAATACTTCACAGGGCCTGGGATTTTATTTTACCCTACTTAATGAGGTAATAAGCTAACCTATTATTATTTCATAGATGCTGATAGAAGACATAAGACTCCTGTGTCAGAGACAAAGGACTCTCATGGCTCAGCAAGAAGCACAGCTTAATGTTTGCATCAGCTCTCTTTGGTCCTCTAGTCCCATGGCGGTGCAGCCACGGAGAGACCTAGTGGATGCTACACTTGCTAGAAGTTTGCCTCACACCTGAGAAACACTGAGGTTGGGAGCCTCACCACTTTTCTAGTAATTGTTAGTAAACTCTTCTCTTTATATCAGAGGAAGATATTATTTCAATCCATGAAGGTGGCTTGCGCTTGCTGCAGGCACAGCCCTGAGAAGTGACCTATGTACAGAGTTATCAGGGCCATATATTTTTGACATATTCAGCAAGAACTTGCCTCTGGGCCCATGGCAGATTGCTTCTACCAACAATGTATCCATAATTAAAGTTTCTAGAATTTAACCTAACAGAAATATAAATAAACTATTTTTAAATGAATATAATTAGTGGGGTCCCATAAAATTCCAAAACTCTTCTCATGGTGAAATAGTGACAATGTTTTATCTCACAATAGCCTAATTCAAATTCCCTTGATGTTTCTATGTTCCTGCTCTTACATTTACTTTCACTGAAATTTCCGTTAAACTTTCCATTTATCTACTTACATTGTGATGTTTCAGAAATTAATCTAACAGAATTTCTGTGTTCTATTATCCTCAATTTCATCCTGGTCACAGATGCATGAAAGTCTGCTTGTGCTTGTTTATCCAGGTCTTTTGGTTTATAAACATGTACTCAATGTGGTTTTTACTTTTACTGAGGATTTTATTCATCTTTTTGATTCTGAAAACTTCTGCAGTTTTGGGATATGTCCAAAGAACTTGAGAAATTTCCAACAGTAAAATATTTGAATATTTGTTTTGTTTTTGTTTTGTTTGATTGTTTAACATGACTTTGGGAGATAACATTGTAAAATGACCCAAAGACTTCTAAGAATGAGAACTCTAAACAAGGGAATGTCACTAACCACTGGGGAGAAGATGCGAGATGACTGGGGGTTCATAACCTTGCCACTTAAATTACAGGTATGGCTCATTAAGCTACAAATGAAAAGGGAAAGAGAGCCCTTTCTCAAAGCCAGAAGAACTCTGTTAGTCTATATTAGGATATAATTTATCTTTTATTTCCTTGTATCCTTCCTCAATACATTTTTACCAAGACACTTGTGCCTCAGTACATTTTGCAAAGACATCTCATTGTTCCTACTTTATCATTGCTCACCTTGGCTAATACAGTAGCTTACTAACTAAGTCATTCCATAAAATCTCATCTAACATTTCACCCATGTCATGATTCCTCTCCACCCTTTCATCAAGAATTGATCATTCGACTTTTGCTTAAGCACTTCCATTAAACAAGAGATCACCGTCATATATTAGGCTGACATCCATTTTTCACAATTATATCTGGTTTGAATATTGAGCCCAATCTGCCTCGTTGTGGTTCTATTTTTACAAAATTCACATTTTTTTAAAATTTGGAGCTAATTGTAGATTCACATGAAGTTGTAAAAAATAATACAGAGAGCCCTTACCCACTTTTCCCCAATAGTAACATCTTGCAAAACTGTAACTGATTAACACAACCAGGATACTGACTGATTCAGACAGGATAAATAAAATTGTCATCACCAACAGGATCCCTCGTATTGTCCCTGTATTGCCACATCTAATTTCCTCCCATACCCAAATCTTCTTAACCTGTGCCAACAAATAACTGTTTTCCATTGCTATAATTTTATTGCTTCAATAATGTTATACAAATAGAACTATACAGAATGTAAATTTGGGGAGTGGATTTATTCGTTCAGCATAAATCTCTGGGTATCATAGAGATGGTTCATTTCCTTTTATTTTTGAGTAATATTCCATGGTATGGATTCACCACAGTTTATTTAACGATTTACCCGTTGAAGGACATCTGGATCATTTCCAGTCTGGGGCTGTTATACTATGAATATTCTTACACATGTTTTTGGTTGAATGTAAATTTTTATTTCATTTTAATAATTGCCCAGGAGGTCAGTTGCTGGCTCATATGCTAGTTGCATGATTAACTTTTGAAGAAATAAGAAAAATGGTTTCCATAGTGGCTGTACCATTTTACATTCTCATCAGCCACATAGTGATACAGTTTTCTCTGCATCCTTACTATCATTTGGCATTGTCCCTATTTTTTATCTTAGACATTCTTGTAGCTGTGTAGTGATAACTTATTTTGGTTTAAATTTGCATTTCCTTAATGGTTAATGATGTTGAACACATTTTCATGTGCTTCTGTAACAACTGTATATCCTCTTGGGTGAAATGTCTTTGCACATTTTGTAATTGGATTGTTTGTTATGTTTACTATTGTGTTTTGAGTTCTTTGTACATTCTAGATATGAGTCATTTGTTGAATATATCATTTGCAAATATTTTCTCCCAGTCTGTAGCTTGCTTTTATTTTATGTTCTTAACAGGATCTTTTCCAAAGCAAAAATTTTTAATTTTGATGAAGTTCAATTTATCAACATTTTCTTGATGAATCATGTTTTTGGTGTCAATTCCAAGAATAATGCAAGGCCCTAGGTCCTCAAGACTTTCTCATTTATTTTTATTAAGTTCTTTTAGTTTTATTTTTTACCTTTAAGTCCATGATCTAGTTTGAGTTAAATTTTTATCAGATGTGAGGTAGGCTGAGGTTGATATTTTTGCCTTTAGATATCCAATGCACAAGCATCCATGGTTAAAAATATTGCACTTCCTTCCTTGAATTGTTTTTCTACCTTTGCAAAAATCAGCTGGATATATTTTTATCAGTTTATTTCTGTATTCTTATTGTGTTACATTGACCTCTTTGACCCAGACATTATTTAAAAGCATGTGGTTAACCTTCCAAATGTTTGGAGATTTTCTTCTTATTTTTTTTTTCTTTCTGTTTTTGGCTTCTAGTTTAATTTCATTGTGGTTGGAGAATATGCCCTATATGATTTCAATTTTAAAAATTATAATTGTTTATTGGCCCAGAACATGGTATATCTTGGCATATTGTTCCATAGGTGCTTGAAAAGAAAGTATATCCTGCTGTTCTTGAGTTACATGTTTATAAAAGTCAATTAGATCCTGTTGGTTGTGGGTATAATTGATTTCTTCTATACTCTTGCTGATTTTCTGTCTAATCATTCCATGACTGCAGGTAGAGGGGTTTAAGGCCCCCAATTATTATTGTGTGTGTGTTTTTCTCATTTCTCATTTGAGGGTTAAGGGATTAAACTCCGCAATTAAAAGATATAGATTGACAGAATGGATTAAAAATATGATCCATCTATATGCTGTTTACAAGAGACTCATCTTAGACCCAAAGATACAAATAGGTTGAAAGTTAAAAGATGGACAAAGATAGTCTACAAAAGTAGTAACCAAAAGAAAGCAGGGGTAGCTATATTAATATCAGACAAAACAGATTTTAAATGTAAATATGTCATAAGAGACAAAAAAGGACACTATATATTAATAAAAGGGGCAATTCACCAAGAAAAAATAATAACTATAAATGTATATGCCCCCAATCAAGGGCCCCCAAAATAGATGGGGAAACACTGACAAAACTGAAAGAAGCAATAGACATTTCCACAGCAATAGTGGAGATTTAATTACACCACCCTTTTCTATAGATAGAACAACCAGATAGAGGATCAATAAGGAAATAGAGAATGTGAACAATATTATAAATGAATGAGACCTAACAGACATATATAGATCGTCGCATCCCAAAACACCAGGATACACATTCTTTTCTAGGGCTTATGAGACATTTCTAGGATAGATCATATGCTGAGGCACAAGACAGGTCTTAGCGATTTTTAAAATATTGAAATTATTCAAAATACTTCCTCTGATCATAATGAAATGAAGGTGGAAATCAATAACCACTGAAGAAACAACATTCACATGTATATGATGGTTAAACAATGCACTATAGACTGTTGTGCTGGTTTGAAAGGATTTATACACCCTAGAAAAAGTCATGTTTAATCCATTCAATCTTGTGGAAACAATGGTTTCTTCTAATCCCTATTTAGCACTATAGGTTAGAAACTTGATTAGGTTATCTCCATAGAGATGTGACTCAATCAAATGTGGGTATTAAACTTGATAAGACAGAGACATGACTCCACCTATTCTATGAGTCTTGATTAGTTTACTGGGATCGTATAAAAGAGGAGATTTTTTTTGGAGAGAATGCCTTTTGAGAACAATGAGAAACCCACAACAGAGCTGAGCAGAATCATGAGGCTGAGAGAACCAAAGAGTCTACCATCCGGTGAAATTTGGAGATGAAGGAGAATGCCTCTGGGGGAGATTCATGAAGCAAGAGGCCAGGAGAGGAAGCCAGCAGATAATGCCACATTCACCACATGGCTTTCCACTTGAGAGAGAAACCCTGAACCTCTTTGGCCTTTTTTTTTGGCTTTTAAAAAGGGGATTTATTAGGTTGCTTGTTTACAGTTCTAAGGCCATAGAAATGTCCAAACTAAGGCACACAGAGAAAGATACCTTAACTCCAAAGAAAGGCCGATGGGTTCAGAGCACCTCTGTCAGCTAGGAAGGCAGTGGCTGGCATCTGCTGGGGTCATTGCCTTTTTGTTTCAAACAGCTTTACTGGGGGTGTTTTCCTTCCACATATCCAAATGTCTGGGTCCCATGTGGGCTCTGAAGCTTTTCCAAAAATGGTTTCCTCTTTTTTTTTTTTTTAATTAAAAAAAAAAAAGAAATTAACGCAACATTTAGAAATCATTCCATTCTACATATGCAATCAGTAATTCTTAATATCATCACACAGATGTATAATCATCATTTCTTAGTACATTTGCATTGATTTAGTAAAAGAACTAGCAAAACAACAGAAAAAGATAAAGAATGTTAATATAGAGAAAAATAATACTAATAAAAAATAAAAAATATATATAAAAAAAGGAAAAAGAAAAAAACAAAAGACAAACAAACAAACAAACAAACAAAAAAACTATAGCTCAGGTGCAGCTTCATTCAGTGTTTTAACATAATTACATTACAATTAGGTAGTATTGTGCTGTCCATTTTTGAGTTTTTGTATCTAGTCCTGTTGCACAGTCTGTATCCCTTCAGCTCCAATTACCAATTATCTTACCCTGTTTCTAACTCCTGCTGGTCTCTGTTACCAATGACATATTCCAAGTTTATTCTCGAATGTCGATTCACATCAGTGGGACCATACAGTATTTGTCCTTTAGTTTTTGGCTAGACTCACTCAGCATAATGTTCTCTAGGTCCATCCATGTTATTACATGCTTCATAAGTTTATTCTGTCTTAAAGCTGCATAATATTCCATCGTATGTATATACCACAGTTTGTTTAGCCACTCGTCTGTTGATGGACATTTTGGCTGTTTCCATCTGTTTGCAATTGTAAATAACACTGCTATAAACATTGGTGTGCAAATGTCCGTTTGTGTCTTTGCCCTTAAGTCCTTTGAGTAGATACCTAGCAATGGTATTTCTGGCTCGTATGGCAATTCTATATTCAGTTTTTTGAGGAACCGCCAAACTGCCTTCCACAGTGGTTGCACCTTTTGACATTCCCACCAACAGTGGATAAGTGTGCCTCCTTCTCTGCATCCTCTCCAGCACTTGTCATTTTCTGTTTTGTTGATAATGGCCATTCTGGTGGGTGTGAGATGATATCTCATTGTGGTTTTGATTTGCATTCTCTAATGGCCAGGGGCATTGAGCATCTCTTCATGTGCCTTTTGGCCATTTGTATTTCCTCTTCTGAGAAGTGTCTATTCAAGTCTTTTTCCCATTTTGTAATTGGGTTGGCTGTCTTTTTGTTGTTGAGTTGAACCATCTCTTTATAAATTCTGGATACTAGACCTTTATCTGATATGTCGTTTCCAAATATTGTCTCCCATTGTGTAGGCTGTCTTTCTACTTTCTTGATGAAGTTCTTTGATGCACAAAAGTGTTTAATTTTGAGGAGCTCCCATTTATTTATTTCTTTCTTCGGTGCTCTTGCTTTAGGTTTAAGGTCCATAAAACCGCCTCCAATTGCAAGTTTCATAAGATATCTCCCTACATTTTCCTCTAACTGTTTTATGGTCTTAGACCTAATGTTTAGATCTTTGATCCAAAGACTAAATATAGTTAAGATGTCAATCCTACCTAAATTGATTTACAGATTCAATGCAATACCAATCAAAATCCCAACAACTTATTTTTCAGAAATAGAAAAACCAATAAGCAAATTTATCTGGAAGGGCAGGGTGCCCCGAATTGCTCAAAGTATCTTGAGGAAAAAAAACGAAGCAGGAGGTCTCACGCTGCCGGACTTTAAGGCATATTATGAAGCCACAGTGGTCAAAACAGCATGGTATTGGCATAAAAATAGATATATCGACCAATGGAATCGAATAGAGTGCTCAGATATAGACCCTCTCATCTATGGACATTTGATCTTTGATAAAATGCATTCTTTTTTATGAGAAGGTCAATACAACAGCAATATATAATAAAGAAATATATTTATGCATCTCTGGATATATGAAGCCAGATTGACAGGATTAAAGGAAGAAAGGAAGAAAAGCTTTAAACATAGTTGGAGAATTTATTAACAATGTCTCAGCAAAAGATAATACAAACACTCAGGAAATCAGCAAAGCCAATATTTCCAACCATACTGACTCATGGAATGCATTGAAAGGCAACAAAAACAAAATAAACACTATCTTCAAATGCAGTTGGAGTTACTTACTAATATGAACCATCAGTTGGAACATAAACCAATCTCAATAAATGTATTACTTAAAACAGAGAGAGATTATTCTTCGTCCACAAGACTATGAATGTCCACAGTGGGAATTGTAAAATTCAACAATAAAAGCATAATCAGGAAAACCTCAAATAGTTGGAAATCAAACAACACATTTATAAATACTCCACGAGACAAAGGAGAAATATTAAGGAAAATTAAACATATATTCATATATTATATTTATATACATATAGATTATTTTATTATAATAAAATGCAACATACAAAAATTTCTGGGATGCAGCTAAAGCAGTATTGAAGGGAAATATATTACTGTAAATAATCGTATTAGAAAAGGAGAAAGATTACTCAATTATCTGTTTGGAGAAATTAGGATGAGAACAGCAAATTACTCTCAGAATAAGAAGAAAGACATAACAGAGGTAGAAGCAGAGGTCACAGCAATAAAAAAAGTACAATTAATAGAAAAATCAATTAAACTGTCTCCTTATAAAGATAGAAAAGATGAACCTTAGCTAGAGCTATGAGTAAATGAAAGAGAGAAAGAGAAGGAGAAAGAGAGTAAATACACCGATTACCAATATCAAGAATGTAAAGAAGGCTATCACAACAGATCATGCAGTCTTTATAAGGGTAATTATGAAGTATTGTAAACAACCTATTTCACAACTTAAACGAAATGTCCTTGAAAGACACAGAGTAGCAAAACTGACCCAAGAAGGTAGAGAAGCCTTGAACAGCCCTATACCAACTTTCAAAATATGAGTTTTAATTACAAATCCTATAACTAACATTGAACTGACTGGTGAAAAGCACAATGCTTTCTGCCTGGAATCAGGAATAAGACAAGGATTTCTGCTCCCATCACTTGTATCACCATTACTGATGGGCCTCACTAGTAGGATAAGAAAGAGAAGAAAAAGAAGTGAAAATTGGAAAGGAAGAAACAAAACTATTTATATTCGCAGACCTCATGAACATGTACCTAGAAAATATGAAGAAATCTACATAACAGCTATTAATTAGAACCAATTAGTAAATGCAGCATAATCAAGGATGCAAAGGCAATGTGCAAAATCAATTTGCTAATTTATTCTTGCAAAGAATAAGGAGAAAGTAAAATTTATGAAGCAACATGATTTACAACATGAAATACGTAGGTATAAATTAATAAAATCTAAACATGGACAACTAGAAAAAATTGCAAGTGAAGAACTAAATAAATAAAGAATGGACTAAAGTTCATGGACCGGAAGACAATATTGCTACAATGGCAATAATTTCCAAATTGGCGTATATAGATTTTATACAATCCCAATAACATTTTTTTCTATAAAATTCTTTTTAGAAAAGTTTTAAAATAATTTAAAAGTTGGTACTAAATTTTATATGGAAAATCAAAGAACCTATAATAGCCAAAACCATTCCAAAACAGCACAAAAAGATTAAAGCACATTTACTACTTGATTTCGAGTTTTACTATAAACTTGTCGTATTGACAGATTATAGACACAAAGAATTAGGCTGGATAGTCCAGAAATAAACCCACACAAATATGGTCAATTAATTTATGACAAAGATGCCAAGGTAATTCAGTGGATAAAATATAGCATTTTCAACAAATGGTGCTAGAGCAACTAGGTATGTATTTGCACAGAAACAAACAAAAGAATCCTCTTACCTTACAGTATATAACAATTTATGATAAATGCTTCATAAACCCAAAACATAAGTGCCTAAACCATAAAACTTTCAGAAAAAAATTAGGAAGAAATTTTTGTGACAATGGGTTAAACAAGATTTCTTAAACATGACACTTGAAAGCATAAACAAAGAAGAAAAAAATTGATAAAAAAAACTTTGCTAAATAATAAAAGTTTATTATTCAAAAGACACAATTAAAAGAACAAAAAGACCACCCACAAACAGTGAAAAAAAAATATTTACAAAGCAATTCTGCCTCCAGCAAGTATAAAGAACATTTCAACTCAAGAATAATGAGACAAATGACCCAAAATGAAATAAACAAATATTTTAACAGATGCTTCACAAATAAAGTATAGGAAAAATGGCCAATCAACACGTGAGAAGATATTCACCATCAATAGCCATCAGGGAAATGCAATTTAAAGCCATATAAAGATACCCTACACACAAACGCAGGAAATACAATTTAAACCCACAAAAAGATATCCTACACACAAATGCACGTGCACACACACACACACACAACAGAATGACTAAATTCAAGACTGACAGGTATTGACAAGGTATTGACAAGGTATTGACAAGGGTGTGAAGCAATTGCAGGTCTCGTTCATTACTCATGTTGAAACATTATGGCAGCACTTTATAAAGTTAAACTTTCACTATTTGACCCATCAATCTTGCTTTTTGATATTTGCCTAAAAGAAATTAAAACATATGTCATGATGTTTTGCACATGCATGCTATAACAGCCTTATTTATTTATAATAGACAAAAATTGTAAATAACTCACATTCCCATCAACTGGGAAGTGGATTGTTCTATAACCATAATAAAAAATACTAATAAGCAATAAGGAGGAATACAATATGGATGCATATTAAAACTATTTTCTTACTTAAAGAAGTCAAGCAAAAGAGGCAACATACTATATGATTCCATGTGATGAAATTCTTTAAAAGGCAAAACTATAATGACAGGACGTCAGTTGTCCAGGATTTGAGATCAGGAAAGGGCACTAACTGCAAAGGAGTATAAAGAAAATTTTAGAGTAATAATAATAGTCCATACTTTTATTTTGATGTGGTTAAGTGACTACATACAATTGCCAAACTGTACATTTAAAAGAGTGAATTTTGTGGTATGTAAAATATGCTTTAATTTTTTAAAAGTTTGATAATTGGTTTTATTGAATTGCTTTGTTTCTGACTGGGTCGACAAAGTACATCAGAATGAATCAAAGCAAACAGCTTCATTTTAGTCAAAGTTAAATGGTCAGTCCTTAAATAGAGTCAGTACACTCAGAACTGAATGATGTGAAGTCTGAAGTTGGGGGGAAATCTGTTCCAGTAAGTAAACCATCAGCTGGTCCTCCAGGAAAATAGCATTATCCAGACACTCAGGCAAGCTCTGCCCACACTATAAAACTACCTGACTCACACATGGCCCATAAGGGTTCAATGGGAGAAGTAATACCACACTGAAGACAACAAACCCTCTAACACGTTACAAGAATGGATGCAAATAACCACACACACGCGCACACACACACATGCAGGAATTAGTCACACCTTCATTACAGATTGTCACAGTGCCTTAATACAAAAAACATTTGACTACTGACTTCTACTAACATTGTCATAAAAAGAACTGAAAGTTGTGCATCTTTCTGTGTCTCTGGGAGAACACATCCCTCAGGCGATCACAGCCGGAACCTAACATCAACATCCATCATTCAGTTGCACAGAGAAGTAAAACCTCCTTGGCCTTTTACATTCATTATCCTCTGATCAGAGAGTGTATAATCAGAGGATTATATTCCTTATGATAACCGTGTATAATCCTGTGACGGTCCTGTGGATGTGAAACGTTTAGACAATTATTTGTGGTTGCACGCATACCTCTGGGGCAAAGCTCTACCTCTTCCTTCACTCTGAGAAAGAACAACTGGAAAAGGTCAAAGCCAAGGACACAGCCAGGACACATGGCTAAGAGGTGACGCTTTTTGTCTGTGGAGCTGATCAGTTAAAGTCTCAAGCATGATTCCTTTGGAATTTTCTTCTGGGGCATCTTTCTTCTCTTTTTTTTTTTTTCCTTCTCTCTTTTGAGCTTTCTTTGACCCGCTCTTTGCTCCATTTCTTAGTCTCTATTTTGACAAGAAAAATAACGTCACTTATTCTTGTCATTGTTCTTTCTTTAAATACCTTAACCCTGAGGAGACGACTACCCTACATTCAAAGGGCCAGGCCTAAAAAGTGACCATGAAATAATCTTGCCTTAGGGTAAAGTCACTATACATCCTTTACTTGTCATTTGAGTTTTCATTCTTTCCTATATGCTTTCTGTTCAGCCTCCCTAGCCCTATTGTATGAGATTTAGCATCAATTTACTTTTAGCATACTAGTCAGAGCCTGAGAATAAATCCTGGATTGTAATCTACTCCTGGCTTTGGCCAAGAGTATGAACACTTATTAAAAGGTACAACTAACTGTTCAAGTAAAACTATTGCATATCAGAAATACAGACAGCATTTAAACCTGAGGCTCTTTGAAGAGACAGTAGTCACTCCTTTCCTTTAGTATTCTTTAGTATTCAAAAAAAATTAAGTGTCTGCCTTACATGAATGAGAAATGCAATTGTAAAATGCTAACAATTATATATATTATTTCTAATATCATAACAACACAGCATGGTATAGGTTACCCTCAGTTTAGAGTTTATTTAAATTAAGAGTCAGAAAATTGAAGCAATTTTCCTACCAAAACACATTCTACAAGGGTAAACTGGGATTGAAATCTGGGTTTGTCTAGCACATAATATGCAATGACCATCAACCCTGTATTAATTTGTTAAGCTGCCAGAAAGCAACATTCCGGAAATAGAACGGCTTAAAAAATGAAATTTAGTAAGTTACAAGTTTACAGTTCTAAAGCCATAAATATGTCCTAACATAAGGCATCCAGAGAGAGATACTTTGCTCAAGAGAGAGTGATGTGGGAAAGCACGTGGCTGGTGTCTGCTGGCCCTTGTTCCCTATTTCGTTTCTTCCGGCTTCTGACGCCAGTGGCTTCCTCTCTAAGCCTCTGTGAGACTTTACTTAGCTGTCCAGGAACAAAATTCTGGTTTCATCTCTTAGCTTAGCATCTGCCAGGCACTGGAGATTTCTCCTCCTCTGGTTCTGAGTGCTTCTGTAAGTCCTTGCTTAGCATCCAGACTATTTCTGTCTTGATCTCCAAACGTCTACATTGGCTCTGCTGTTTTGTGCCATATCTCTGTGGAGGTAATCCAGGCAGAAGTTTCCACCCACAATGCTGAATCATGTTCAAAAGAAATGGCTGCCCCGCAACACTGGATCAGGTTTAAAGCATGGCTTTTCTGGGGTACATAATAGATTCAACCTGGCACAGAGACCCAAAGCATCTATTGGACATTTACTTTGTGTGAGACACCAGGCTAGGGCTAGGAAAGAAGACACAGTCTTTGTTGTCAAAGGATGCATTTTGGAATACAGCAAATAAATTACAAGTATTTAAAATACATAAATGTCATTCTACAGACCTAAAAGATGTGTAATGATGCTTTAGGGGTCACAGACAGGAGGTTCTCTAAAATTCAGACAAACTCTACATCTCAGGCTGTTTTGCTTTCCCAGGTGTCAGGTCACCACTGAGCCCAGGTGAAGAAAAGCAAATGTGTCCACCACTTTTCACACCTCCTACTCTATTAGTCTCCTCCCCTTCTCAAGAAAAGTACAAAGACATCACTTCACCCATGACGGCCTCTAGCCAATATGAACCTGTCTCCTTCCTTCGTTCGACTGGTACTTGCATTAAAAGAGAAAAGCACTCATTCAGGATTTTGGAAGGTATTTCATAATGATATAAGAAAGATTCATATGTCAAAAAAGTTTCTATGAAAAGCCAAAGTATAGTAAAAGAATAATAAAGTAAATTTAAATGAATGGTGATCTCCTTTCCTCAATAACTCAAATGTGCTGGTGTCTCGATAAAGTGGGAAGATAGAGCTATACGGAGCAGTTAGGCATGAGGCATCAATTAAGGATCAGTACACAATACACGCAGCATTTGCCTTGGGGGATGGTACTAAAGATCAATGGATTCTGGTGAATATAGCTTCAGCTGGTACTAATTTTTAAAACCTTAGATGCTGAAAAATTTTTATTTTCATGTAGTTTGTTCTGGCACAAATCTAAGACACTACAAAAAAAAAAAAAAGCCTAGAGACAGAAAAACAATAACTTGGCACTTACATTGAAGATATATTTGACACATACAGCAATATTTGTTTTGGGGTGCCACCAAGATAGATAAACTGTTGGTCATGTAAATGAAGCGTGAACACCAATGAAGGTGAGAGAGCTTGGTGCATGGCAGCTGTTACTGGAGATTTGCTCTCATGGTTGATGTATCACCAAGGGGAGGGGAAACACTACCGGTTATGTTTTGTTTCACAAGAAACAAAGGAAAATGAAAAAGAGACATCTTGATATATATGATTCATTTTATGGTGACTGGATCCTTTTATATGGATATAATGCAGGTTCTGAGGTAAAAGGACATAAGGCCCCCAAAAGTCTCATGGCCTCCCTTGGTCTGATTTTGTGTGGTCCTCCCACTCTCCAGTTCCACCCTGACCTCAGTCTCCACTCTATTAAGCTGAGCTTCTTACAGTTTCTCATTATGACAAGCACATTCTGGGGTAGAGGTGGGGGTATGGCAGGTAGAGGGAGTCTGGTGGTCTTATCCACATAATTCCTTCTATCTGGAATGTACTTTAGCCTGCCTTACTTGGCCAACTCATACTCACCCTCCAGTTCCCAGTTGAGATGGCATTTCCTCTAGGAAACCATCTCTGACAATTCAATCTGGATTCAGTAGCTGTTGCCCTCTCTTAGCATCGAATGCCCCCCTCCATTATCAATACCAAACACACAAATATTACTTGTACAGATATTGGTCTCCCCATCTAGAAAATGAGATCTGTAAATGCAGAGCTAAGGATTCTCTTCAGTCTACCTTGATACTATGCTTCCAGATTTGATATAGTCTGACATTTGGTAGGTTCTTCAATAAACATTTGTAGAATGAAAATGCAATACCTTTGCTTAGAAAGAATTTATATTCAACTATAGGCTTTCATCCTCACATAACCATCTATTCCAGTATTTTGTCATATTAGTCTATTAATCACATAATTATCATCTTTTATCTAATTTTCAGGTTGCTTGACTTATCTTACTAATCTATAGTACAAAGCATGCAACCAATTACATTTGAGGATCTCATCCATATCTCTTGGAATGATCTGTTTTTTTTTCTCTCTCCAATGTACCCTACCTTATAGGAAACATTATAAAATTAATAGTTGCAATATACTTCTTTTTTGCATGGGCAGGCACCGGGAATTGAATCCATGTCTCAGGCATGGCAGATGAGAAGTCTGCCTGTGGAGCCACCGCAGCCCAATACACTTTTATTTATGAAAATTATTCTAATTATTCTAAATGCCAAAGCAATGTTGGTGCCTGTATATTGTATACTAGTTTTTCAAACTTTTCCCTTAATATATTTTCATTGTTTGTTCCTAAAATTATTAAATTCATTTAAATCTGCATTTGAAAAGATATGCAAAGGGATGATGGAAATTAGGATATATTTCTTTTCCATAAATGTTAAGTTCCACCATCAAAACTCCACAAATTTGCAACATGCCCTTTCTGCTAGGTATACAAAGAACATAAGGAAGAAAGCTATATACTGTAGGAGAAAATAGTAGAAAGACATGTGAGTTCAACTCCTAGCTGTCATTTAGAATCCATGTATGCTATGGCAAGTTGCTTAAACACAGTCAGTTTCCTCATCTGTAAAATGAAAATAACACTTACTTTGAAAAGGTAGGTATAGATTATAAACAATGTGTACAAGACATCTAGAGCAATGTTTGGTTTCTTGTTAGGAACTCAGGAAGAATTAGAAATTATAATTGATGCAGTTTTTGAGTTATGTTTCACCTTGTATTAATATGCTCCTGAAGACGTTTCCTATATGACAATGCTCTTTATTGAAAATATTTTCATTATATTCACCTTCAGAATAATTGGAAACTTATCTCTAGGAAAAAAGTATCTCTATTAGACATTTTATCAACCTGGAAACATTTTTAAATAAAATGTTTTAAGGAGGAAAACTGACAATTTTCATATATAATAAAAAATACTCAAGGTCATAAATGACCAAATAAAGGAGATGTGTCATTTTTATTTTTGGTGTAGTAGCTTAAGGCCTAAAGCAAAAATTTAAATTGGAACAATGCTGCTATTATGGAAAATGCATTTTGAATGAAGCTAGTAAGCTAATTTGATTTTTAAAAATAACCATTAAATTCATTCAAAATATCTTGCTATAATTTAAAAACCCTAGTTTCTTTTTCTTTCACATGATATATTTAATCAAGTTAATGTCAGTAGAACCTTCGAAAAGCACTATATCCTGATTCATTTATCTGATAACAAAGAGTGTAATAGAGTTGTTAGTAATAACATTGCCACCACAATTTACCATAAGTCTAAATGTTTTGGCCAAACTAAAAGTATCGTATTCTAAAGAAATTGTTCTTAATCTTTTGGGGGGTTTCCAGAACATTCAGGAAGCTGATAAAATCTATGACACCTCTCACCATATCAACAAAACATCTCAGGAGATCCATGAGCCCCAGGGTAAGAACCTCTTCATTAGAGAGCTGCACCCAGTCATATTTTATTAGTACTTTGGGGCTAACCATGTTTTCATGAGATGAAACACTGGAGAGTTTAAGCACATACATCTAAAAATCAACCTTGGTAACTTGCAAAGACAAATACTGCCACAAAACTCAAACCTTTATTTGGTATTTGTTTCCATTCTCAGGATTAAACTATTTTTAATTGAGAAGAAATGTCATAAATCTAAAGCCTATCAAAATGATTATCTACAAGAAAAGCAAGTTTTCAATTTCTTTGACTCTGTTTCCTTTATCTATATATTGAGGTGATGGTAGGTGTTGTGTCAATCACTCAGGCTAGCTGTCAAAATCAAATGAGATCATGAATATAATAACAATTATTAAAATCTATAGTTACTTGAATCCTTACTATATGACAAATCCAATACCAAGGAACATAAACACATAAATTCATTTAATTCTTATACAAAATCAGTGACGTAGGTACAATTGTTATTATTCCAAATTTATGTATGAGAAAATGGAGGCACAAAGTAGTTACATACCAGCCTGTACAAGGTCAAAGAGAGAGTAAAGGCAGGAATCAAACTAAGGCAAGAATCAAACTAGGACAGTGAAGTCCCAAGAGTTGGAATAAACTTGCTCTTTAAAAAGCCATACTTGAAAGACCTTATAAATAATATAGAAGGAGAAATTGTTATGGGGAATCTCATGTGGTATCTGTGATCCTCATGGAAGGTAAAGTTTGAAAATGTTTTTATTTTAATGTGTCCTCAAATAGATAAAAGGAACTTTGCATTTCCATAGCTGTGGTGCAAGGATGAATGTAATGTGGCAGATCTGTTCTACTTAGTTCTAGTTTATGTCTACAGTCATGGTGGTGACTCTGAGTAGAACTCTGAGAACTAAACTACTGGCAGGTTCTCAGAGTTATAAGTTGTGGGCATGTTTAAATTAGACATAACGATTCTAATTACGCATCAGCACTTGGTTTGGGGTGCCTTGTCATAGTTGGTCATATAAAGGTATATAACCAACTACCTTTAAGAAATTTGGACTCCAAGCCTCAAATCAAGCCAGCTTTTATGGGCGAGGATGTCTCATACACAAGCCTGTTAGGTGCAGCTGGAAAGAAAGATGCACCCACGTGATTCCACAGAGGGAAGACAAGAAAACCTGCACTTAACTTCTCCAGCTGTTGCCTATGTACTTCTTTTCCCTGATGTTTCTGGACTCTCTTCTTTACTTTAATAAATCTTAGACATCATATAACTTTATGTTGAGGTGTGTGAGTCTTTCTAGTCAACAACTAAACTAATGGGTGGTCCTGGGGCAACCAACACATGTGGCACCAAATAAACACAGCGAATGGTTTTAAATTGATGTAATTAAACCAGTGCAATTCTCCAGACATAGTAACATGAATATACCAGAACTTTTTAAGCTTGAAAAACTGATCAGTTACAACTGGTTTCAGTAAACAGGTTTCTGAAAGTCAACCAATCATTGACAGCCTCATACTTTGTAAGTCAGCCAATGGCTTTAGACTCACTTCAGAGCTACATTTAAGACTTATATCAACCCACTCTTGCTTTTGTAACCAACAGAAAAGACATTTCTACTATTGGTGCCCATGTACTCGTGCCTCTGTAACCAACACAATCACAGAACCAGCTATTTCTCAAGATCTTATATAACTTTAGTTGCTTATTTTGCTAGATAAGACTATTTTGGAGCATCAATTCTCCTTTATTTAAGTAACCAATACATTCAGTTCTTTGGTTTCAGATATTGGGAAGTGGTACCATTTATGAACAAGGTCATATTTTGTTCTATATTTGAGAAACTATGTGGTGATATGGAAGTAATATGTGCAAACAGATTTGGATTTGCATCCTAGTTCTCATGCTTACCATGTGTCTTTGGTTCAGTTACTTAACAACTCTGAGCCTCAGTTTCTTCAGTTGAAAAAATGTGATTAACAATATTTATCTGCCATGGTTTTGTAAGATTACAAAAATCCACACTAGTTGTCTGGAATCCAGGTAGCCTTTATGGTCTAATCACTCTTTTTTTTTTCCCACATGAGCAGGCACCGAGAATCGAATCCGGGTCTCAGCATGGCAGGTGAGAACTCTGCCTGCTGAGCCACTGTGGCCTGCCCACCTAATCACTTTTATAGCAGTAAAGTTAATGCTGCTTAGGCAATTATTACTTTTTAGTTATCCTATCTGTGCAAGGTGTAAAAACATATGCATATTTCACATGCATAGCATGTCAACCAAGAATTTGACACATGAACAAATTTTTATTTCTTTGAAGAATGGTGCAATTTGAATTCAAATTACTTCATTATCTTTTATATTGTCAAAGGTAATCTAAAAAATAGAAAATAAATATCCTTGTTAATGTACAAATGTTTAATTTTACACACCATTAAAATCATGTAGTTGAAAGACATCTTAGAAACTTTGGGCTACACACTTTCTTATTTAGATGATGAAAATGAGCCTCAGAAAGATTAAACACAGTACTAAATTTCTGACAGTGCCGGGGCCGATTCCTGGGTTAGGGCTTTCTCCACCCATATCATGTGACCTTCAGTGGTTTTCAGAATTATAGACCTAGTAGTTTCTTCAGAGGAATTATTATCTTTAGAAATAACAGTTGTTTCATGTTTTTATAAGTTTGTAAGATGCTACCTGCATTTTTGGCTTCCTTTTTGAAATTAAACAGCAATTTAAACTAACATTGATTTTCTTTTTAAATCAATGAGTTCATTTTACCAGGGGAAAAAAATCAGGAAAACATCCTCAACAATGCCTAGAACAAAAAAAAAATTGAAACCTTGCAAATAATGTACATTTTCCAAATATAAACACATATTAAAATATGTATTTACCTAGCAAACCAATATTTATTATTATCCAAAGGCAGGAACAGATGCGCACTCTTTTCACTAATATCTGTTCCTTACGTGTAGGTTGAGCAAAGAGCAGGTCTCTCAAAACCTTTCAAACGCTTTATAAGGGCAGCATTATTTGCATATTTAATTCATTAAGCAAATGGAAAACTAATCTAATTATAATTCTTTTGGAGTTCCTCGAAGGCTGTCCTAATCTGAGGAAAATGTCTTCAAAGGACCATGCCTTCTATTATCCTTCTTTGAATGCCCTTCCAAGGTGGCATTAGCTCAGAAGTAATGCCATATTTCAGGAAGGGTTACTAACAAAACACATTTACATATTATCTTAAAGGCAATTAGGCCTAATAAAGAAAATAGAAGTGAGAAATTTTTATCTAACCCATTTTGGAGGAAGAAGAAGCAACAGAAATAGCATAGGCATTGAAGTTACATAGACCAGGTTTCAAATTTTAAAACAAACAAAAACCCCATGTACTAGCTGTGTGGTCTTGTCACATATTTAATTTATCTATACCTGTGTCCTCATCTGCACAACTAAATACAGTGTGAACTACTAGCTGAGTAGTTAGGACTAAATGAGATAACGGGCAAGACCTATGTGTAACTGCTTAAAATGGAAGAACATTTTATAATGGAAGTAACTGTTTTGATGATGATGCCTAATGATGGTAGTCACAATGGAAGTAGTGATGAAATAAAAGTAACGATCATGATCCATTGCTTTTCCACAGAGGAATACAATGATTTCATTTTCTTCACAGTAGCCAGTATGTATGGGTAAACTCAAAAAGGGACTCTTGGACTAATCCTCCTATTAGCACAAAGTCCATAAATTGGAAGGGTCATCCATTATGCCAGAGATGATGGATTTTAGCAGATATCGACTGAGATCTGTGATAGCCCAGAGGGTACTTTACTTCTGAATTTACAGAAACATTAACTTGAGTTCCCACATCCAGCCCTCAAAATAATCCTCCTTCAAAAATGCTACTGCATATAATTCCTGAAGTCAGCATTTCAGCCAGGCTCTCACATTTGCATCTGGAGCTGGCCAAAGAGTCTTTATCAAAATCTGAAGCATTTCTCTGGTGGCAGAAGGTGTTTTGTTCAAAGTGCTCACCAAGAGACAGAAAACCATCCTGTGTGAAATAATAGGGTTATCAAAGAAGTCAATGATGGGATGGAGTAAACAGGGAATATCTCATGATAAATAGCAAAGAAAAACCACTCTTTTCTCTTCCTCCTGTACCCTCTCCAGAGTCAAGATCTCAAAAGAGTGTACAATTGTATTGTTGATTAGTGTACCTTCGTAGCATTAAGGGATTCCTTGACCTGAGACACAAAAAGCCCCGGAGAAAGAAACTTAACCTGTTAAGGTAATGGAAAAATTTGGTTTCAGACCCTCAGCTTTCTCATTAGCAAGCATAAGATCATACAGAGAATTCCAGTTGCCCAGTGGGTTGCTGATATTGAGTACATTATTATTATTATACCCCATCAATAGCATTTTTGTGAGGATTAAGTAAGGTAACCATTTTTAAAGTATCTAGCAATTCTTGGTCATCAAGGGCAGAAAACACCCTGAGCACAAAATAACTGCTTGCTATATTAAGAAAATTTGAAGAAAATATCTCTTAGAGTGGTATTACAACCAAAAGTCTATATAAGCAGTTTCCATATAAAAGTGACATAAAGCTTGTTAACATGAAAACCGGGATTCAGAAACAGGAATTTTATTGTGGTTACAGCCAAATGGTTTATTTTTGTTCTTGCAGGTATATAATCTCATAATCCATGATTTTATCATCCTGTTCAATGGAGAAATAATTCAATGTCTCCGAATTTTAGTAAGTCTTCTGATTTGGAAGAAATGTTCACTTAAAATCACTATGGAAGAAAGTTTCTTGCATGTATCTGAAGGACTTTATTTAAATTCCCTTCTAAAAAGAGAAAACAAACAAACAAACAAATAAATAGCTGCAGAGAATGAATCAATTATTTCTCTTTGGGTTCTTTTTACCTCCCAAATGAAATCTTGTGGGATTGTGATATATCTGGGAAAAGGAAGGGACGAAGGATGTTCTCTCAGAAGGAAGTAGATTATGCCAATGTGATCAGAATTTGGAGAAGTACTTCTGCTATTGTTCAGCAAAAAGTCTCCTGTTGTGTTACATGTTTAGGTGGTTTTTCTTAATCCTCAAGAAAGAAGTCTGTGCTGATTACCTAGGAAATGGGGATGTCTGTCTTCCTTTGTACCATTTATAAACTAAGTGGATCATTTTCAGTTGATAATGCTGTGAAAGGGCTATTGAAAAGTATTTTGAACAGCTGACAACCATTAAGAGTTGTAATTGCTGCAGGCCTAGTATTTCTCACTTCATTTCACACTGTGTAAGACAGCAGTGCCTGCCTTGACTCAGCCCTCCACAAAGTTCCCAAGGGTGTGCTGGATTGAAAGGATGTATGTCCCCTAGAAAAGCCATGTTTTAATCAAAATCCCATTTCATAAAGGTAGAATAATCCCTATTCAATGCTGTGTGTTTGCAACTGTAATCAGATCATCTCCTTGGAGATGCGATTTCATCAAGAGTGGTTCTTAAACTGGAAGAGGTGACGACATGTCTCCACCCATTTGGGTGGGTCTTGATAAGTTTCTGGAGTCCTATAAAAGAGGAAACATTTTGGAGAATGAAGGAGATTCAGAGCGAGCAGAGAATGCTGTAGCATCATGAAGCAGAAAGTCCATCAGCCAGTGCTTTGGAGATGAAGGAAGATGCCTCCCGGGGAGCTTCATGAAACAGGAAGCCAGAAGAGAAAGTTAGCAGGTGACCCTGTGCTCACCATGTGCCTTTCCAGCTGAGGGAGAAACTGTGACATGTGCCTTCTTGGATGTGAGAGGGACCCTGAACTTCATTGGCCTTCTTGAACCTAAGGTATCTTTCCCTGGAAGCCTCTGATTGGACATTTCTATAAACTTGTTTTAATTGGGATATTTTCTCAGCCTTAGAACTGTAAACTAGCAACTCATTAATTCCCCTTTTTAAAAGCCATTCTGTTTCTGGTATATTGCATTCTGGCAGCTAGCAAACCAGAACAAAGGGCATAAAGCAGGGACAGCAACAACCTAGTGTCTTTCCATTTCAACAGAAATGTTTTTGGTTATGGTCCTTAGATGTGGGTTAAATCACCCATCAGATCAATAGTCCCCAAATGACAAGTGCTTACAGAAATCCTACCAGGAGAACTGATTGACTGTGCAAGAAATAGAAACAGAACAAGATCTAGTTCCCTTTTCTGCTCTAGCACAGAACTGCTAGGATATTAAGCAAGACAGTTAATTCTCAGTGTCTCTGTGTTCTCGACTTTTATCTTCTGCTTAATATCATGGGATATAGAAAGAATTGGTGAGATCTTACCAGCAATCTATGGGATTTTCTCTAGTTTACTAATTTAAATAAAGATAGAATAAATTTATGGTATGTTCATAAGTTGGACTATGAAAACTACTTTTGTTCTAAAATGATATCTCCCGAAGATTTTAATGAACAAGTTAATGCTTGCAATACAATATTGAGTAATAAAAAGCCATAAGAAGCATTATTTATTTTTATTTTGTCCATAACAAATCTAGAAGGAAATACACTAAAGTGATAATAATTTTTATATCTGGTCATTTTATTTTCATTTTTACACTTTTTATGCATATTACAAATTTTCCACAATGAATAAATTATTATTATGGATAACTTCTACAAAAAATCTAGGCATTTCTATATGTATATTTCTTAAATCTAGGCTTCTCTTATGACTCTCTAAATATAGAGAAGGATTCTTTTATATCCCTGCCCTAATCCTTTCAGAAATTGTTATGTTCAAACAAAACATTCATTCCCCCAATAAAAAATTATCTACAGCATTTTCTGTACATACGAACTTAATTTTATCATTTTTACAAACACACAAAAGTATTAAATAATAAATCAATAAATAAAACACAATAACACTGTCACCCAAAATATGTCCATGCCCTAATCCTTGGAACCTTTGAATATGCTATGTTACATGGCAATGGGAATTAAGGCTAGAAATAGAATTAAAGTTGCTAAACAGCTGACTATAAGATAGGTAGAAGTACCCAGGTGGACCCAATTTGATGACAAGAGTCCATAAAAGTAGAAAAGGAACTCAGAAGAGAACCAGGGAGAAGCTAGCATAAGTAAGACTGAACCCACCCTTGCTGTCTTGGAAGATGGAATAAGAGGACCATGAGCCAAGAAATAATAGGTGACCTCCAATAACTATTAGAAAGTAAAGAAAGATTTTCCCCCATAGCTTCCAGAAGGAATGCAGCCCTGCTGACACCTTGATTTAGCGTAGTGAGATCCATTTCAGACTTTTATCCTCCGGGACTGTAAGATAATACATACCTGTTCTTTTAAACCACTAAGTTAGTAGTAACTTGTTACAGCAGCTTTATAGGAAACTAATATACTCACTTCTTACCAAGCATGAGACTTTGGACTTTTAAAAAAAGTATCCCTGTGTTATATTTCTTACCTGTAAGATGGATAAAGCCCAGATTACCTCATGTGATGTGAGAACTAAAATGAAATCATTCATGTCAAGTGTTTAACATATTACCTGTCACACAGTAAAACAAAAGTCTTGTTATTATTAACTTTCTAGCTTTGGACATATTTAGTCTTCTTAAACCTCAAATTTAATATAGTTAAATTAAGATAATTGCACTTAGCTTATTGTGAGCTTTAAATGATGATTTTTATGGCGTTCCTGAAATATACAAGACCTTTAGCATCTGTGAGAAGGCAAATGATAAAAATCAAAGGTATGTGGTGAAGACATGGAGTTTCAAGAACTGATATAAACTGTTGTTGAGAATATAAATCCTTTACAACTCCTTTGGTAAACAGTTTAGCATTATCTTGAAAAGCTGAAGTTGCACATACTTTATAGATTCAGCAATTTAACTCCCAAGTTTAAAATGCCTCACAAATTCTGCTTATATGTTCCAAGAGTTACGTACAAAAGTGTCAACAGTAGCATTTTTTTGAAATAGCAAGAAATCAGAAAAAAACTTCCACTGGCATTTTGATAAATAAACTGTGTGGTATAATCATGGAATTTAATACTACATCACTATATAAAAATTAATAAACTAATGCTTTACTTAGGAACATTAATGAATATTAAGAATATAATGTCAATAGAAAACAGAAAGTCATAAAGGGTTGTATATAATAAGATATGATTTCTATAAGTCCATAAACATTCAGGAGAACAAAATTTTGTTTAGGGATATATACATATGTAATAAAAGATTAAGAAAATCAAGAGAATAAGATAAAATTCAAAATAGTGGTTAACTTTGGGGACAGGAAAAGGGAATCTATTGAGTATTTGAGTGCAATATGGCACTCATAACAGCGTTGACAAGAATCAATTTCTGATTCTAGCTAATTATTAGCCCCAAATTTCTTAACTCAGACCCAGAAGGCACAAACCACAACAGAAAAAAATAAGCTAAGCTTCATCAAAATTAAAAATTTCTGCTTATCAGGAGACACCATTAAAAATGAGCAGACAAAGGCAAACCAAGTATCCATCATCCAATAAATGGTCAACAAAATGTGCAACATACATACAATGGAAAATTATTCAGCCATAAAGAGGAATGATGTTCTGATACATGCAACATATGGATAAATCTTGAACCCATAATGTTGAGTGAAATAAGCCAGATACAAAAGAACAAATATTGTATGATCTCACTGAAATAAAATAATTAAAATAAGCAAACACACAGAGTAAGAATCTAGTATATAGCTTACCAGAGGAGAGGGTGGGGGTTGGGAATGGAAAGTTAAGGTTTAAAATGTATAGCATTCCTATTTGGAACCATGGAAGATTTTTGTTAATGGATGGTCGCGATGGTAGCCCAACTTTGTGAATGCAATTATCAGCACTGAAGTATATATCCATATGTGATTAAAAGGGGAAATGTTAGGCTGTATGTATGATAAGAGAATAAACATTTTTTAAAAATCCTAGAAACTGAACTACACAGTGAACTCTAAGTTAAACCTTGGACTAATAACTAATAGGACAATTATTAAAAATGCGCTTTCAACAATTGTAGCAAATGTCTCACGCTAACACAAGGTGTGAAAAGGGTAATATATGAGAATCCTATATGTTATGCACAATTGTTCTGTAAACCTACATCTCCACTAAAGAAAAAAAATTACAAAATTTGAAAATTTAAAAAATGAACAACAGAATGGGTGACCATTTTATATAGTCAATTTTCATTATTCACAGGTACAGTATTTGCAAATTTATCTACTCGCTAAAATTTATTTCTAACAGCCAAATCAATACGCACAGCACTTTCATGGTCATTGGCAGACACACACAGAGAATAAAAATTTGAGTCGCCCCCACACCTACGTTCCCAGCCATGTCGGACAAGGCAATGCTCTGTCTTTGTGTTTCAGCTCCTAAACAATTGTTCTTTTTGTCGTATGTTTAGTGCTGTGTGTTCTGCATTTTTGGGCTCCCTGTTGGTGATTTTGCTGTTTGAAATGCCGCCCTAAGCAGAGTGTGGAAGTGGTGTCTGGGGTGCCTAAGAGCAAGCAGATTGTGATGTGTCTTATGGAGTTAATGCATGTGTTAGTTTTGCTTCGTTTGGGCAAGAGTAACAGTGCTTTTGGCTGTGATGTGAGTTCATGTTAATGGTTCAATAATATATAATAAAGTGCCTTTAAACAGAAGCACACATAAAACAAGCTCATGCATTCATTGGCAAACAAAATGTTGTGACCAGAAGCTCGGAGGAACCTAACTTTGCATTTCCCCTAGGAGCAACGGTTCAGTACTCGCAATTCAGTGTGTCCATGGTAGCTTTATACACCGTAACTACCGTGACTAATGAGAATCTATTTATGTCAGTATCTGTGTATCAACATTGATATGGCTATGGATATAAGATACGAAATGACAAACGATTTGTCATAGGTATATATTTATATTTACATATGTAAAGATAATAGATGTGGCAAATGATTTGTGTCTAGATAAAGAAAGCTTGCAGCTCAATCATAAAAAATTTTAAAAATGGCTAAACATGATATTTCAATAAGATATCCAGAAGATGTTGAGCACATGAAAATGTACTCTGTATCATTAATCAAGAGGAAAAAGATTTTTAAGTCACACTATAATACCACAACACATCTGTTAGAATGGCTAATAATTAAAAATTAACGTTGAATGTTATTTAGGAAGTAACTAGAACTGGCATGCATTTTCTGAGAGGAAAGTAAAACTATACCTACTTTCAATAATAGTTTGGCTTTCTCTTAAAATGTTAAGTATACATCCCCTAGAACATAGAAATTTTACTTCTATATATTTACTAAAGAAATAAAAACATATTTCCATAAAAATGCTTGTTCTAAAATGTTCATCGCAGCTCAAATTATAAACGCTCAAAGCTTAAGACAACTACAACAATTGTAGTATGATGTCTGCACAGCAAGGTCATCGTTCACCTTTATAGATTAGGCAGTTATTCAAAATCAAGTGCTTACACAGCTGCCATCTTATAGATGAGGGAAACAGCTGCACGAGGGAACACAGGCTACGTCTAAATGGGGCAGCCACTCAGCTCCGGCAACCGCTGACGTAGAAATGCTAGTCCCTGATTGCTAGATTTCTAATTCTTTTTTTTTCAAGAAAAACTGAAATCGGATTTTTAAAAAGTAAAATATCCAATCTTAGATGTGAGCTCAATATTTTTTTTAATTAATTGCAAGTCAAATGCCTTCCATCTATAACAACTTGGGTTCTTGGAGTGTTACAATGTAAGCAGGAAAACACCTGGGGATCACCTAATCTTCATGGGTACTTATGAACTTTTAAATTCGCAGGCTAAAGCAAATCAAGAAACGTCTTCTTACTGAAGCCATAAAAGCCTTTGGTTGCACTTCCATATCAACCCACTCTTTTTTTCCGATTTTAAAGCTTCGGTAACAAGAGACATTAGCTTCAGGACTTGGCATTCCAAGTTTTAGGAACTGCTTGGTGGTACATAAAGGGCACAAAAGAACTTAAATTTACATTTGGGTATATACTCATTTATTAGCTATTCCTCAGCAGCATTTGTGCTTGCTCTGTCAATCTCACTTCAGCCTCTGGAAGTATAAAAACTCTCCTTAACTCTTACCAAATCTGAGGCAAGACTCCAAATACTTGGGCATTTGCCCACTTCTTTGTTCCCTTAGGTTTCTATTATTGAGCAAGATATTTTTTTCTCAATTATCAACAAAGTATTTAACTATTTCCCATCCCTAACACCAGCTTATTTTACAGATGATTGTTTGAGCGAGGGTCAATGACAATATAATATCCTCAATTTTATTTGTCTATACCTCATTAGTGGGAGGATTTCCTTCACTGTATGTAATTAGAATATGAGTTCTGGGAGGTCAGGGACTAAGACAACAAAGTCTAGCATCTAGTAGGCTCTCAATAAATATTTAATGTTTGAAAAAAATGAAAGAATGAATAACTTCACAAAAACTGGAATTGGGCACATGTCATTTAATTTGGTCTAACAAAAAGGAGTGTAAGAACTTTATTTAATCCTTGGATGTTTAGGCAATTTTCACCTCTTATTATCTCATTTGTTGAGGGTCAACTATCTGCCAGGCTCTGCAGTAAGCCCTTTACAATCATTAGCTCAATACATTACAAAGGAAGTTCTGCAATCCCATTTTCCATAGGAAGAATCTAAAGTTCAGAAAGGCGGCAAAATATGCTTCATTTCACATACACATGAGAAAGGATTCTAACCCAAGTTTACCGAGCTACAAAAACCAAGCTCACTCAGCTCCCTGCTAACTTTCTGCTAAATTTAATACAATTTCCTGGAGATAAGAATATAATGGAGATCATACTCTTATTTCCCTAGCTATAATAACTCCTGCTGTGTTCATTTCCTATATGATGTTTTCACTCAACTCCTCACACAGCTTATTCTTTGTTGTTGTTGTTTATTTGGACAGTTGTAGGTTTACAGAAAAATCATGCAGAAAGTACAGAATTCTCATACATCTCCCTTTCACACACATAACAGACATCACTATTATTAAAATTTTACATTTGTGCGGTGCTTTTGTTACAATTGGTGAAACAATATTATATCACGCAATTCACTTCAGCTGACTGCTTATATTAGGGTTTACTCTTGTGTTGCAGAGTTCTGATTGTGTGCATGTGTGTGTGTCTGTGTGTGGTAAATCACAACCTAAAATGTCCCTTATCTTTTTAAAAATATGCAATTCAATAGTGTTAATTATAATCACAGAGTTGTGCCTTCATCATCAACATCCATTGCCAAAACTTATCCATCATTCCAAACAGAAAATTCTACATCCAGCCCATCATAAGCTGTATTCCAATTTCTGACTTTATGAACTTGCATATTCTTTTTATTTCATATAAATGAAACTATACAATATTTATATTTTTGTGCATGGCTTATTTCATTCAACATGAGGTTTTCAGGGTTCAATCATGTTATTACATACATCAGACAGTCATTCCTTTTTATGGCCATTGTCTGTATATACTACATTTTGTGTATCCATTCACTGGTAAATGAATACTTGGGCTGCTTCCTCCTTTTGGCAATTTTGAATAATGCTGCTATAAATATCAGTGCATAATATCTGGTTGAGTCCCTATTTTCAATTCTTTGGGGTATATACCTAGATGTGGGATTGCCAGTTCATACAGTAACTCTACACTTAACTTTCTGAGGTATCACCAAACTGCTTTCTACAGGAGCTGCACCATTTTACATTCCCATTAACAATTTATGAGTGTTCCTTTTCCTCCACATCCTCTCCAACACTTGTTGCTTTCCATTTTTTAAGCAGTAGACATTCTAGTGGGTAGGAGATGGCATCTTACGGTGGTTTTGATTTGCATACACCAGATGGGTAATGATGTTTAGCATCGTTCTCTACATTTATTAGCCATTTCTGTATTTTCTTTGGAGAATGTCTATTCAAGACTTTTGCCCATTTTTAAAACTGGATTGTTTATCTTTTCATTTTTCAGTTGTGGAAATTCTTTTTATTTTGTTACCCAGCTTATTCTTAATTCTGTCTTTCCTCCCTTGAGTAACTGCCTCCTTAGACCATCCACATAGCTTGTCGTCTAATCAGTAAATATAGAAGGCATCATTGCCTCATTCTTCTGACTCATACTTCATCAATTCCTGTTCAATCTATCTCCATGATGAATATTAAAATTTCTTTATCTCTACTGATGCTTCTGATGAAAACTTAATCAATTATGTCCTGGACTCTTTCAAGGGTCATCGTTTGTCTCCATAAATCTGATCTTTTTTTCCTTCAATAGGTTCTCTACTGAACCACACAGTAGGTGCTCTAAAAGCAGATGTGACCATCAAAGAAAGTACTTTAAACCTTTTGATAGGTCCCCATGGCAAGTGGAAATGATAGGTTCCTTAGCAAGGAATAAAATGCCCTTCACAAACTATACCCAGACTTTGTTCATAGCCTCATTACACAGTCTCTACTCTGGTAACACTGATAATTTTTCTTGATTACATGAATATGCCAATAATTCTATGTATTAATTCCTTTGCTCTACTTTTTCCTACCTTGAATTCCTTTTCTTTCCCATTTCCCACTTCCTTCCCTTTCCTTATTGGACAAATCCTTCTCAACTTTTAAAGCTTAGATCAACTGTTACCTTTTCTTTGTAGTTTTCTCTTATCTCAACCTCCAGTCCGAATGATGTACTCCAACTGGCTTCCCCAAACTATTTCAATAACTTCAATTAGTGATCCCACCATAAGGCATTATAAACTTTAAGTCATAGTGTGAAAATTTCAAGGATGGAACCAAAGTGCATGCATTTTGGCATCACTGGTGCATAGAACAGTGTCAGGCACATAGGAACAATTAGTTCATCTTCACGTAATGAACTGAATAAACACTGAGTTCTGGAATAACAAGAAAGGTGGTATAAAATGCAGTTTTCAAAGTGGTTTGAGAACAAGAAAAATTGGTCACAGGGATATCTGAAGAGCTAGATATTTATAGAATATTTATTAAAGGAATATGAAGATGAAAATGCTGAGTTAGATACAAAAATGGAGCCATTAGTTTCACTGCACAAGAATTATTTGCAGCTCTATGAAGTAAGATTCTACAAGTTACAGGTTAACCAAGTCTGGAATCTTAACCATTTGACTTAATAAGGGGGATGGTTTTAAATTTCACTAATAACTGTCTATTATAGAAGATATTTGAGGCTGAGATGAGAAATTACACAAGAAAACTTAGATTCTGTGATTTTGGCTCCCTAGGATAGATAACAAAACTGTGCCTAGTACATTTTTAATTCCTCTTACCCCTCATTCAAAATGTTACTAAATCATTTCATCAACAACTCTACATTGATAGGGTGCTGAATAGTATATTAAGCAGCACATTCAAAAATAAAAATTGAATAACTTTTCTATATCCAAGCAGCCCATTGAATCAGGCCAGCTGTGGCCCAAAGTGATCCAAGTGTTTCTTATTAGAACTTTAAGTGTGCAGCCAATAACAGGTCAGATCCAGTTCAAAGAACAACCTAGAAAATGAGTATGGTTCTGGGACCATGCCACAGGGTTGAAGTCCACTATACATCATGCCCAAAGTAAGCATGTTCAGAATGACTAAGAGTATTTTAAGCTTAGTAAGTTTAGTAAGTCTCTTGACCCTATCGCAAAATGAGCATACATCTCCGGGCCACCCAGGGTGCAAAACTTTCTGACATCCTCCAGATGAGCCATAGAAGAACTTGGCAAGAAGTGAAAGAAAAAGACAAGAAACTAATGTTTTTATCCTTGGCATTCAACCAACTAAGTCCAGCAAATTTCATGACAAAAAAAAAATATGCTAACTTTGATGTGAACATATCTATCTAAGTTAAAGCATCTAAGGATTTCTCTTATCAAAGGAAAAACAGAAGTCCTTCCAAAATTTCAGGAGTTTAAAAGTCTTTTTTATCCGCTGAGATTAAAAATTCTTACTGGATTATGATCATTGATCTAAAAACAGCAAATAAACAAGGGCCAAAAGAGAAAATAACAAATTCCGATAACCCCTAATATAATAAAAACCAGCGGGGTGGTGCGATGGTGGCTCAGTGGCAAAATTCTCGCCTGCCATGCCAGACACCAGGGTTGGATTCCCAGAGCCTATCCATGCAAAACAAAACAAAACAAAACAAATGCTTAAGTATTTGATTTAACAGAGCAGATTAATTAGCAAATAGATTTGTGTCACACAAACATGCTTTGCCAGATAATTTACTACGTTAACTTTTAAATTGCTTTTGTGAAGCAGCATCACAGAGGTTTAATTCAAATACAATAAAATTCACCAGATTTAATTGTATAACTAATTGAGTTTTGACAAATGAATTTCACGAGGTAACCACAATAAATTTCTTGATACAAATGTTTCAATTCTGTCTCTCTCTCCCTGTCCCCTGTCAACCACAGATCTGATTTTGCTCCTCATAGGTTAGCATTTTCTAGAATATAATATAAATGAAGTCAAACAGTACAAAAGTTTCGTGACTTGTTTCTCTCACTATATAGTGCCTGATGTGCACTGTTCTATTATTCTTATCATTGTTTTATATGAAATGTGGTTTTCCCCTCCAAGGCATTTAATATCTTCTATCATTGGTATTCATCAACTGGATTCTACTATGACTGGAGGTGATTTTAATTATATTTCTTTTCCTTGTGGCTTCTTGAGCCCTTGAATCTGTGGGCTTACAATTCTCATCAAATTTGAAATGTTTTCAGCTATTATTTCTTCAAATATTTTTCTTACAGCCCTCATTCTCTTCTAGGTCTCCAGTTACATGAATGCTAGACTCTTAAATATTTCCCTATAGGACATTGATAGAGTCTTCATTTTGTTTTCAGTCTTTATCTCACTGTACATCATTTTGGATAGTTTCTATTCCTATGCCTTTCAGCTCAAGACCTTTTTTTTTTTTCTGCAGTGTCTAATCTAATATTTATTTCATCTGGGCATTCTTTTATTTCAGAAATATCTAGACATTCTATTTGGTTTTTTTTTTTGCTATCTTCATTTTTTTATTCTCATCCACTTATTTTTTTCTTCTATCCTCACAAACATAGGAAGCATGTTTATAAGACTTACTAATTCCAAAATCACCATCTCTTTTTAGTGTATTTCTACTAGACAATTGAATCCTTTTACATGGGTCACATCTTCCCACTTCCTTGAATACTTGGCATTTTTAATAAATATCTGATATCATGAATTTTATGTGATTACGTGTTAGATTTTGACATCTTTCTTTAAATAGTATTGGACTTTGTTCTGTAGTACATTAATGTATTCAAAATTAGTTGGATCCTTTTGAGGCTTGTTTTTAAGTTTTGTTAGGATGGGTTCAGAACTGCCTTTTAGTAACTAATATAACTCTACTATTAAAGTAATATATTTCTGAGGACTATACCTAACGTCATGTGTGTTATGCATTCTTCCTACTCAGGCTGATAAGAATGTAAACTCTTCCTAGTTTTGTCCAAACTCCAGGAATTTTTCAACTATTTTCTACCATTTCTTTATCCCAGCCTAGAGTAATTTCCTCTCATGCTTGCAGAGATGACTCAAAAGGACCCCCTACAGATGTCCAGAAATTTCTCTCTTTGAAGCCCCTTCCTCTCTTGAACTACTTTTGCCTCCCCAAATTCAATTTCTACTTCTTCAATTTACTGATGCTAAAAGGTTCTGTTTGGGTTCTTCATCTAAATGTTGTGGGCTGGAAATTGTCCTCAGGCAATAAGCTGGGGCAATTGTAGACCTCACCTCATTTTGACTCACTTCTCTCAAAGTTTATAGTTCTTCCTTCCCACTGTTCAGCATCTTAAAACCATTGTTCTATGTACTTGCTTAGCTTTTTATTTGTATAAGATAGGGCAATAATCCCTGTACTATGGTTCCTGTATTCCAATATGGCTGAAAGCATATGAAAATAAAATTTTATATGCAGAAATTTGAATTACTTATGACATTTCAGATTCTTTTCCAGATTCTTCCCCACATAAATACCTTACTTTGACCAACTTAAATCAGAGAGCAAGTCTTCCCATTCATTACCTTTGGAATCTTCTATATATCACTCTTCACAGTCCTTGCTCTAAGAGAGAATTTTCTCATAACAAAGCATCAAGTTCCTAACCTAGATTCAGCCTCAAAGAAAGGTATTACCATTTGCTCTCTCTTCTTACCCAATAGGATGTTATCAGAAACCACTAGTCAGTATCAGGCATCCACCAAGCCCTAGAACCCCCTAAAATAAATAAATAAATATCCAAAAGTAATTTCCTAAAGGAAAAAAAAAACAGTTTTGGATCATATACCTCTCTGTGGTTGTTTCTGCCATTTAATTTGGTGTTTTGTGAGGAGACTCACTCTTCCTTCACATTGCCACCTCACACTTTGTGAGTGTGAATCATGGCTGTCCCCTTGAAAACATGTGAGACAGAGTTATTACAAGTTTAATTTTAACTTACTCCCCTAAATCCTTTCCTTTTCATGACACTTACACTGACAGTTTCACCAAAAACAGTTTTTGTGAAAAGTTATTTCTACTTTGAATAAAATTATCTGTAGTTTTTAACTACACTTGCATGACATTGCCAATGGTATTTTATTTCAGTGAAATATTGATCACAAGATTAATTGTTTAGGCTTTGGAATCCGTTAGTATTCAGCTATATTCAGGAAAATTGGCCTTGTCCTTTATATGATAAACCAAAATTTACATTTTAAAAACCAGGCTCTTCTATTTGAAGGAAATATATAAACTGGACTCTGGCATCGACCCAATACATCCTTTTGATTTTATTCCTTATGTGGTCATTTTCAAGTAGATTTACAGAGATGACTTATTATTTTATAAACTTATACTATGAATAGTTATTACATTTCTCATGCATTTTCTTCCCTTTCTTTTTTATTTTTCTTCTAAACACTCATATCATAAATTGGTATGAATAGAATAATATCACGCTTTAAACCCACTCAGCGAAGGTCCTGATGATCAGATAGAGAAGACAGGTCTGCAGCTGTCACCCTTTCATATATAATCTTGTAAGGGTTAGGACCAATACTTGGTTCACTTGGTTCACTTCTAAAGGCAAGGTATGGTTACAGAGAAATGACAGGAGATTATTTATTTAATGCATCAGAAACTCTGAGCTCCTTGATAACAGACTGTTCTATCTAATTCTTCGTGCCTAGAGCCTGGAGCGCAGCTGGCCCTCAGTGGAAGTCTGTTAGATTGCTTTTGTTAAATGATTTTCTAAATCAGCGTTTCACAGAGCTAGCACAACTTACCTTTTGGACCAGATATATAGTTGTTATTGGGTGGCTGTACAGCATCCCCCACCTCAGCTTAACAGAACACCATTAGCCTTCTCCCCATTCCCCAGTCTGGCAACCAAAAATGTCTACAGACATTGCCAAATATCCCTCTGGGATAAAATCACCCCTAGTTGAGAATTGCTATTCTAAATATCTTCACTGACTTGTGCTCTTGTAACTTGTGCCCCTCACCATGTTCTAATGTACAATTTTCAATATTTAAATACAGCAATACATACACACATTTGTTCTGTCATCAAGATAATGGGTTACATAGAATCATAGACTCTTACAGCTAGTGTTACAAGTGAGAGAAATTCTTTAGCCTAACTCTCTATTATACAGACCAAACTGAACAATATAGGGGAAAAAAACAAAATAGGAATACGGGAAAATGGAACAAGAGTTATAGGAAAGAAATAAAAGGAAGACACTAACACAAAGCACACATTCTGCTAAAGAAGTTAATGATGTGCTTACTCTATTCAGTGTATTAGTGCAGAAAAAGGATTAGAATTCAATCTGATGATACACAATCTGTTACGACTCCTACCACCACACTGGTTCCTGTGCTCCCTGTCCAATATTAATTTATAACAACAAAAACAGCAACAAAAAGCTAATATTTATCAAGCTCTTACTACATTCTAGGCAATTTGTTACATAATTTGCACACATTTTATCATTATGTTAAATGTTAATAATGTTATGTATTATCATTATCATAGCAATTCTATGGAATAGGTACAATTATCACTTGCCTTTTATAAATTAAAGGATTAAGTAAATTGTCCACATCACCAATCTAGTAAATATTAATTGTCTTCAGAGGAACCCTGTTTCTAAGGTTGTTGTGTAATCATTGTCATACTTTTCTCGATACATGAATTCAATTCCTAATCAACTATAATCTGGAATATACAGTGTGCCCACTATCAAAGCATATCCTTATATCTTTTCAGAAGAGTTCTGCTTCTATTAATAAATAAAACAGGGTTGTGCATCCCAATCCCTTTAGGGTCCTCACAAATGTAAGCAACAAAGAATTTTAATTGATGGAAACTATCTCTGTTAAAATATTTTTTAATGAGCTTATTAATTCCCATCCCCAGCCAAAGAAATTCATTTCAGTTTTACAAAGGTATCTGTGATTCTAGCAGTCATGACCTATTTCATAAAGCAGTGATTCACATTTTATTTCACTTGACTGAAATACAAATAAGTCCTACAAAAGTCATGGTAATGAAAACGGCCAACACCAGTAATAGTGGATTTATTTTCTTGAGAATGTCATTTCACATTCATTTAAAAATCAAATAAAACAGGCCATGGAAGGCTCAGTGTAGGGATAGTGCAATAACTTCTCTGTTAGGGAGGAACATAACTGCGGAATCACAGCAGTGATGCTGAAGGTGATTCACAAGGAATCACGCCACCAAATATCGCAGAACATGATTGCTTTAGTTTGCCAAAGCCGCCTGAATGCAACACATCCGAGATGGATGGGCTTTTAATAAGGCAATTTATTTAGTTACAAATTTACGGTTCCTCAGAGGAATGGCAGTTAGCTTTCATCTCAGTGTCTCTGTCACATGGGAAGGCACAGGCTACATCTGCTGGCCTTCTCTCCTGGCTTCTGGGTTACAACCACTTTCCCAGGGGCGTGATCTTTCTGCATCTCCAAACACCTGGATCTGAGCTGCTGCATTCTCCCCTTTAAGCCTCCAGCTAATTAAATTAAATATCATTGATTGCAGAAGGCACTCCCCGTAGCTGAGGATGTAATCAGCTATAGATGAATTTCACATGCCGATGATTTACATTCGCAGCAACAGAACTGGGCGCCATTAAGTTGACACCTGAACCTACTTACTACAATGGTCTTGCACCCTAGACATAAAAACCAGAAAAGATGGTATTCTGATTTTTTATGTTAGTACTAACTCCTTTCCCTTAATGAAAGCTGTTTCAGTTGTTTTACCTGATACTTTCGTGAATAATTAGTTCACATACCACCTCCTCATATATCAAGCCCTGGGTGGATTGTTGCTTTTATAAGGATTTGAACGCATACACTGACAGAGTATGCTAAAAGTTATGTCATATGCAATGCTTTAGAGTGTAACATAAAGTTCAATTTACATGAATTACATTTAAAATGCTATTATGTTATTAATAGTTGCTCATAATATAATCTAACTGGGAAAGAGGCTGGAGAACATTAGGAAATTAACAAAAGTTAACTATAGACTTGCAGCAAATTTGGACCTTAGAGATTGTGGAGGCCAGCCTCCTCCCCAGTGCAGATTCCCTTCTACAGAACCTCTGTGTGAATATTTCCAGCCACCTGAAGGCTCTCAGCTCATTGAGCTATTGAGGAACACTGATTGTTAAAAATAGGTATTCCTTTAGCAATTTCCTTCTGATGGTAACAAGGCTTGCATCTCAATCTGTAGATCTGAAACAAGACACTCAAAGTTCCTCGTGCCCATTCCCAGAGGAGAGACTCCATAGGTCTACAACTAGAAACAGGGACAAAAGCAACGCCTGTGAATCCTCTGCTTATAATGTCCATTTAATTACAACTCACGTGCTTTCTATTTTTATGTCTCTGTAAAACAACTGGGAAGAATTTATATTTCAGGGTCCCAAGAAGATTAGGTCCTGGATTATATGAATCTCTGAAATTTGATTTATTTTATACTCTTTCAAATGGAAAAAGAGTTTCACAAGTGAAATCACAGCCATCTTCTAAATACAAAGAAACTGAAGTATGCAGAGTATGGGATAGCGACAAGTTATTGCACATAGAAATTGTGGAGTGAGGAAGAAACTTCACCTGCAGCAAGAAAAACACCATGGTCAAGGTTGGTAGGGAAAACCCCCCAGTTTTAGGGTTTTTCTGGTTGCTGTTGCTTTTGTTTATCTGCTTTGTTAATTCATTTTATTGTGTTTTTTATTTTCTAGTTCTGACAAAGGCAGCACAAAGAAAAGTTGCTGCCTCCCCTGTACAGAATGTCATTTAAAACAGTTGGCACACCCAGACAAATGAAATGATTAGCCTCACAATTATTGACAATTGCTACGATGTAATGAAAGGAAAAGAGAAAAGAAAATCTGATCTTTAATTTTCATTTTTGTCTTGTAATAACAAGAGAATCCCATTTCTGTATATATTTTTGAATAGCAAATCATACTTGCTGGACAATTTCTAGGGGAAGGAGTCAGTTCTTTCTCTTGTCATCTTCTCAGTGCTAAAGCAGGTGCAGATTTCATTCTCCAAGGATACAATGTGATGTTTCTTTATTTAGAAATCAGGGCAGCATTAAACCCAACATTTACGTCCTTGATATTAGTGACAACTGCATGAAATTGTTTGTGCAGAAATCCAACTTCCTTTCTCCTGCTGCTATTGCTGATGTTACCAACAATGTTAGTTTGAGTAAGTAAGCTCTGTCATTAGGACAGAGAAGACCCTCTTGGAAATTTGAATGCTTTGTGTCAAAGCAACCCCAAATACTTAAGAGGCCTCCTGTCATTCACCACCATTGAGATATATTAGATTCTTGGCACGTTGGGGCTCCCCTGTCAACCAGAGGGGATAACTGAAAACTTAAAAAATTGTATTTTTTTTCTTTATTGGAAATCACATGAAATCTGAACTTAATAAAGTATTTTAATATGTCCAAAGTATAAAAATTAACTCTGACAAGTATATTTCTTAATCTGAATTTTTAATAGCAAGGAGTCATCCAAGGAATATTAAGTATTCATAGTTCAGAAACTCTGTACTTAGGAACTATCAATATTCCTCAAAGGTTAAAAAAGATGTTACAGATATATTTATTTTAAAATGGCAGATTGAACTAATATCCATATAAAGGTATAGTGTTTTGCATTTTGAAGGGGAAAATACTTTTACCCTAAGGAAAAAATAAATTTTCATATATATATGTGTGTGTGTGTGTGTGTGTGTGTATATGTATTACATATTTATATATACATGTACATATATGATTGTGTATACACATGTATGTATATGTATTACACTTTTAAATGCATTTATATATATATAAATAGCCAAGTAACAAACTAATCTATAAATTTCTCATTCTTTCTTGCAGTATTGTGGTAAAATTATTAGAGTTTCCAGCCCCCAAAAGGCAAGTATATGCACTCAGGACCCAAAATATTGATAAATTGATAACACTGGCCCACATCTCACCTTTTTACTTACTTCCAGTGTTCTATAAGTCACATTGTGGGAAAGCAGACACTTTCAGAAATAAACTGCTTAGTGATACCTTACTATCTGTTTGCACTCTAGACTTTGCATCACAAAGACTGAGTGATGATTTTTTGTTGTTGTGAGAAAACATCCATATATTGCTAGAGATCCATCCATATATTGCTATATAATTTTTAATATATATTTTGCCAGATTTATTGCTGCTACTCAGGGAAAGAAAACAGGTCAAGCCAAAGAAATAAAAATTCATTTCTTGAAAACTAAATGGATGGACAAGAGAAAAGGAAGAGCAAGCACGAGGCCAACCACAAGAAGGAGAAATGGAGGTAGGATAACTTCCTAGGCATTGAAGAGATGGGGGATGCTAATGGTTATTTTAAAAATAAAGTCCATCGGGACAGGTTTGTTATCTTGCTCTTCAATGGTGTGATCCAAATGCCTGGGAAGCACCTGACACATAATTGCATAATTGGCTCTCTCACTCTCTCCTTCTCTGTCTGATATACGTGTCTGCGTCTTTGTTTTATTTTTATTACATATAATGTGTATTATGTATAATGACTAAATAAATAGAAATATACTCATATGAGAGATATGAAACACTGATTAAAAATAAAGTCTGCACATGGAGCATGATTTGCAGCAGAACTTGGGGTTTGATTTCCAGTTTATTAAGGAAAAACAAGAGGTCTCAGACTGAGGTTTTGGTTTTCCCCTTTTGTAGTAGAGTCACCTAAAACTACTTGGTATCAGTAGTTTGTTTATTATTTCATAGAACCACGTGTGTGTGTGTGTGTGTGTGTGACATTGTGATAAGCTAAAAATGACTCTCTAGCTGCTGACAGTGCATCGCTGGGAAGTGAAGAGAAGAGGGTGTTGCTCAGAAGCCCCACCCAGACCTTCTATCAGAGTCAACCGAGACCAATTTTTTGAGTCCCAACAATAGTACATCAACTTGTTGCAATGTCTTACTAGGGTTAGCTACTGAGACCCTCTCAGGCTGATGGCAAGGGTATGGGCGAAATACGTACCTCTTCTTCCTATTGTGAGGTTTAAAAATAAACTAGGTGGGATATATTTATGAAAAGGAGCTTGGCAGCATATAGAACTCTATCAATGGTAACTTCTGTTATTAAAATGACCTCAAATTCCTTAAGCTAAGAAGCAAAGAATGGATGATACGAAAAAAAAAAAAGAAAGGAGATATGGGCCTCACCATTGTCGCCAAACTACATGTGCTGCCAGTGGAAATTTAAGGCCTGGTTAAAAGGAATGTTTATTTCATACTCAACTCTGTGACATCTTTAAGTTAATTTTTGCATAAGGTATGAGACTTAGGTCAGTGCTAATTTTTTTTTTTTTTTTTTTTTGTCTATGAATGCTTGACTGCTCTAGCACCTTTTCTTGAAAAAACTACCCTTCGCCCATTGAATTGCTTTTGCACGTTTTTTGTCAAAAATTGGTTGGGCATATGTTGGTCTGTTTAGCGGTTGTCTATTATGTCCAGATGATCTATGTGTCTTTCCCATCCAGTTTTAATCACTGATGCCTTCCACTTTACTTTTTTATTCAAACTCAGTTTAGGTGTTTTCACTCTTTGGCCTTTCCATGTAAATTTAAGATTCCTCTTTTCTATATCTATAAAAAATCTTGCTGGAACATTGACAGGAATTTTATTAAACTTGTATATTCATTTGGGGAGAATTAGGATCTTTATGTTGCCTTCCAAGCCATAAGGATGGTATCTCTCTCCATTTATTTAGATCTTCTTTGGCTTCCCTCTTAGCATTGTGAACTGTTCAGCATACAAGTCCTGTATATATTTGCTTAGATTTACAGCTAAGGATTCAGGAAACCTATTTCTCTCTCTTTCAGTGTTTTGATAGTTTGTGTCTTTCAAGGAATTTGTCTATTTCATCTAATTTTTATAAATTTGGGGAATACAAAGTTGCTTATAGTATTCCTTGCTTTTTTCTTGATTAGAATGACTATAGGTTTTTCCCATTGTTATTGTCTTTAAAAAGTAGATTTTGGTTTCAGTGATTCTCTTTATTATTTTCCTGTTTTCAATTTCACTGATTTCTGATGTTTTATTATTTCTTTTCTTATATTGGTCTTGGGCATAAATTGCTATTTCTGTAATCTTCTAAAGTAGAAGCTTAGATTGTTGATTTTACATCTTTCCTCTTTTCTAATACTGTATTTAGGGCTGTAAATTTCCTTCTAAGCTCTGCATTTTTTGCAGCTCACAAATTTTGATAAAATGTGTTTTAATTTTCATTTAGTTCAAAACATATATTTTAAATCTCTTGAGACTTCTCTTTTGACCAACATGTTATTTAGAAGGATATTGTTGAAACTCTATATATTTGGGTATTGCTCACTTCTCCTTCTGTTATTGATTGATAGCTTCATTCCATTATGATCTGAGAAACCACTTTGAAATTTTTCTATAGTTTTTAATCTAAGTGTATTTTATGGCCCATAATGTGGACTATTTTGGTCTTGCTCCCTGTGACCTTGAGAAGAATGTATATACTCTTGATGTTAGATGGAATATTCTATAAATGTCAATGACATCAAGTTGACTGGTAGTATTGTTCACACCAACTCTATCCTCACTGATCTGACTATTCAGATTTTCTGAAAGAGAGGCATCGAAGTCCCCAAGGAAATTAGCGGTTTTGTCTACTTCTCCTTTCAGTTCTAACATTTTTATCTTATATATTTTGATGCTCTGTTAGGTGCATTCATGTCAAGGATGGTTCTATCTTCTTGTAGAATGGACTCCTGTGACAATATGCAGTGCTCCTCTTTGTCCCCAGTAATTTACCTTATTCTAAAGCCTGCTTTGTATGAAATTAATATAGTTACTCCAGCTTTCTTCTGAAAAAGGTTAGCAGGATATCTTTCTCCATCCCTTTAATTTTAACCTGTGTTTTTATATGCAAAGTGGGTTTCTTGTAGATACCATATAGTTCTATATTTTTAAAATACACTCTAATAATGTCTGTCTTTCAATTGGTGCATTTAGATCATTCACATATGAAGTGATTATTGAAATAGTTTGAGTAATAGCTACCATTAATGCTATTAAAAGTCACTGTGACTTTTTAAATACATTGTACTTGTTCTTTATTTTTAATCTTCCCCTCTTTTACTGCCTTCTCTTGTTTTAATTGAGCATTTTATGATTCTGAAACTGAGAAGGTAGGATCTAGGAAATGATTTCGATTACTGAATCACTATCAAGATTTTTTTTTAACCTTCTACTATATTAGAATAGACAGAAAGAAATACCAGAAATTTCTGAACTGTAATCCAGCTGCCTCGATCTCTGGTAATATTACATAATTATATACCCTTTATTTTCTGATTATAAAAACCTTGTGATTGACCCTCACTTGTACCACCTTATCCTGTTTTTCAACTTTAGAGCCTTATGTTCATTAAAGGCAGCCCTTAATGTTCATTAATGAAGAGACTTGAATAAGCCCATAACTAACTCACCCCAATTTCAGAACTATCCTGTTAAATGGAACAGGATCTAACCAAAATTAGCTGACCTGACAAGCACAGTAGCTTAAACTTTAGCCTATAAGTGATCCATATCTCATTATAATACTAAAAACTACATCCAACTTCATTTTAATGCTGCCTACTTCTTACATATGTTCTGTGACCAAACATGTAAACAATCTGCACATACTCAATAATTAGAACATGTCTAACCTGTCATCTCTAGCTACTATGCTCATTCTCCTAAAACTGCCTATCTTTTGATACTATAAAACAATCAGAGTTACTACAGTTGGAAAGGCAGATTTTTAGGCTAACAGGTCATCTGATCTCCTGCTTTACACCTAGCAGTAAACTCTTTCTTTAATACCCTAGGGTCTCAGGAATTGGTCATTTGAGCACATTGGGTAAAAAACCCACCACTTTTGGTTGGTCTCAATTCCTTTTATCTCCTCCCTATGCATATCTATTCTATTTCTTTTTTACTTTGTTGTTAATGGTCCATTCTCTATACATTTATAACTATTATAAGCTCTCCTTCAAATGACACCGAACCACTTCACTTGTATGGCAGGTGCCTCTAACAGAGTATTCCCTATTCCTCCTGCCAGTCTTTTACCAAACTGCTATCATTCATTTCACTTAACTGTATACTATATTTCCCAACGCATTATTCCTATTAGTCCTTTAAACAGTTAGTTTTAGGTCAATTGAGACAAAGAAAATGAAATTTGTTATTTTACCTTCATTTATTCCTTCTCCAATTTCTTCCTTTCTTTGAGTATATATGAGTTTATGACCCATATCATTTTCCATCTTTATGAAGAACTTCCTGTCACATTTCTTGCAAGGCAGGTCTACTGGCAATGAATCCCCTCAATTTTTGTTTGTTTGAGAAAGTCTTTATTTCTTCTGCCTTCTGTTCACCTTTCAGGCTTCTAATGCATATAATGTTCATGATTTAGGGAATTAAAAAATAATTATTTATTTATAATATATAATTTATATTTATATAAATGTAAATATTTATAAAAATATTTATTTCTAGAACTTCTGCTAGTTTTTGTTTTATTTTAAGAGAAGTTAGGTCTGCAGAAAAATCATGCAAAAAATACAGAGTTTCCATATACCTACCCTCATGATTAACACCTTAAATTAGTGTAGCACTTTGCTACAATTGATGAAAGAACATTTTTATAATTGTACTATTAACTATAGTCCGTAGTTTACACTAGGGTTCATTGTTTGTGCTGTACAGTCCTATGTGCTTTAATTTTATTCTATTAACAATTATATAACCTAATACTTCCTTTTAACACATTTAAGTATATAATTCATTGCAGTTAATTACATTCGCAGTGTTGTGCTACCATCACCAAACCTTTTCCATCATCCCCTCAAATAGAAACTCAGTATACTTCAAGCATTAACTCCACATTCCATACCCCCACTCCAGTCCCAGCTAGATAATATTCTAGTTTCTGACTATGGATTTGCTTAATCTAACTACTTCATACCAGTGAAATATAAAATTTGTCCTTTTGTGTCGGACTTCTTTCACTTGAAGGTTTACCCATGTTATCAAATGTATCAGAACATCATTCATTTTTACAGCTATTTAATATTCCCTTGTGTGTGTGTGTCTGTGTGTATATGACTATTACACCCCCCACACTATACACACACAGACACACACACACACACACACACACACACACACACACACACATTTCATTTACCTATCATCAGTTGGTGGACACGGGTTGCTTCCATCTTTTTGCAATTGTGAATAATGTCACTGAGAACATTGGTAGGCAAATATCTCTTCGAGTTCCTACTTTCAATTATTTTGGGTATTGTGGTGGTTTGGAGCTATATGTATCCGAGAAAAACATGTTCTTAAACTTAATCCATTCCTGTTGGTACCAACCCATGTAAGTAGGCTTTTTTTTATGAGGTTACTTCAGTTAAGGTATGGCCCAGCTCAATCAGGGTGAGTCTTAATCCATAAGAGTTCTTTATAAGCAGAATGAAATTCAGACATAGTGACAGAAAATCATGGGAAACAAGAAGGTGAAGGTCAACAGAACCTGGAAGAGAAGGGAGAGATCAGCAGAAGCCTCCATGTGCCTCTATGTGCCTTGTATTAGTTTATAAGATGCCGAAATGAGATATACCATGAGATATACCAAAACTGGAACAGTTTTTAAAGAGGGGAATTTAATAAGTTACAAGTTTAACAGTACTAAGTCTATGAAATTGTCCAGACTAAGGTGCTAACAAGAGGTTACCTTCACTCAAGAAAGGTCAACGGTCCAGGAACACCTCTGTCAGCTGGGTAGTCACGTGGCTGGCATTTGCAGGTCTCTTGCTCCTGGGCTCCACTGCTTTCAGCCTCTGTTCCTGTGGGTATTCCTCACTTTACTTCTGTAGAGCTGGCTTTCATGTTTTTGCTTCCTTTGGCTGTCCAGGTTCTGGCTTGTTTAACAATTCACGATGATGTCTGTGGACTCCAAGCATCTCTAAATATCCATGTCTCTTCTCCAAGTGTCAGTCTCTGTGTCAGCTCTGCTCTGAAGCTTCAGTCAACTCTGTCGTTATTGTCAGCTCTGAGGATTCTGTCATTTCAGACTCTCCAAAATGTTTCCTCTTTTAAAGGATTCCAGTAAACTGATCAAGACTCACCTGGAATAGGTGGAGTCACATCTCCATCTAATCAAATGTCACATCCACAACTGAGAATGTCACATCTCCATGAAGATAATCTAATCAAAAGTTTCCAACATGCATTGTTGAATCAGGATTAAAAGAAATGGCTGCTCCCACAGATTGCATCAGGATTAAAACTTGTCTTTTTCTAGGGTTCATAATACTTTCAAACCATCACACCATGCTGTGGAAGAGTCCATGACCAAGACCCCCAGCAGCCAGCCCTAGAACCCCCCAGTCTCCAGGAAGAAAGCAGTACCTTGATGACACATTGATTTGGAAGTTCTCTCAGCCTCAAAATTCCTCAAAACCATGAGCTGATAAATTCCCATTGTTTAAGGTGACCTATTGCATGGTATTTGATTGAATATCCAAGAAAACTAAAACAAGTATATACCTAGATGTGGGATTGCCAGGTAATATGGTAATTCTTTACTTAACTTTTTAAGGAATCACAAAACTGTCTTCCACAGTGGCTGTACCATTTTATAGTCTCACAAACATTTTCCTATTTCTCTACAACCTTTTCAACATTTGTTATTTTCTGAATTTTTTAAGAGTAGCCATTCCATTGGCTGTGAATAGATATCTCACTGCAGATTTGACTTGCATTTCCCTAATGGCTTTCTTCTATGGCAAGAGTGAATTTCATGGGATGCTGTCTTTGCATAGCCTGTTAGTAATTCAGTTTGAAGCATCTACTCATGAATATGACCAAAAATATTTTATTTACTTCTCTGATGCAAGAATGTTGAAATAGTTACTCAACTGCTTTAACCACAAATATGAGAGGAGTAACTCTGGCTCAAACAATGGAAGAGTCCAAATCTGAGCTATGGAGACTACCTCCTGCAAAAGCTCAGGCAAGCTCCACAAGTCCAGCAGGGACGATTTCTAAAGGCCACACTGTCTAAGTTCTTGTCCATGTCCAGTAATTCTGATGCAATAATATCACTGACCCGATGTATAAATGATATTTATTTATGATTCCTTACACATGATATATCTGCTGTTAAGTTTACTATTTTGAATTAATTGTATCAGTTCTAATTATCAAATTGCATCTAGGCTTAAGCAAAATGGTCAGAAAATTTAACAACATACATAAATGTAGAAAGAAGAAGTGCTGATATCTTAGAATGTTTGACTTTGAAGTGGGCAGAGAAAATTTAGGTCAAATAATTTATTTTATACAGAAACACAAATTGAGGGCCCTAGGTCTCTTGAGTTTCTGTCTTTAAACTCTGCATTTTACCAATTTCTTCATTTTAGTGATCTAACTCTACCATTTTTGGAAACAGTTACTATAACCTTATTTGTCTATAGTGTCAATAATATTCAACTTAATTTTACATAGAGATTTGGCCTTGAGAGCAAAAATATATTTAAATACAAAAGCAAGCAGTCAAGTGCCTGGATCAAATTAAATTAAAAATATAATTAATAAATAAATCATTCTAATAAATCTTTGTCCCCACTTCTGACAGACAAACTTGTTTATTTCTTTAGCAATAAACAACACTGAAAACAAAGGTGAAAAATAGGAGGAGATACAATACACTTACTCTACACAAACTTATAGCCCTCCTGGAATGCTTTACGCAGATGACGATATCAGAAGAATAGACTCTATCATGCAGAAAATAAAGACGTGTAATAAATATTCTAAGTAGTTTGGGGTAATTCTGCAAATCATTTATCCCAAATCCAATGTTTACAGAAAGAGAATGGGAAAGTCAGTGGTGAAACAGAGGAGAGAGGTACTAAGGTTTGTCTCCTGCAGAACTCAATTAAAATTCAACTGCAAATGTGAATGAAGTGCTTTACTAATGTGCTTCCAGTAAATGATGGTTCTAATAAACCTAATGTATTCACTAAGAGGAAACCCTTAAGTTAAAAGGTCTATTTTGGTTGTCAGTGTTTCATTATTACCACCTCCCTTTGTTAGAAAAAACATATGTGCTATTACATGTTAAATGAAGAAATCTTTTAAAATAAGTATTCACAAAATAATTATTAGAACAATTATAGTAAACGAAAATTACAAACTCTTACAGTAGTATCAGCACATATGGTTTTTGAGAAAATTGTTAACAGAAATAATTTTACATTTATTCCAAGATATAATGAAATAAGAAGCTATAACATAAAATACCACAGTAATACAAATTTATACAAAATACCTGCCTCATCAACTTCAGCCCTATCATAATAATTTACTGTTGATGTTCATTAAAAGCACAAAAATGCAGAAAGCAAAATTAGTTATATTGATTTTTTTTGTCAATAAATTCAATACTAGAGTCCTAATATCTTCCCAGGGGGGAAAAAAGATACTTCACTCTGGAAAAAGGATACATGGCTAAGAAGGAACTGCTCCAAATAGATTATTTTTTTAAATTAACACCACTGAAAATTATTATGATTTGTTGCAATGCATCAGAAAACTTCATTGGTTCGAAACTTCATATGTGGAAAAAAATTGCTTCTCACATTATATCTCTCTCTCTCTCTCTTTATCTCTTGCTTTCTCATTTCTGATGGGAATTGGAAAAGAAAGATAAGTAGACAGTTTATTGCTTTGCTAGGCCATTTCCCTGCTCAGAGGTCATAACAGTGAGACAGTTCTCTGACAACTGGTTCTAAGGGCTACAACAAGAGATTCAAAGTCAGCACTTGATGCTAATTGCATGAATGGGTTACAATCAGGCTGATCTTTCTATGTGACAAAAACAGAATCAGGTCCCATTGTTTTACTGAGTTATCCATGAATGAATGCATATTAAAAACTCTCAGGCATTTATTGCTTATTGGTTGGTTATCCACTTTAAAGAGATTTCCTTCTTCTCATAAATGTTTATTGTTCTTTATTATATATAAAGTGGACTTGTGAATCTATTTCATTCAGTGTGTTGCATGATGATGCTCTCATAGTTGGTTTTGATGTCCAAGTCGTACCAGATCTGGTCAATGTGAGCTGTTTCAAGCTGGCTATTCTATGTCCTTCTGACAGTTTCCATCATGTTTTGAGCATATCCTTAATTTCTAGCACAAGATATTCCAGGTTCATCTTGTACAATCCCTTACCCAACCCTGGAAGCAGTCATTTCTTCAGTCCATTTAATAGAGGGTGGTATTTAGAGACCAAGACCTGGGTACTCATTGTGCTTCTTGCTCCTCAACTATAAAATAGAAATGACCATATCTGCCCTTTCATGTCTCCTCCTAATCATGGCTACATACTCCAACTTGTCTTCCCGATTTCCTTTCACTCTTGCTCCTTAACCCAATATATTTATTCACATGACAGCCAGGGGGATCTTCTAAAAATTTTAACTAGTCATTTCACCTTCTTGCATCCCCTAAGCGTTTCATTTTGCAGTTTAAACTGAAAATGAGGAAGACGGTAGGAGAAAAAGAAGGAAGATGGAGGGAGGAAGAGGAAGGAAGGAAGGGAGGGGAGGAGGGAGGGAACTTTACTGTATGACTACATAATCTGACCCATTCCTGCCTCTGATTTTTATGCCATACCATCTCCACCCTGAGTCACTGTGCTCCAGCACACCGACCTTCCTTCTCTTACTCAAATTTCATTCATGCCCCATGGACTTTACCCTGCTACCCTGTCTGTCTGGACTGATCTTCAACAGATCTCCTCAAGGTCAGCAGGAGCACTGAAGACTCTGTGAAGTGCACTCAGGGTCCAGAAAAGGCGCATGGCATGAATCTGATGTCCTCAGGGTGGTGGCTGACCTTAGCATGTGATAGAGCCACTTCTCCCTTTTGATTGCTTGTTTATAGTTTTTCCTTGAGATGGATGCTGCAGAGGTTTGAAAAAAAAAAAAGCCCCCAACAGGGCTGCTGGAAGTTGAGAACTAACCTACAGAGGCTCAATTCTTTTCAGCTGGGCTTGAACACTGCCTGCCATTCTTTATTCCTGCCGCTCCAAAGGGGTGAGGGAATCCACTCCAAATAATAATAGCAGTGAAAATAACAACATTAATGAAAAACTTAGCTTCAAAACAAAAGGGCTGATTCCTTACATCCTAGTCAGTACCATCTAGTATCTGAATTCATAAGGTATGAGTTCTTTCTTCAGCCTCAAAAGAAAGATTTAGGTATTTTATAAACATAAGGGATTGGAATTAAGCTTTTAAAACCCTAGCCCTTTTCCCCCCAAATGACAAAGCCTTTAGTATAACAAGCCTCAGCTGCACACACAGGCTTCCTAAAGGACTCCTCCAGCCCCACTCCACCCCAACATTACCTCTAGCACACCTAAGAAGAAGGAGCAGATATTAATATATATATATATATATATCAAAGTTTTTTTCTGTAATACAGACACGCACCTTTCCACTTACCTTTAGCAGGCCTAAGGAGAAGCAGCAGCTACGTTTTTTTTTTTTTTAATTCAAAGTTTTGACTATAAAACAGGTGTGCACATTCCGACTGGAGACTCCTGTACTAGTTTCAAGTGACTGGAGTTTAATGGAGCAGAGGAAGAAACAGTGTAACAGAAAGAATTTAAAAAGTGCCTATGCGATAAAAGTAAATTGCTTTGTAAGTAAGTATACCCCTTGATGCACTGTGCTTGTCCGAAGACGCAGTTATGTAGGCATTAATGGAATATTAGCTATTTTTATAACCACTTTCCCCATGATAATACCTTGCACTTAAAAGGGACTCATTCATTCACTTGTTCAAACATTTGAGCAGCTTCTGTGTTGCGTCTATGTCGTCTCTGGAGATACAGTAATGGCAATAATACAGCCCCCTGTTCCCAAAGAACACAAACACCTAATGCATGAGATAACAAGAAAAATGACAACAGGATAAGCACGGAGTGCTTCCTACAGTGTGATATGTACAAAGTGCCACTGGGACACAGAGGAGGGCGCGAGCCCCAGAGGGAGTCAGTCGAGCAGCTCAAGAAATATTCATCAACTTTATACTGTTGCACTTATTAATATGTTTCTACCTTGTGAAAGTACCTGAATTCAGAGGGAACAAACTACTTTAGATAATCTTCACAGTTCAGGCCAGGGAAACTCTCATCAATAAAATAGAATTATTTTCCAAACCCATAGGAGTCAAGTGAAATTCTAGAGAGGAACTGTCTGTTCCTAAGAAAAATGCAACGTTGCCACTAGGAGACTGTCTATGGTGTATAATTTCAGAAGTGCCTAGGCCAAGTCTCTTTTCATGCATCTTACAAGTACCTCCCCACCCAGTTCACTGTTGTCTGACATGCCACATGGAACCACGTATTCCTTCATCCATCCTAAAGGGTCCAGTCCCTGTCCAGTCCCCAGCCCCTGGGTACCCTCTAACCCTGGCCCCGTTAACATGAAAATACATTTGGGGAGGTATTATTAGTAGCCACCACTCTGGCTTGGAGCAATTTTACTATTCCCTTAAGACAAACTTTAATAAGAAAATGGAGGAGGGAATTGCACGAGTTTCCTGAGTACCAAAGGGAATTCAAAGGACACTGCTGAGTCTGCTAGGAAACAGAGAAGATCGGGTGCATTGGTCGAACACAAATTTTCTTGCTTCATCATTGTTTCAGCTTACTCTGCTAACTCCTTTCTTTCCTCCTTTGAACTCCCCTCAACACTAACCATCTATGCATCTTTCCTCTTGGTTTCTGAATACTCAAGCCTCCTCTCAGGAAAACAAATAAAAAATTCTGTTTAAGATCTAAGAAGCTCTTTCATGGGGAGGTCAAAAACAAAATGATTCACAGACACCACAGATCAAAATGAACACAATGCATATTGGTTCCCTCTGCTCTGAAGGACACTTCTGAGTACTGTTCCATGATATACCAGTGAACATTTGGGGCTCAAAGAAGAAATGTCATGTGTAGCATGAGTTAGATGACCAGCAACCTTAAAAACAATTACATCTAGCCCTATAGTCCCTGGGCTTTGTTAAGAGGCCAGAAATTGTTCTTTTACATTGTTGAATTACCTGATGCCACAGAATTTGCAAGCAATCCTCCTAGGTCCACAGTTAAGAGATTCATACACAAAGCCCACTTCATAGTGAAATAATGAATGAATGCATTCATTTACTTGAAAAACATTTCCTCTAGGCCAGGAAATGTGTTTGGCAATGGGGATAAAGTGATGAATGAGACACAGACCCAGCCTTGGGGATCATAAAACATTTTCATCTAAAAGGGATAGATAAAGCTTTTATGCTTTCAGGTAGGTTACCGTTGACTTGTTGGAAAGGAAATTATTCACCTGACCAGGCCAATCTGACCTTTGAAAATACATAACATCCCATGCCAAAAATCCCCCCAAAAAGCGACAGCACTAGGGTGAGTCTTCTGAAACAGGCTTCTAGGTGAAGTCCTCCAGTACTGGGAATTTCTGTGTTTTTATAAATGGGCTTGCTAGAGACGGGCTTCATTCTCTAAACTTCAGAGTAAGCTGTACCTATAAGGCAGGTTATACCTATAAGGCAAGCCGAGGCCAGCTCAGGCTGTGGTACACGTTTAACATCAGAACACCAAGAGCTGGCCAGGCCTGATGAGAAAACAGCCACAGTATATACACTGGCTCCCACAAAAAGTCTAATTAGAATGTGTGCTGGCTCACATTCCCAAATTTTCAAACAATAAAATATAGCTCAAATAAAATAATTAGTACAGATGACAGAAAGCTATGTTGTGCACTAACCAAATCACCCAAAGAGTAAGGGTGGGTTCCCTCAGCCTACATTCTAAGGAAAATGGTTTCAAATTTTTCTTGTTGTTGTTGTTGTTTAGTTATGATAGTGTGGTTCGGGAAATTGTTGAAACATTTTTATTAAGTCTAAATGGGCACTTGACGGGAAATAGGATTGCTAATTAAAATGGAGATAGATCTAGAGAGGTCCTGGGAGTCCAGCTCAGTGCTTCTAAGAGGTAAGGAGCCAGTTATGCCTCTGAGCGAACAAGAGACTTGACAAAGGTGGAACTTTGGAAACTGTAAATTGTTCACATTGTTCAGGGCAAACTGCAGAGGGGGCAAAAAAATCTAGATAGGGATTATTTCCTCCAAGAAAAAGAGGTGACATAGAAAAGGAAATAGAAAGTGAAAGTAGCCAGTAAAATGCCTTTCAAAGAAAGAAATGTAATGTATTTGGAGTCCATATTCTTGAGAAACCGTACATTTTACGTGGACAGTGTTTAATGCCATTTTAATGACCTTGAGGAAGTCCCTTGGCTCTCTAGGCCTCAGTTGCTTTATCTGTAAAATGGGGTTGATAGTAATACCTACCTCATAGGACCGTTGTGATAATTGAGTGATATATAGCACTGATATGTATGGTCTCTGCAGAATACCCAGTATTTAACAAGTATTCTATTAAAAAAAGTTTCAATTTCCAGGATCATGATAGTATTAAAAAAACTGAGGTAGGGTGGGCCACAGTGGCTCAGCAGGCAAGAATGCTCACCTCCTATGCCAGAGGACCCGGGTTCAATTCCTGGTGCCTGCCCATGTAAAAAAAAAAAACTGAGTTAAAATTACTTTCCTTTTGAATAAGTGTTTTCCTTTTTTATTCACCACATTCTTTTAAAATTCCAGATGGAAACTTAAGTTTAAATTTCTGTGCATAAAACATAAGACATCACTGGATGAAACGGTAACTGGGGCACTTTGGGGATAAGAAACTTACTTTTTATTATATATCGTTTAGTATTTTAAATTTTTAAATATATTGTCTACTTGAGAAACAGTATGCTAAAAATGAAACAGAAATGACAATTTGCAGCCACATAGGAAAGGAATTAACAGATGATATGTGTTTATACAGGAATGAGATAGTAATTCAAGTGCTAACATTTATTAAGCACCTGCTCTATGCCTGGCACTGCTTTAAGCTCTTTCATATATATGTAAACTTCATTAATTCAATGAGGTTAATATTATCAGAATCCTGAAGTATAGGACAGTATTATTACTATCCCCAATTTATACCTGAAATAGAACTTGACTTGTCCCAAAGTTTGCCCAGCTTTTTGGAAGCAGAATTAAAAACTCATCCCAGACAATCTGGCTATAAGTATGTACAAGCTTATGAACAAATAATTTGAGAATCAGAAAGCAAGTCTCTGTATTAATCACAGTTGGCTCTGCAAGCCACAATGTCTGAGGCAGATGTTTCTGCCAGGAGATGCTCTATGTCTGCACCCATGTTTGACTAGTCCAACTCAATGGTCTAAATGACAGGCCATTTCTGAACAATATATTGATATCTAAGGCATTTTAGTAACTCCTGGGATGAAGCCATTTTTTTCAGAGAAAATAAAACTTAAATTATCATCATCATCATCATCTTTGGCACATACAAATTTTAGAACCAGCAAATGATCTCCAATATCCAAATTAATTGTCAGGATCCAGGAGCAAAAATAAAACCAAAGTATTTTCCTAATTCTTTCAAAATCCTGTGGTTTCTTAAAGATCTGTCTAGTTTGCATCTGCCAAATGAATTATTGAATTTATAAGGGTTAAACTAAGCCAGAGCTACTGATCAGTGAAATTAGATGCAACTGGGTGGAAGAGCTGCTCTGCTGAGAACTCCAGCAAATGGCAACATCACTCTAAGGGTGGAGGATTCTGCTGTGAAAACATTAGAGAGTTGTCTGCACTTGAATGCCTGGCTCAGGCCAGAGGTGATTTCAGGAGCCTTATGAAACTTCTGAATGATACCAGACCCACTGCTCTGCAATTGAGTAACCTAACAGTTTGGAAGAAGTGTGGCCTGCACTGGCCTTTATCAAGATATTGTTCCATTAAAACCAACTTTAAACAAAACACAATTTGATTTTATAATTGCCCTTTGACAACTATCTAATCTCACAATATTACATTTATCTGACATCATAAGAAAATCTTAAGGCAAGATAAATGTCACAAGTGTATGAATTTGCCTAACTACAGTGACCAATTACTCTGTAACATCTGGGAGGGGTTGATGAAGCACTGGATGGGCTGAGTTTATTCTCTGCTGAATGTAACCTGACCATAACAATCATAAGTCTCAAGAAAGCCTTTCTAATTCATTTTGCTCATTTTGCTTTCAAATCAAGAGACCTAAAAGCACAAATTTTGTGAGGAAAGTTGGGATACATAAGTTCACATTCTGTAAACCCTAAGTTTTCATTTATATGTAGACTTGGAAGCTACCAAGTAAGTTACAAATGGTTACTAAAAACAACAGTTTAGTATCCATTCACTAATATACTGACGAAGAATCCATTTCACTAATATACTGACAAATCTTGACAACATATAACACTATAGATAAAGTTACTACTAGGCACATGCACATTGGGAATTCCCAAAATGTTTAGGAAAACTTATGAGTGCATTTTGAATACTATCTTGACATTGTCATGATTTAAATGATGTTGTTTTATTTTTAATTATAAATTTACTATAAGTTTAGCACCATCATTCTCAATTTTTTTTGTAACCAGTGCTTTGGTTCATTCTATTTTATACAGTATATATAGTATACCTGCACTAAGAGTATTATTTGTCTATAATTTTCCAAATATACTTGTATGAATTATGGTCCATAAGGAAACATGTGAACACCATATGTTTGAAGCTAATGCACATATATGTATAAGGCCCCAAAGTGTGATGGATGGCATGGCTAAATACTCGCCTCTACAGAATCTCCTGGCTAAGACTAAGGAGTTATGTCTAGGGCGGGGGTAAGTGTAAGGTAGAAACCACAGCAGGAATGAATGGCAGTGACATATCCTAGCCATTTGCATGAAATAAGACATTTTGGTTGATGTTTTGTCTTTTTTTTTTTTCTAAATAAAAAGCTATACTGGGTGAACTAATTGAGGATAAAGGTAAAACTGAATTTAAAATAAGCACTTGCAGGACTTCACAGGAACTCTGCATGACAACATGAGTTGTGAATTTCTATGAATGGGATATATGATGTAAAACCCCTCAAATATATTTTATGGCTAAACAACTACTAGTCTTTTAAGTCACACAGGTTAGGAAATACTAGCCTAGAAGCACGCTAATATTAGTGGGAACCCCAACTGTTCTAGTTTGCTAGCTGCCAAAACGCAATATACCAGAAATGGAATGGCTTTTAAAGGGGGAAATTTAATAAGTTGCTTGTTTACAGTTCTAAGGCCATGAAAATGTTCAAATTAAAGCAACTCCATAGAAACGTCCAATCTAAGGCATACAGGGAAAGCGTTAGTTAAAGAAAGCTGATGACGTTGAGGATTTCTCGCTCAACTATAAAGGCACAGGGTGAACATGGCAACCTCTTCTAGCTTCCTCTCCGGGCCTCTTGCTTTAGGAAGCTCCCCCCGGGGCGTTCTCCTTCATCTGCAAAGGTTGCTAGCTGGCGGACTCTGTGTCTCTGCTGCTTTCTAAAATGCTTCCACTTTTAAAGGATTTCAAAGCAATGGGTAGAGTCATATATCCTTGTAATTAAAGGTTAATACCCACAACTGGGTTAGTCACATCTCCGTAGAGATAACCTAATCAAGTTTCCAACCTATAGTACTGAATAGGGATTAGAAGAAACGGTTGATCCCACAAGATTGATTAGGATCAAAACATGGCTTTTCTAGGGTACATAGATCCTTTCAAACTGGCACACCACTCCGGGAAAGTAAGAGTAAAGAGCCTTGAAACTCTTCCTACCTTCTGAAAGTGCTTCATAGCTGTAGTGGCATTGGGCTAAAGATTTAAAAAACAAACCAAGAACTGTCACAGATAAACGGCTCTTTTACTTTGTGGATAGCATCAGTCAAAGACACCAGGAACACACTCTTAGGAAACAAAGTTAGGTTTATTACTTGATGGAGCAAGAGAGACCACACTCCATGGAGATTCATGAGGTATCTCACAAGGGGGAAGTTGTGGAAGGGTACCTATAGGGTTTGAGGGGAATGGAATTAGTCACAGGATGGTCTTGAAGGAGAATAATCAGAACCTGTAAACCAATGACTATATAGAATGGCCAGTTTCCTTAACTTTAGAAAAAGTTGAGTCAATATGGAATGACTTTTAGGTCAGTTGCTTGCAGTCCTGTCATAGAACATACAGGGCTAAAGGAACTTGTCTTTAAAAAGTTGAGCTCAGATATTTACTGTGCACATCAAGGCTTGCTCTGACAGTTTATCTGTTTGTGAGAACAATTTTTCATGCTATCAATTTTGGGGACATGACTTCCTCTAGCATTCTATCAAATAACCTGTCCTTTCTTTAACAATGTGTGAATTCCTTGTTGGAGATAATTTGCCCTTCCCTTTCCTTCATACAGAAAATGGAGATGAGAAAACATTGCTGGTGATATCATGGCTCTCAGTAACCAGAGGCTTAGATTGCATTGTTTTAAGAGTAGCTTCCCAACAAGAAAACTGGACCTTGATCTTCACTTGTCCTACTGTTATCATTAACTTTTACTGCATAAGAAACAACCTCAACATTTCAGTGGCATATAATAATCGGTATTTATTTGTCTCTAAGGTCAGCTTGGAAAGTCTGTTCCAGGATATGATCTGCAAGTAGAGTCAGACAACTCTGCTCTACTTATCATCCTGGAGTTCAGGACAGAGGAACAGCAGATTCTAGGGCTGTATTGTTCTTGTGGCAACTGCAAGAACAAGCCCAATAGTGAAAGCACATTTCAAACCTCTGCTCTAGCCATGTATGCTAATGTTTCGTTCACTGATCTAAATCATATGGACAAACTCTAAGTCAAGGGGCAGAAAGTTCTCCCTAGCCACCAAGAGGCAAGGCAAGAGGACAGATGTGTAATCCTGTTATCATATACACTAATTCCCTCCTGCAGGTCAAAGAGAGTACGGACATGATCTGATTCTTACTGTGTCTAAAGACAAAGTATATAGGTTGGAAAACTGAGGCTCTGAGTAGTTGTAACTTCCCCAAATGTAATTTTAACAATTTCTAAGCCCATGTTTTTTCCATCAAAAGATTGCCATATTATTACAACCCAAAGTAAACAAACTATTTCAACTTTCCAAACTCATTATGGCTTCAAAAAATATGTTTAAAATTGAGCAATTAAATTCAAATATCCTGGCAATTTTTTGTTGTAAATGAAAGCTACTATGTTAGCCAGAATATAAATACCTTCATTAATAAGTCTTTACTATTTTACTGCAACTAAGTATTTTATCAAATAAGTAGTTTCCAGCACGCAATTTTACTTGCGCTTCTACAATGAGGCTAAATCAACTTACTGCACCTTTTGAATTAGAGACTTTCTGATGTATTCCAAACTATGAAAATTTACCTAGGAAACTTTGGTACAATTGCTACATATTCAGTTTCTCTTTTTGACCCTAAGTTTCCATCAGATCAACTGCAGAGCTCAAACCTGACCAGTTACCAAGTCACAACTTCTAATCTCAATATCCACAAACAAGGGGCTCTGAGAAATCAGTTGTAAAGCCCATGTTTCTGGGAACACCCCTGTTCTAGTTTGCTAGCTTCCAGAATGCAATATACCAGAAATGGAATGGCTTTTTCAAAAAGGGGAATTTAATGTTGCTAGTTTACAGTTCTAAGGCCAAGAAAATGTCCCAGTTAAAACAAGGCTATAGAAATGTCCAATCTAAGGCATCCAGGGCAAAGATACCTTGATTCAAGAAGGCCAATGAAGTTGCGAGTTTCTCTCTCATCTGGAAAGGCACATGGTAAACACAGTTGGGGTTCCTCTCTCATCTAGAAGGGCACATGGTGAACACAGTATCATCTGCTAACTTCTTCTCCTGGCTTCCTGTTTCATGAAGCTCCCTGGGAAGCATTTTCCTTCTTCATCTCCAAAGGTCACTGGCTGATGGACTCTGCTTCACCTGGCTGTGTCATTTTCTCTTTTATAGGACTGCAGAAACTAATGAAGACCCACCCAAATCGGTGGGGACATGCCTCTACCTAACCCAGTTTAACAACTACTCTTGATTAAATCACATCTCCAGGGAGATGATCTCATTACTGTTTCAAACATACAACACTGAATAGGGATTAGAAGAAACGGCTGCCTTTCTTCTAATGGGATTAGGATTAAAACATGACTTTTCTAAGGGACATAAATCATTTCAAACCAGCACAACCTCTTATTGCAGAATATAAAACTTTGAATGACAGCTATAATGACCAGGTCTTTAGGGAGCGTTGGATGTCTTGAATCAGAGAAGTCTTAGTTTAAATCCCAGATCTATCATTGGACTGCCATGCAGTCTTTCTCAATTTCAGTTATTTCTTATGAAAAATGGGATAAAATTTATATGGACGGATTCCTTTATAAACAGGTTACAAACTAGTATCTATAAAATAAAATTTTGTTGCTATATATGTGTGTATGTATGTGTTTATATACTCACATGAATAGAGGATACTTATACATATACAGACACATATGTTTACATAGGAAAACTCTCTCTGGATAGTAAAAATACAGTTGACATCTTACTATCTTCCTAAACTTTTCTATCATATTTTTAAAATGTATCATTTTTTCAATCAGATAAACAGAAATACTTCTATTTTGAAGAAAAAAAATATTTAGAAGTCCCTGGATTGATATCTTTACATAATCAGAAATGACTTCAGGGAAAATCATTGACTAATAAATATAGAAAGAGTCAAAGTACTATTTGGATCTCTCCTCCAAGACCAGAAACAGTCTTCCCTCAGCCATCAGTGAATATTAATTTCCATCAACTCATGTGTTGTTAGTCCTGGTTAGGAATTAGCTGCACAGGCACACAGAGAGGTCTGTGTGCCAAGTGAGGCAAGTCAAGGGATTTATCCTGCTTTAAAGAAATCAGTGACTATATCCTGATTAGGTCATGTCCATTTCTGCATCTCTATCACTTAGAAAATTAATTCTGAAATTTGAGCTTAGAAATGTTTCTTCAGTGATTGACACTAGACACCCAAGGAAAAGCCTGGACTTGGAAATCCTAAGCACTTGGACCAATCCTATCTCTAGCACTTAGTAACTATCAGTTAAAGAAACATACTGACCTTTTATTTAACTAAGTTATTTAGGCAGCCTTATCCACTGAGTGCTCTCTTGCCCTCAATTTCTGGATCTATGAAAAGGAGATGCTTGCTTCTTAGGCTTGCTAAAAGGATTAAATATGACCATGCATATAGAGTAACAAATGAAATATTACAATTGTATTGATAAATAATTCTTGTATAATTATCTTCACTCACTGTGTGTTAATGACTCAGTAAAGTCATCCATTTTCTTTGGTGCAAATTTCCAAGGTCAAGCCAAACAAGGGGAAAGCTTTAAAAAGTCAATATAACCACCCTGTCTTTTCATTTCAAAGAAACCAAAATTGGGTATTTCTCAAGATGTTTCTTCATCTTGAGTTGACTTCTGTTTGTAGCTTGTTCTCAGCTGTGTCATGATTGGAGGGCAAGGGTACCCTGAGGTTGCTGAAGTCAGGTTAGTTCTGACTAACAATATTTTTAATAAAGGCTGAGGCTTGAATGACGCTACATGCCAGGCACTCTTGTTAGAGCTTGATATGTACAATTCATCTAGTCCTCACAAATCGTTATAAAGAAATACTATGATTAGATTTTACTGTATAGAAGAGGAAACTTGAGACACAAATAGATTAAATAAACTGCCCATAGTTTCACAGGGAGTAAATGGTAGATTTTGGATTTGAAATCAGGTACTTTGATTTTTAATCAATGCTCTCACCTTCTCCACTGGACTATTTATAAAAGATCAAGAAAAATATGAAAATGATTCATTTAATCTATGCTAATGGAACACTAGAATACAAGTTAAAAGTAATAAAATGTCAAAAAAATGAAAAGGGGCAGGCCATGGTGGCTCAGCAGGCACGCTGGTTCAATTTCTGGTGCCTGCCCTTGCACAAAAAAAAAAAAAAAAAAAAAAAGTAACAAAATGTCATTGACTCATTCACAGTTAGAAAACACTTACTAAGCACATCAAATATATATATATATTTTTTACATGGGCAGGCACCAGGAATCAAACCTGGGTCCTCTGGCATGGCAGGCGAGCATTCTTGCCTGCTGAGCCACCGTGGCCCGCCCAGCACTTCAAATTTGTTAGAACCTGATAGTTTAAACTTTTTTACTGACAATTCCTCCATTTTATCCTGGGCCTAATTATGGACAGATTAGGGACTCAGAAAGAGTATAAAATGAAACACCGACATCAGTGCACCCTTTATATGGTCTTCAAGTAATTAGTTTCAGGCAAGATTGCTTATAATGAATATTCTATGACATTGACTCATCCCTACCCTGACCCTGTCATTCTCACAAATTCTTGCGACTATGGAAGCTATGGATTGATGCATAAGATTTGACAATCCTTTGGAAGAGAGATTAAAATAACAGAAAAGGACATATATTACCTATCAAATTGGTACATGGAAACTAAAGCGACTTTGCTCCATCAAATCTAAATAATTTCTTTAATTGTACAATAACTTACATTTGGGGACACTACTCCTTAGAGACTGGCATGCTCCATTGCTTCATTTGGCTCACCATTTCCAAGTTCCAATGTGTTTCTTAAGCAGAATTAGTTACCAGACTGTTGTTTGAAGACTAGAAATAGCACAAGAGATAGTGGATTGTCTTGAGGGTCAGTTCATGTCATGCTATGAGGGGGCCAAATGAATCACACTTTCTCCATTCATTGTTTTATAGCTTAAAAAGTGGATTCACAGAACTCTGTATCTCTTCTCTCCGGAGAAGCACTGAATGAAGACTGCTCCTTTTGAATCAATAAGAAAACTCAATCCTTTAAAAGATATATAACTGTGTTCACCATGGACTATCAGGTAGAAATCATTTTGGTTTCTTTGCATGCTCTGTGATACAACACAAGAAGGTATCTTACTTTTTTGTTAAATTCTTTCATTCATCCATTCAACCGCTAAATATGTGCAATGTGTTTCTTGCCAGAGGCATGAATAATACATTGCCTTTCTTCTTCTTTACTATGGATTTTTTTATATGTAGAGAATTACTTTTGATATTTTATGAAGATTTTTTTACCTAACAGTTCCATAAACATCAAATGGGTTAGTGACCTCTATACTCTTAGTGTTGGGCTAAATCCTGAGGATACAAAGATGAATAAGGAATGGACTGTGCCCAGAGGTAAATTGATCAACTGTAGAAAAAGGCACATAAATGGGTGACTATATAATTTATCACATAAACTGTTATATGTCATAAGAATGGTACTGCTATTAATAATTGCACTTGGTAAATTGGCATAAATTGTGTATGTTTTGCACAAATCAAAAATAAAGAGATTTTACAGTAATGAGCACTTCAATTGTGGTATGACCAGATCATCACAGATTCATTAACTGGCTGAAATTGAAAATACATCAATGAATATGAGGAAGCACTTTTCCTCTAGGAGTCCAGACTCTAGTATGGATTGTGAAAACATCAGTGTTTGCAGCTAAACCAACTTTCCAATTAGCCTGAAAAAAATAAAGTATTTATGACACCTGGGCACTGACTCTGCTTTCTCCCAATGAGAAATAAGAATGTGGCTACTCTGATGCTATTGATCATCAGGAATGTTATAAACATTCTCGTAAACTGAAGCAAATGTACTGCTAGACTAAATATTTATGGAATGCAGAGATAGAGATATGGAATAGAGATTTATACATAGAGGAGAAATGGGCAATGGTGTGGCAATAATTATGGTTTCTAGCTTTGACAAACCCTCTCTTGCATGGTGTCACCATCATTTACTAACAGGTAAGCTCCTGTCTGGACAATTGGCCTTGCATCCCCCTCTGTAGAGGAACAAGGGTTCTGTTTCAATGACCACTTATAAAATAGCATAATATGGAAGGCAAACTGAATATCTCTGGTCATCAACCACTGGTAACTATATGGGACCTAGTTCTTAAATTGATGGAATGGGGAAGAGGTGGCAGTGTGTGAATTTCCTTAAGAATTAAGGAATAATATTCCATGTCCCTTAATGGTCATTTTGAAGAGTCTACGAAAGGAAAATAGTGAAAAATAAGTGGTTGTCTCCCTTTCTCTACTGAACTTGAATAAGGACCAATGATTTTCTGATATGTTTGGAAGCTTACAGCTCATGCCTTATGTGGTCATGAATTTTGTATAAACCTGGAAGCTAAGCAAGAGATTGATTATATTTTAGACATTTATTGTCTATTATCCAAGTAATCCTTAGGATTAAATGCCCAAAAGTTGTTGAATTACATACACAGAATCTGGTTTCAGGGATAAAATGATCCATCTGGATAAATAAACCAGTCAGGACATAGAAGTCTAAGAAGGTTCTGCCCTTCATACCAAACTATCTGGACATGAACTCTGAGGAGGAGTACCTTAGATGAAGAGTACTGATTCAACTTAAACTTCATTTTTTCCATGAAAAAAAAAGTTCTCAGCTTTTGTGACTGTTTTGCTTTGTTTTCAATGAGCTTCAACAATTATCTGGCTAACTTTAAAAGTTTGGTGAAGAGATAGGTAGTCTAATGAGTGAGTGGCTACAAAGAGGCTGACACTGTGTCTGTCTCCAACAAGCAAACTTTAAAAAGAAAAGATGCGCTTACCTTGGATTAATTGCAGTTAGGCTGCAACCCACAATGATGCAGCAGCTGAGAGGTGTCACAGCTACAGCAAAAGGAAAAGTAAGTAATTGGCTGCTTCCTTTCATCTTGCTTGCTCTCCATTGCCTCTTGATACCTTAGCAAAAAAAAAGTCTTCTGAATATTTGAAGGTATAAGCTCAAATTTATCAAACCATCATGAATTTAAAATTAACAGGGCATTACTAGCCTAATTTACACTTCTAACTGTTGAACTATTCCCTCTAGCAAACAGTATAACCAACCACAACTTGAAGGGTATGCAGAGGCTATTCCCACATTTATCAATAGATCTGCAAACAAGACAAAAATGTATCTGCTACAAAAAATAACTAATCTGCAGTCATAAACACATTGAGATACCTTCTTTTTGAAAGGAAAAACATTGACCCGCCATATATAGCTGGAAATATTTTCAGTAAATTAAGTTCATGATAATAGAAAGACCAGATAATAGAAATAAATGATAGAAAAAAAAAGATATCTTAACACTTGGATAGAAAGGAAAATACACCAAATATTTTATTCAAAAGAAACCATGGTGTAATAACCTAAACATTAATTATTGATAATAAAATAATCAAGTAAATATTAACAGAAGGGGAAATTCTTGACCTGATAAAAGGTACATCTGGAAACCTACATTCAAAAACACACTGTATGGTGAAATATTAGCTATAGAATAAGGTCAAATATATTATCAATTATTCTACTCAAATTTGGCCTGGAGATTTTAGCTAATGTGGAAGACAAGACAAAGGATAAAAGTAAAGGGTTAAAAATTAGAAAAAAAAACATATTAAAAAAAATGAATGGGTTATTTCTATAGAAAAGCCAAGACATTATGCAGATAATGAGAAATTAAAAGAGAATTCAGCAAGATTTCTAGACCCAAAATCAATACCCCAAAATCAAGTACACTCTTCTATAAAGAACAAAGATAGTACTTAAAATAGAATAAAAAGGAAAAAAGAAGAAAGAAAGAAACTGTAAAATAGCTAATAAAAGGTTTTCCAGATGTTTCTGGAGAAAAAAAGCTGTATTAAAGGACTTAAAGGAAAACCTATTTAAATTGAGAGATGCATATAATCATGGATCATGACACTCAACATCTTAAAGACAGAATTTTTTCCCAAATTAATTAAATTGATACAGTCAATGAAAATCTAGTGAATATCTTCACAGGACTGTTTACAGAACTCGATATACTGCTTCAAAAACATAAACATTCATGAATAGCTGAATATAGCAAAGAAGAATGTTTTGAAGATTAACAATTTGGGTGATCTACCCGTCAAAGATGAAGACTCAAAAAATAATAGTAAATGCTAAAAGTATAATACTTGCCCAATATAAAAACTGAATAAAATAGTGAATAAACAGATTTTTGAAAACAGGAAAACTTGATAGATGATAGTGGGGAATAAATTAATACATAAATAAATATGTTAAAGGTTTATGTGGTAGTCATGAGTAGTAGCTGCTGAAATTTGGAGAATAATTTATTATTGTAAAACTCGTCTATACTGACTTATACAATTATCCTTATAGAAAACAAAATAGACCCTATCATAGGCTGCCTAAAAAATATCTCTAAGTAGAGTCCAGACCAAAATATAGAAAGGCAAAAATTCAAAAAAATTAGACAATACACAAGAATGTCTTTATGACTTCAGAGCATGGAAAGATTTGCTAAGTTATACATAGATGTTAAAAAAGGGAAAACATTGATAAATTTTGGAACACCAATATTGAACAGTTCTCTGCAACAAAATATACATTAATTAAGTACAGGACAAATTTTTGCCTAAAAAAAGAACTAATTATATAGATATATATGCACATGTATGTGTGCCTGGGTGTGTGTGTCCCCATTATTTACTAATGAAAAGCAATTCAGTAGAAATAATTGATCAAAGATATGAATAAGGAAGGAAGATAACATTGAATGTAAATAAATACCAAAAATATTCACTAATAGTGAACTACGAATTAATCCAGTAATGAAATAATCATTCAGATCCATCAGATTGACCAAAACTAAGATGTCCAACACACTGAAATGTTGGTGACAAATTGGAACAAAAGAAAGTCCCATAAACATTTGGATATCAATTGATATAACCACATTATAATATAATTTTGAAATATTTAATAATTAGAACACATGCATAAACTTAAACCCCAAATCTACACTCCTCTTTACACACCCTAGAAGCACTCCATATCTGCATAAAGACATGTACAAAAATATTTACTACAGTATTATTCGTAATAAAGAAAAGTAAGAAATATCTAGCAGCATGAAAATAAGAAAATAAATTATAGTATATTGATATAATGGGACAGAGCATGGAATAATAAACTATAACTTTTTGTGGTTACATGGGTAAGTTTCAAACCCAGTGCTGGGGTGGGGTCAGGGAGGAAAAGAACCATATTGCATAAGACATAATATGATTCTATTTATATATAGTGTAAGGACAGAAAGACAAAGGTAGTGTTGTTTCTCAAGGGTATATTTTTCAAGAAAAGTACAAAAAAGAATACACAGCAGTGAGAATTGCAATTACCGTAAAGATAACAAGTTGCCTTCTTACCTCTGGTGAGGTAAAGAGAACAGTAGGATCAGGCTGAGAAGAATACCCACGAGTCTTCAACCATATCTGTGATAAGTTATTTCTCTCAAATTGGAAAGGAAGGAAAGAAGGAAGAAAGGGTGGGGAGATGGGGGAAAGAGCGGGAGGTAAGAAACCAAAAGAAAAGGAGATGGAAAAAGAAATAGAAAGACAAATATAAAAGGAAGGAGAAGAAAAAGGAAGGACCAGGGTTTAAGCATTATATATATATAATGCCATGCAAAAAGTCCCAGAGGAGCAGTCAGAGATGTAAGTTTTATTTTCGTGTATGAACTGAAGCAATTAATCAAACTTCTCAAGACTTGAAATTTCTCCAAATTTCCTTCCATATTAACAATTCTGAATCAATACACAGCAGTGATTCCCTCTGGTATGAGGGAATGTTCATAGAATTTGGATTATAAAATTCTGATCTAGATATTAATAATGTTTCAGAATCATAAGCAATAGCCAGATAAGAATTAACACAGTTGGAAGCTGGGTTCACCCTTGGGCAAGTGATTGGGAACAAGTAGAAACCATTTTAAAATGTGTATTTATATGTATTCTGGTCACGCAATCTGCTCTGCACCCTTAGTGATGCTCAATGCTAGTTAGAGCATGCTCTCTTTCTTTATTACCTAGTCAATCCTCATTTCTCTTACAAATAGTTTCCTCTGAAAAACTGTGAACTCTATAAGGCCAAGGTTGAAAAATGAAGTCCAGAGTTCTATCTGCCTGTATATATATTTTGTTGGCTGACCTATTTTTTTTATTTGAATTTCAATGTTTCTAGGAAGATCTGTTATTTCTGAATTCACCATAGACCACATCATTTCCTGTTGCTTTTTTCTCTGTCCAATTTATATATTGATGATCCAGTTGGGTACCTGTGTGCATTTACATTTATGGCTTCGGTTCATAGAAAGGAATTAAGCCTTCATTAATATATCAATAAATCAATAAACAAAATAACTCACTGCCAGACACTTTGCTGCTAATCAGTGCAATCTGAATAAATAAAACACAGTCAGTGACCTAGTTCATGGTCCATTAGAAGAGGCAAATGTAAATACGTGTAGAGCCTTAGTTTTTCTGAGCTGCTATTGTAAATACCACATAGTGAGTTGGCTTGAAGAAGGGAATTTGTTGGCTCACAGTTTCAAGACTAGGAGAAGTCCAAAACTGAGGCAGTCTGTACCATTCTGCTGCTGGGCTGCTGGGCCTCAGTGATCCTTGGGGTTCCTTGGATTGTATCCCAGCTTCACATCAGATGGCAATGCCCTTTACTTTCCCTTCCAGGTCCCCTTGACTTCTGGCTTCAGGTTCCTCCCCATGGCTTTCTCTTACTCTGTCTAAATTTCTTAAAATTCTTAAAAAGGACTCCGGTAATCCAGACTAAGACACAAACTCATTCAGCTGAGCCATACTTTAAGTAACAATGAGATCTTTAAGAGATCCTGTTTATAATAAATTCACACCCACAGGGATGTGGATTAAGATTAAACTGGAGCATATAATTCAATCTACCATATACAGTCACCGATTAGATGAGCGCACTTAGCAATATATAATTATAGAGGTGGGTGGGGGAAAGAGACTGTAAAAGGTTTCCCAGAGGAAGTATTGTCTAAGATACAATTTAAAACATAGCAATTTCCAAGCACTCAAAGGTGACTGAGCCTTCCAAGGAAAGGGAACATCATATATGAAAGCAGAGAGGGGTAAATCTACAAAGAAGTTTGTCAAATGCGGAGAGAGTGATAGGAGATATGATAGAAGATATAGCAAAAACTAACACATATAAGGCTATATATGATTATAGTTAGAATTGAAATTCTACCTTTATTAGATTAGATGTGTGACCTCAACTTATCCTCTTTGAGTTTAGTTTCCTAGTGATAAATGGATATAATATTTTCTTCACAATGTTCTAAGGGAGATTTAATGCAATAATTAATGTGAAAGTTCTTAGCACAGCAACTGGCACATGGGATCCACTAAAGAAGTATTACTTTGACCTGAATTACGTGGAAACTTTTTCAACCTTTTTGGTCATTTTGGATTGGCCATTTTGGCTCTCCCTTTCCTATAAAGGACCAGCTTTCCATATAATAATTTCACCGTGGAAATATCATGGTTTAAACATGAGAAAGACCAATTTGTTTTGTCTTTCTTGGCAATCCAAGAATACCATGTTTGTTGACATTTCTGTTGTTAGAGCAGGGCAAAAAAAAAGGAGTGGAAAAATAGAAATCAGAGCATTCACACAACTATATTTGTTGATCTCTTTTATTTCTCCATCTACACCCACTACTTAATAGCATGAGCAACTCTTCTTGTTTTGCCCAGTTCTTTCAGTTTACAACTGAAATTCTCATGTCTCAGTAAACTTCTCTGTTCCAGGGAAAGTGCTAGATATCCCAGTCCCTAAGTACCATGACCTTAAATATCATTAGAAGCAGACTCATTTAGTATACCTCTGGATGTTTAGCTAAACAGATGGACACTCAAAAATTACACGAAATTTTCCAGATTCCATTTCAGCTTTATTTAGCCAATAGGGGATAAGTAGATATCATGTAAGTCTTCCTGGTAATGTCCTTAAAACGAGTGTCTGCCTTATTTTTTTCTTCTTTATTTTTTCTTCCTTCATGCTGAACAAAATTTACTGATGATAGCTGGATCTCGAGTATCCATATTAGACCACAAGTTAGAAACCACATGTGGAAAAGGGAAGATAAGTAGAAGGAGCCTAATATCCTCACATTTGTCAGCTCATCCTATCAGTCCTATATTACTTATCTCAGAATTTTGTTCATATCAGAGATATATAAATTACTTTCTTCTTTACAAAATGTTATATTTGGTTTTCTGTTCTTCACAGCCAAATATAATCATAACTGAGATAGCATCTATTAAGCTGACAACTACCAAATCTGTAACTTCAGTCCCAATCTGACTCCTGAACTCAGATTCATATATCCAAGCTTACTCTACATCTCCACTTAGGTGCCTAAAAGGCATCTCAGAGGTGTAAAATGAAACTAAACTCCAAATTCTACCCACTCCCAACCTAATTTATTAGATCCTATTGCCATCTTAGTGAATAACAAATCCATTCTTTCCATTATCCATGCCAAAAGCTTGAACTCATGCTTTACTCTTTCTTCTCTTTCTCTTACACACGCATCCAGTCCATCTGCAAATCCTGGTGGTTCTACCTTCAGATGCTGATATTTTATTACCACTCCACTCACACCATCCCCATCCAAGTGACCATTGGTCGTCACCTAATTGTTCACAATAACCTCCACTCTGAAACCAAACCTCCCCACCCCACCACCACCAGGCTCCTCTCACAGTACTTAGTCCCTGGCTTTAAAATATATATCTCAAATAACATTGTTTTTCTAGTCAAAACTCCTCCATGACTTCCCAGTCATAAGAGCAAATCCCAAAGTCCCAAATATAGACCTGTAGGCACATAGTCCTAGATGATCTCATCGATCCTTATCCCACTAGTCTCAGCTCTGACCCTTTTCGTGCTACACACACACACACGCTACTTTTCAACAACCATGCATATTTGCACATCCTGTAAACAATAGCCATCCTACTTATCAGAGACTTTTTTCTGACAATCCTACATAAAATGGCCACCTCATCATATGTCCTTAAATTGCTTTATTCACTTTATTTTTCTCATAGCACTCATATTACATATTTCTTGGTTTCCTTTCTGCATTCTTTCACTAGTTTGCAAGCTTCATGAATGCAGGGACATTCTATATTTTATTTGTTATTATATCCCCAGGGCCCTAAAGAGTACTGGGACATAAGTGCTTTGTGAGTATTAGTTTAATGAGTAAATAAACTGGTATGCTTAAGTGTAAATAAACTTCTGCATTGTCTTGAAAGAGAATGAAAGAGGACCTCCAAAAGGGCATGTTTTGTGGATTGTTCTTCTGAGTTCTAAGGGACCTCACTGGCAAGAGTGTAAGCCTAGGGCTAGCTAGGGCAGTAGCCCAGCTGGTGGTCCCACCAGGCCAGAGCAAGAAGGAGGAATTTATATTTGTACCCAAACTAGTGACAAATTAAAGATCACGTCCCAAAACCACACACACACACAAAAGTTCCAAAGACTGAAACCAGAACTTGGAGTAAAGAGTTTTGAAAAGTAGGGAAATGAAAATATAAGCCAGGATGTTGCCAGTTAATGAGAAAGTTTAAATTCACTGCCCAAAAACAGACATCTGATGTTTAAAGCCTCTGATCAGGAGCTGGAGTCAGAAGTACATGAAGCGGACAATTTCAGGAAAAAAAAAATTAAGTCTGGAACTCTCGGATCACAAAAAAATACATGTGGAGGAGCTCTCTGCTGCTGATCTCAGGATTAAGAGATGTAAGCATATTCTGCAGTTGAGAAAAACAAATCACTTTTCCAATTTGTACACTCCCATTTCTAACATTTCTTTAGATTCAATAACCTTTCATTTTATTTATTATCATTGTTATTTTTAGTATCTAATCTGATCATTTTCAGTCTTGCCTGTATGCCAGGATCACCTATGGCTTTTATGAAAATACAGTTGGTGGAGATGGTCACTTGAGCATCTGATTTACTCAATAGGTTTGGAGTAAACCACAGCTTTATGTCTAGTTGTCCGTATTTGTTCCAAGGGTCATTTCCCTGGTCAGTCAAGTTTAAAAACTGCTGACCTAACTTATGCAGAGCAAGAATACGTGGCTATGTTACTTCTGGATGCTGAGATTTTTAAATATTTTAAATATTTTAAAAATATTTTTTATTCTTAATGTTTTTCTGTATTTTTAAAATGTTCACTGACAGGTATATGATGTGACTTTTGTAACAGACCAGAACAAATAAAATGTTCTAGTCTATTATGAACAAAAAACTAGAATATTTTGTGTTTACCCTCTTTATTCTGTTTTAGAACCAGAGAAATTATGAGCATTGTTTGAAAAGTGATGGCTATTAGCTTTTCTTGACTCTATTTGGAGGCCTCATGCTTTTGGTTTGTTTTGTTTTTGTTTTTTAAGTAAAAGCCTAGTTTACAGAAACACTTGAACAATTTTAAAGGATTAATAAGAGATATCTCTCTTAAAAATTAAAAAATATATATTTTAAAAATATCCTTTAAATACTAAAATATTTGTCTTTAGCAGTGCCTCATCCTTTCTGGCCTAATAACGGCCCTTACCACTACTTACAGTCATTTGATGCTGAGTCCCTTTCTTCCTGCTCAGGTGAGATGTCTGCAAAGTCCCCATAATGCTTGTTGAGTGCTCTGACTTTGGGTTTTCGGTCCGGAAATTGAAATTCTCATGGAACTAGTGCCAGGCAAAAAAGATTTGCAGGTGGCACTAACTGCCAACTATCTGCTACTATCGACTACTCCAGCTCCTACTATCTTCAAGGGGGCCTTTAGTAAATAAGAAACAGATGAACAAGTAGAATCTCCCCTGCCCCGTCAATGCCTGGCTCAACCCGGCAGCTCCGTGGGCGCTGGAGGACAGTTGAGCAATGAGTCTCTTTAGGAGGGACTAAACGCGCGACCACCGCAGGCACTTGGAGCGCTTAGGGCGCACTGCCCAGGAACCGCGAATTGCGCTGCATTGCGAGGACCTGGCGTTCTTTGGCTCCCAGGTGCACTCATACCCACCCAGCCGTGGTGGCTGCGCTGAAGCTGCACCCCTCACCCACTAACACCCCGCGGGTCTTCAGAATGGCCAGGGCTCCTGGGATGGTTACTCTTCCAATCCCTTTGATTCCCTGTTCATCTCTAGTGGGTTCATTTGGCTGGCTGTGTTAGACTCATTCTGGAAACAATCGCCATAGGGGAAAACCGACTCCCTGTGTGTTTGGTAGTAAAGAGATGCCGAGGAGCAGGTGCAGACAGAGAACAACATGCTGGGAAGACAAACATCCCCGCCTTGATCTGTTCATTGCATACAATGCACCTGCAGTGACAGCTACTAACACCCTGTAAGGAGAGAAGGGAAGAATTTTCAGTTCATAAATCTTTAATGCTAAGGAGGCCAAGTCTAGGAAACCAAGAATTGGCCAAAAAAAAGGAATTGGTCTAAGGTTATAGTATTGAACTTGATTCAATATTAATTTTAAATAGAGATAAAACTTTCCAAAGTCCTGGATGAATATTCTAAAATGTTATATTAAAATATGTTTCTAATACATATATATATTTATTGTAACACCTATCACTTACAAGAGTTTAAGTTCTTTAAAAGTAGAAACTTTTATACAGTAGAATTGTTAATACATTTCAAAATCACCTACTTTTTAGCATAACTTCTTCTGATGTGTGTATCCTTTTTCATAAATAGTCATGTTTAATTTATTCCTCACAGAAATCTTTTTGGCAGATTTTGTATTTTGCAGATGAGGAAACATGCTCAGATTGTTTTGGTGGCATGCCCAAGGTTTCCTAAGTAGTAGCTGGCAGAGCCTACATTTAAACACAAGGTCATGCTCTCTAAGCGGCACCACCTGGAATCCCAAATATTTATTCATTTGGGGCGATTTTGATTTGTGTAGAAAATGTCAGAATAGTTGTGTGTAAATATATGTGTACATTAACGTAAATGTTAGCTTATGGCAACCAAAATAAACTTTTATTAAACTGTACTTAGGCGCTTTGAAATAAGAATTGAAGTTCATTGATTCAAATGATACTAAAAAATTCTTATGTGATCTAAAAATAATTAACACAATATTAAATCCTATAGCTTTTTAATGGATGTGATTCAATTATGGTCATTGTTCAGAGTTTAATTGGTCTACAATGCTTCAGTTCACCGCACAGCAAATGATACTATAAAGGATCCGACTTCTCACAGACAGATGGCCCAGTACTGGAGGACCTCAGTTGCCCTATTCCCTCTTACCCTCCCAATATCATAATTGGCCATTTGAGGCATAACAGTTTATCTAGCACATTGTTAGGGAAACTGTTCAAACCAAGCTTTCATAAGGTAACCGTATTTGTAAGGTAAAAAGTAGCTTTTAATTTTAAGCTATAAAGTTACGTAAAAAATCTCAAAATATTATTCCAGCCAATAGAAATACCTAGAAAATTAGACATTATTTTAATTCTCTCTACAAGGCACTTAACTTGACATATTTAAGCCAGTTAACCTATGTCCTAGGATGGATCCCCTGAAAATAAACTCTTGGAAAAATATTTGATGAGAGAAATGTATTAGATAGTGATCTCATAGCACTGTGTCAGAATGAAGGAATCAAGACAGGGAAGGAGAAATTGAAGTATAACGCATGCGACTCAATGGAGATGGGGTGGCTATCCCTACATCATTAGTCACTGGATGCATACTACTTCCAGACATCGGATGTAATCTTGACAGAGGCAGATCTTTTGGGCTGAGGACAATGCTTTGGAAGGAACTCAACTGTGAGCCATCAGCAGCCAGCACAACTGTCAACTGGACAAATGAGAGATTTGAGCAGAAAACTATGGAATCCACTAGTCTACCCTTTCCTTGTTTCATGAAATACCTGATCCACTCACTTCCTACAGTAACTTCAGCCTTTTTGGGAAGAGCTCCTCAAGGATTGTAGTCCTTTTTCCCTTAGAAAATTTAGAAGGGAAATTTAGGAGGGTGAAGTATAGCCACTTCTCACTGTAACTAATCTCATCAGCTCCCTCCTTTGCTACACATTCCAGATTCCCCTCATCCCTGGACAGGTCCTCTTCTAATCTCTGTGGTTTACCTGGTGGGATGGCCTCTCTGTATTATTTTCCTATTGCCAAATCAATAGACTACTAACCTTCATTACATCAAAAGTTTCTTTTGCCCTGTAAGGTAATATATTGACAAGGATGATATTTCATCATATTCACAATCTCAAGAATTAGGATGTGAAATATTCCCAAATTGTAGCTGCTATGCTTGCCCGTTTACCAAAAAAACTGTACAGGAAAAGTACCAAGAAGCCTCTAGTAAATCCCTCTGTCAGACATATTTTCTAGTCCTTATTGCATAATGGCACACAATATTAACATCCCTGCCAGGACAGTAGCCCATTTCGTGGCTTACTGGTCTCTTGGCACACATTTTTTGTAAAGGGACAGACAGTAAATATTTTAGGCATTATGGGTCACATATGGCTTCTATCATATATTTTTCTTCTACCCCTTTTCTTCTTCTTCCTCCCCCTCTTTCTCCTCTTCCTTCCCCTCCTTCTTCTTCTTTAACAACCGTTTTAAAGTCTTAAAATGCCATCTTAGCTTGCAGACCACAAAAATGTCCTCCAACCGGATTTAGCACACAGGCCACAGATGGCCAACCTGATTTATGCGGATTTATCAAACCACCCAGCAATAATTTTTAATCTTCTTTGACTTCCATGCACTATAAGGTAAATATCAACTCACTTTTATTGTGTTTTTTATGGACTAAAATCCAATTTTTAAATTGTATTAACTCATTTAATTTTCACAACAACAATGTAAGATAGTCATATTATTGAGAAAATGAAGGTAGGAGAAAGGATGTAACTTGCTCAAGGTCCTATTGCTATTAGCTGGTAAAGTCAAGATTTCAATCTAGATAGCCTGACAGAAAAACCCACAGTCTTAACCATTATGTATTAGGGAAAGAAGGCCAAGCACCTCAGCACGGTATATGTGATATTTTGCAATCTAGAGCCATTGGGTTTTGCGAGAGCTTTTGTTCTATCTTGAAGGTGCTGTTCACGTATCTTTTCTCAAGATACTTAAAAATAACGTTAAGGCTGGGGATAACCAAACTTATTCTGGATCACTCACCACATGATTCATTTTTTAATTTTTAATTTTTTAATTTTTTAATTTTTTTATTAATTAATGGAAAAAAAAAAGAAATTAACCCAACATTTCGAAATCATACCATTCTACATATGCAATCAGTAATTCTTAACGTCATCACATAGATGCATGATCATCATTTCTTAGTACATTTGCATCGGTTTAGAAGAACTAGCGACACACCAGACAAAGATATAGAATGTTAATATAGAGAAAAGAAATTTTGGCTGTTTCCATCTCTTTGCAATTGTAAATAACGTTGCTATAAACATTGGTTTACAAATGTCCGTTTGTGTCCTTGCCCTTAAGTCCTTTGAGTAGATACCCAGCAATGGTATTGCTGGGTCGTATGGCAATTCTATATTCAGCTTTTTGAGGAACCGCAAAACTGCCTTCCACAGTGGTTGTACCATTTGACATTCCCACCAACAGTGGATAAGTGTGCCTCTTTCTCCGCATCCTCTCCATTACTTGTCATTTTCTGTTTTGTTGATAATGGCCATTCTGGTGGGTGTGAGATGATATCTCATTGTGGTTTTGATTTGCATTTCTCTAATGGCCAGGGACATTGAGCATCTCTTCATGTGCCTTTTGGCCATTTGTATTTCCTCTTCTGATAGGTGTCTGTTCAAGTCTTTTTCCCATTTTGTAATTGGGTTGGCTGTCTTTTTGTTGTTGAGTTGAACAATCTCTTTATAAATTCTGGATACTAGACCTTTATCTGATATGTCATTTCCAAATATTATCTCCCATTGTGTAGGCTGTCTTTCTACTTTCTTGATGAAGTTCTTTGATGCACAAAAGTGTTTAATTTTGAGGAGTTCCCATTTATTTATTTCCTTCTTCAGTGCTCTTGCTTTAGGTTTAAGGTCCATAAAACCGCCTCCAATTGTAAGTTTCATAAGATATCTCCCTACATTTTCCTCTAACTGTTTTATGGTCTTAGACCTAATGTTTAGATCTTTGATCCATTTTGAGTTAACTTTTGTGTAGGGTGTGAGATATGGGTCTTCTTTCATTCTTTTGCATATGGATATCCAGTTCTCTAGGCACCATTTATTGAAGAGACTGCTCTGTCCCAGGTGAGTTGACTTGACTGCCTTATCAAAGATCAAATGTCCATAGATGAGAGGGTCTATATCTGAGCACTCTATTCGATTCCATTGGTCAATATATCTTTTACAATTGCAAAGAGATGGAAACAGCTAAAATGTCCATCAACAGAAGAATGGCTAAATAAACTGTGGTATATACATATGATGGAATATTATGCAGCTTTAAGACAGGATTAACTTATGAAGCATGTAATAACATGGATGGACCTAGAGAACATTATGCTGAGTGATTCCAGCCAAAAACTAAAGGACAAATACTGTATGGTCCCACTGATGTGAACGGGCATTCGAGAATAAACTTGGAATATGTCATTGGTAACAGAGTCCAGCAATTACCCTGGACTCATTATCTTACCCTGTTTCTACCTAGAAACAGGGTAAGATAATGGGTAATTGGAGCTGAAGAGATACAGACTGTGCAACAGGACTAGATACAAAAACTCAAAAATGGACAGTACAATAATACCTAATTGTAATGTAATTAAGTTAAAACACTGAATGAAGCTGCATCTGAGCTATAGGTTTTTTTGTTTGTTTGTTTTTGTTTTTGTTTTGTTTTGTTTTGGTTTTACTATTATGATTTATTTTTGTAACTAAAATGTAACTAACTGTTCTCCATGCTCTCTAATCATAAAAAGCAGAAAATTCATTTAACCTACTACATACGAGATAACATCATGTAATATATCATTATAAAATATTATTTCCTGAAAGTGGGGAGGTCCTTTCTAGAAAACTTTAAGGAAGGGTAATGACAACCTTTTTAAATAACTTTTTTATCATTCAAACATCTCTATGAAAACTGGACTTCAAAGGACTCCCAAATTGTGAAGCTTATGTTCAATGTAGCTAGTATGCCTAAGCACCTAGAAGGATTTATTAAATCCCCAAATGTCATCCGTGAAAAACAGACAATAATACAATTATTCACACTGGTTAATCTTTTTAACTTTCTTGAGAACCTGCTTTTCACTCACGGTATTTTTATTCATACTTAAAGTTCCTTACTCACAAGGCTATGGCCTTTGTGAGAAAATAATAAAATCAGCTGAAATTAAACAAAACCTGCCAACTCCTTATTCTTTCTCTACTCAGATATGGTGTCAAAATTGACATGCAGATTTAAGAATTGAATAACTGCTTGTTTTACAGCTGTAATAGGGGCAATTTGTGACATTCTTACTTTAAAAAAAAAAAGAAATTTAACAATGTGACTAGAAGGGTATAAATTGTGCTTTAACCCAATTCAGCACAGGGAAATTCAAGTCTTAAATATTAACCATTTTGGTAGTTTGTTGGAAATTCTTAGCTTTTGAGGAAGCTGTGATGGTCAGAGCCTGGTTTCCAGCATATTTTTAAAATCCCTGCTAACTTTGTACATTAATCTTCAGTTTGATCCAGAGAAAACAGGTAAATTTATAAAACAGTTGGGGCTTTGGAAAAAAAATAACACCTTCTTTGAAGTCGCCAGTATGCAGAATGAAACCAGGCAGTTAGATAATATAATGGTCCTAGATTTCTGACTCAGAACATAACTGATAAACGTCATTTTGCAAATGATCCAACTCAACTATCTTATTTTAGAAATGAAGGATGTCATCCCATTAATTCTTAAATGGCAAATAAGGAAATACCAAAAAAGAGGTTAAAATAAAATAAGAATTCTGAGGTTTTCATGTTTTACTAGTTTATTCACTCTTTTATTTACTTTTTAAGAAAGGAGATTATGACATCTCTAGTTCACCTATCCACTCACTCAAAAGAAAGTATAAATTTAGATACAGATTGACTTTCTTTACAGACTCACATGTTTTCAAATTTTCATAGGGATGTAGAATGCTCTGTTGTTGTTTGTCTTAGTTCAGTCGCAAATAGACTGGATTATCGAGCAACGTTAAGACTGTAGATGTTTTTCATAGAAATTTGGCATTTCAGTGCAGAAAAGATCTCCTAATGCAGAATTTTCCCTTTCCCCCTGAGACATACTAGATGGATGTATAACTGACTTCCAGGAAGACAAGAATGCAGTACCACGCACAATTGTAGGGCCATTAACTCTAACCTCCAACATTTTTTTTCTTCTTTCACTAAACAGAATATATCTAAATGCAGCAAAAGGAAATGAAATCATTAAAATGTTAGCCTTTAGTCACTCTATTTAATTAATATATTTCCCAAATTTTACTATATTAATTCTTATTTGTAATAAAACACTTGAGGTACCTCACAATCGCAGCATGACAGAGTATTACTGATCATGTCCAACACATTGAGCCAAATTCCCTCTGCACTGGTAAGAAAATAAAACTATAAGCTCCATCTCCATTGCACACATCAGAACCAAATATTTCCCTTTAAAGCTAGTTTAAGTCATTTTATGCATGGGTCTTAAGGCTGCAACTTCCTTAAGTTATTTGCTCTAGCTCTGATGATAAATGCTGATAAAGTGATTCATTCAGGCTGCTCTATAAACTGAATTACTATTTAGTGTGCCAGGATGACGATGTGACATAATATCCCATGTCAGGGCACAGATCTTGGGCAGGAGAGAAAAGCCATCAGCACTTTGATATTGTTGTTAAGAGATTCAGATTTATTACTAAGCCCTCTTTAGATGGGAAGACACAATGGTGAATTTATCAAAAGCAAGCAAGTATTTGTGAAGTGAATGATTTCTCTACATCTCAAACTAGAGTCTCAAATAGGCCTCAGTGTAGCCAAGATAAAATGTCAAAAATACGAACATGAAGAATTTATGAAGTAACTGATGTCATTAGATTGAAAAGATGTCCTTCCTCTTAAGATAACTTTCCAATCAGATGATTTTCCTGACCTAGATTTTTCACCTTAATAATCCCATTTCCTTCCTACCTATCCAAATGTGAATTGGACTTTCGTTTAAATGTGTCTGAAAATAATATATCCTACTTTTAGACACAGCCAATAAGGTTATAAAAAAATAATAAAACCATAAAACAACTCTTCTTAGAAAGAAATAGGAATGTCACATAAGACAGTTAAACATCCAAACCACAACTGAAAGGAGCCCTCACATTTGCCAATTATTTACTTTTGGAATTTGGGCTGTAGTACTAAGCAAAAATTATACCTTACCCGAAGCAGCTAAAAGGATAGGTGTTTGGAGAGGGCTGGGGGTCCAGGCAAGGGAACTAAGATCAGTCTGCTGGCCAACTGCAGTGATATCTTTATGGCTAATTTAAGGACCAGGGGCCAGACAGAAGGCAAAATTAGAATGGGAATAATGATAGCAAAAAGGGTCTTAGGCAATTAGTTTTGATGAAAAAAAAGTAATTGATTATAGTGAATGGGTCGAGCTAGCTTAAAGGTATGAAGTCAGGAAAATTCCCAGAAGATGTTAATATTCTTCTGAGGATACACACTGACTTTATATATAAAACAATATACGTGATTAAGAGGTAGCAAGACACTTTTCTTCAAACCATCAAATGCCTTGCCTATTTGCATTCCTAATACTTCTGTGTTCTTTGTTATATTACAAATGTGCCTGCTCTGATAACATTTCTGAAAGGGACAGTGCAACCACAGGACCTCATAACATGGGCATGAATGATTGGTCCAGTAGTGGACATGTGACCCAAGACCAGGCAATTCATCATCCACAAAGCAACCAATGAAGTTCTCTTTCTCAAGATAGAAATTTAATATATCTCAACTTTGCTCATGGTTGGAAGGTGCTTGAACTGAAAGGTAAGATCTGACTTAGGTCACAATGCATCTGGTGTATTCAGGTAAATAAGTAGAAGAAGCGAATCTTCACAAAGGGAGAATGGAACAGTAGAAGTGAAGAGAGTAAGAGACTGGGATTCCAGAAAGAGTAAAAGAGGCACTGGAAATCTATCTGCCTCAGCAACAAATGGCTCAACAGGTCTAAGCTATAATTTGTAGGAAACTTACCTACATACATGTTTTGCAGTGAAGTCTGTGTATCCTTATATCATACTTGGGTCAGCTAGAGAGTACTACAGTTTCTAACACCTAAAAAGTATTTGGTAAAAGCATCATTATTAGAGGAATCCTAATGTATTATCCTCACTGTTTTCAGAAGACCCTGAGTGGGAAGAGTTGTCATCTGAAGAGAACAACTACTCTGGGGAAAAAAAGCAGAGAAAGGGGACTAAAGGGGATGTTAAGGACAAACTTTGCCAACATCAAAATTATCATGAGAGCATTTACGCTATGAAATGTTCATGTCCATGCGTATGCATAGTTGCATATGACAGTATAAACTATAATAGCTTCATCAAGTGACTTCAAATTATCATAAAGTTAATGGACATACAGTTAACTTAACCCACAGCTTATAATTGTTCAAAAGTTATTCCTCCTCACCTATCTGTCTTTGTTCTCCCAAATAATGATAACTAGTCTCTATTCTACTCAAGGAAAAAAAAAAACTGGAATATCAACAAGATGAATTCTAGTTGAATTATAAGAAAATTTAAGCAAGTAAAAAAGGAAATTTAATAATTTGCATGATGAAAAAGGAAAAAATAAAAAATACCTCATTTAGGGTATGAGAACACTAAGGACCAGAGAGGGGGATTGCTAGTTAGAGCACGTAATGCTAGTTACTGTGTCCCTCAGAAGATTGTCACTATGGGTAGTTCAGACCAGGAGGAAAAAAATCACATTGAAATCCACAGACATTAGAAAAGCAATCCAAATACTAAACACTCCTCAAGATGAATGTGACAATGTCACATTTGTATGGTGTCTACTGCAATACAGAAACCAGAGAAGCCACTCAACACCTGGAAGCTAAAGGATAGCTCCAGGAATCCAATGGGTTCTGACATTCAGCACTAGAGAGCAACACAAGGCAAGGAGGTAGCACTTTGTGGTTGATGGGATGTTTTCAGAGCAATTCATTCATTCATTCATGTTCACTGAGCATCTTTTCTGGTTTAAGGGTCACATGAATCCCTGAGGCTCAGCCAGAAGGTATCTCAGACAGACAGATCCCTGCCAGGATGGAGTTTACACACTGATGGTGGGGGTACAAGAGCCTCATACACCAGGAGACAAATGAAGAAGTAATTACAATATATGATCCATGCCATGAAGAAAATGGGTTCTAAAGTTTTGATAAAAGGATGAAGGAAGGGGACGGCTCTGAGAAGGGGATATTTAAGCCAAGGACTTGTGTGGAAATGAAGGTGCTCTATTTTTTTCAATCATGATTTTTAAAAAAATGCCAACCTTTGATATACTTCAAATCCCAAAGCCCAGAAAGTCAAGTGTACTATTGTATGCATTTATTTTCTACCAAAGTGACTGCTGAATTTTATCAACTAATTTTCAATAGCCCCCGACACTCAACTAGCTTTTCCATTTACAATTGATGTATAAAGCCCAGGAATGATTAAAGAGATGAAATTGTTTGGTGAAGACTATGCATAGTTTTCTCTTTTAAAGCTTTTCCTAAGGAATTTCACTGAAACAATTATTCTAAGAGAGAATGTGACTGTTTATATTCAGAATATGACCATCTCTCTGCCTCTGTAGTTCTCTGTTACCAGGGATAAAAGATAGCCTCCCCTCCTAAAAAAAAAAAAAAAAAGAAAGAAAGGAAAGGAAAAATAAGAAGACTAATGAAAATAATATGAGCAATTTTCTTAGGTGGCCCAAGAAAGTATCTTTAGCTCCCTCAAGGCTACTGCTTCTCTCATGGAAAACAAAATAAATGGAAATTTCAGGCAGTAATTACACACTTATCAATAATTGTCAATCTGATGCCCAATTATTTTTTGCCCATTTAAAAAGTCCTGATTTGGTCCACACCAAGGCACATCTTAAGTGGCATTTAATAAATATCACTTATAAGCATGATACAGAATTGCACTAAATCTGACAGAACTCCAACCTACAGAAGAATCCTATTTGCATTTAACAGCCTACAAAGCAGCATCCCACAGTAAGTGAAACTGCTGGTTTTCATCCTGAGGCTCATGCAATAATAAAGCTATGTATACTGATTAATACACTAATAAATGGCATCCACATTTCTAAGCATCTGTTTGATACCTGAAATGTTTGCCTTACCTCCTAAGCTCTAACTCTACCAATAGGCACCACTCCTATAACTAGGTTTCTTACTACAACTGTTAATTAAAGAAACTGCAACCAATTCGTAGGGGAATCACTAGCAAGTATTAGGTATTCTTCAATCAAAATGTACTGTGATAATGAGACCTTTAGGACAATAACAATTAGGAAAAGTGTAACTTGCTTGTAAAATTGTAATCTGAATGAAATCTCAGTGAAAACATAGTTGAGCATGAGCCTCTGGTTCAACTAACAAGACATTGGAGTAAAAAGGGCTACATAGTTAATTTACTTATTTGCTTTTCTTTTTGAACTTTAGCATATATTCAGGGTAGCAGAGAAATAAAACATTAATGTCCTAGATGCTAAGAGATTCGGACTATGACTTTGTATCTCGCCTTTTTAGAAAATATGAGACTACTTCAGTGATGGGTAAGCTATTAAATACTCTGATGCATGTTCTCTATTAAAATTGGATTAGTTTGTAATTGAAAGAAATTCATAGGATTACAAGGTTGGGAAGGAGGCAGAGGGTGAAGGAATCCTATTTTTATGTCACATCTAAATATGAAGATGATATCAGAAGACGTACACAGAGAAGAAGGTATAAATTACTTTCTGATATATGATCGTCACTGCTAGTCTATCATAATATTCTTTAAGGAATTGTTTATCACAATTCTTAGCTGATAAAAACCTGTAAAACATCAGCATGAATAAAACATGGTAGTATCACACAGCCCTGAATACTCGAAGGGGAAGTTGATCAAGTTTGGTTTCATAAATGTGCAGTTAAAATAACACACACTAGAAAATCTTTCTCAGAGACAAAGAGAGTAACTGTCTGGAGGAGTAAACAAAGATACAATGAAAGGAATGGTTGAAAAGGAATCTTCTGCAATTGGCTCCCTAAACTAATATAAGGAATGTGAAAACCAGCCCCAGAGACAGTACCTCAGTCATTTCTTCAATAAATCATTTCTTCAATGAATTACATAAGCCTCTACTCCATGACCAGTGCAGGAATACAAAAATGAACAAGGAAAGCATCTTCCTACTTCCATAGAACTTACTTTCTAGGCTGGGTAGGGGGTTGGGTGAGTGGTTGGAGAACAGATGATAGATAACTAAGCAACAACAAATAAAGATGAGGTTCTTATCCTCTGGGGACTCCACTATCAATTTGGGTTGAAAGACAAGAAAATAAATACTTATACCAATATAAGAAGAAGCAAAGAAAACATGGCAGATATGGATGGTCCATCTCTAATCATTTATTATCTGTCCTCATTTGATGAATGGTAATTTCTACAATGGTCAGTTCAAGCTCCAAAAGAGTCTCATTGTTTTATTGGTAATGCTATTTATGAATGAGTGATCAGGAGGAGAAAATAATCTCTCCAAGGAGAGGTGTGTCAAGCACTTAGGAAGCTGAGTTTCTCTAGGACTCTCCCTAGCCATGGCTAAAGTTCATGCTTTAGTTTTCTAGGCTTTTCAAAGCAGATACCATGATGGGAATTTATTAGCTTACAGTTTGAAGCTGAATGAAAAAGCCATGAAAATGTCCAAATCAAAGCATCAAGGTGATGTTTTTTTTTTTCCCAAAGACCAGCTGCTGGTGATCTTTGGCTTAACTGCCACAGGGCAAAGTTCATGGTGGCATTTGCTAGTCTCTGCTTCTACTCCAAGCTTCATTGATTTCAGCTTCTTGCTTCTCTGAGGAGCTCTCTTTCTGTAGTCATTGTTTCCAAAGGACTTCAGTCATAGGATTAAGATCTCTCCTAAATGATATGAGTCACACCTTAACTGAAGTAGCCTCATCAAAAGTCCTACTTCCGATAGATTTAAACCCACAGGAATGGATTAGATTTAAGAACATGTTTTTCTGGGATACATACAGTTTCAAACCACCACAGGTCAGGAACAAAAAAGCTATTTTTAGGGTGACCCATGTATATGTAGGAAATACAACATAGTCAACAAAACCATGCTGTCTGTGCTAGAAGACAGCTCTACAAAAGGTTTCCTTAACACAGCCACCTTGATTCCTTATGAGTACACAAGAACAACTGTTGCTCTCCTACGTTCTTCCCTGGAATTAGTCCCAGTAGACAGGAAAGAGAAGCCAACAGCCAGCACCAATTTCCCCATCCCATACTTTCCCTGAATAGCGTAGATTGAGGAAGTTTCCAACCTTCCACTCTTACCACCACCAATTGGTCCAAAAGGATATATCTGAAGCTTGAAATCCAACTCAGTATCTTCCCTTGGGTTTAGAGCTTGAAATCCTTAATTTATATTCAAATATATTATATGAGACTCATGATTTCTTGAGCCATTAATAGAGCTGTTCTCCACTCTGAATGCACATTAGAATCACCTGAGGGACATTTAAAAAATATTCTTACCTGGAATCCAACTCAGATATTTTTATGAAATTAGTGTAGTGAGACACAAAATAGATAATTTTGAAATTTGCCCGGTAGTTGCTAATATGCATTAGTATTGAGAACCACTGCATCATTGCCTTGGTATTTATCAGTTTATCTGAATAAATCTAATTGAGAATTAGATTCCATTTCACCTGAAAGGGAAAGTTAGAAGGGAACATACAAAGCATAGTTCCTGGAGTAGGGACAATAATGAAGGGACTTGGGAAAGCAGGGTCTCAAGAAACATAGAGTGTATCACAAGGGACCTAAACTTTGTTAACCCCCCAAGCAAGGTCCTAGTGGGATAAGAGTATCAGAATATTTGGAGTATGGGCAGAGATTAAAAAGGAACTGATCCTAGGGAATGCTGTAAATTCAGATGCCAAGAAAACCCAAGCAAGAAATCCAAGTTAAACAAATTTTATTTAGTCTGTAAATAGGGAGACAGAATACTGCTTAAGTGGGCAGCTGAGAACAGCTTCACCCAATTGTTGTCCAACAGGAATATTGGCTCAGTGAGACTGATCATTAATGAATCAGTAAATATAGGCAAAAAATTAAAATGTGACATAGGGTACTAGCTCCATAATGGATACATAATGTTTCAAAAATAATTTCCTTCAAATCCATGTTGTATTAGTTAGGGGTCTCTAGAGAAACAGAAACAACAGGAAACACTCGCAAATATAAAATTTATAAAAGCGTCCCATATGACCCCTGGAACACAGAGTCCAAAATTCACAGGGCAGGCTGTGAAGCCAACAATTCCAATGGCGGCTCTGGATGAACTCCACAGGAGAGTTTCACCAGCTGAAACAGGAAGAGAGCCTATCTCTTCTGAATCCTCCTTAAAAGGCTTCCAGTGATTAGATTAAGCATCACTCATTGCAGAAGACACACCCCTTTGGCTGACCACAAATGGAATCAGCTGTGGATGCAGCAGACGTGATCATGATTTAATTCTATGAAATGTCCTCATCACAACAGATGGGCCAGCACTCGCCCAACCAGGCAAACAGGCACCACCACTTGGCCCAGTTGACACATGAACCTGACCATGACACACGTGCATGAAGTAAAGTTGAATTTCGCTTTCAGCAGTTATACCTTCTGTGATGAAGTATCTAAGGAGAGTAGTTTTCCATCATTTTACATAAATCTTAGGGATCCTGTGTAGATGACTCAGAGATCATGCAGGGAAACCAGGGGAAAGCAGGAGCAACTCCCACTTTTATTTGATTTACCATCTGACTTTCTATATAAGACTTCCTATTTTAGAAATATTTTAAATGTCACTGTTTCTCACCACTTAGTATTATCCAGAGTGATGATGAAGAGAACAAAGGAGAAGAAAAAGGAGGAAGGGGAGGGGAAGGAGGAAGAGAGTAGTGTGATAGTTAATTTTATGTGTCAACTTGGTTAGGTTGTGGTGTCCAGATGTTTGGACAACCACTGGCCTAGGTGCTGCTGTGCAGGTATTCTGTAGGTGGAAATAGCATGCACAATCAATTGATATTAAGTAAAGATTACCTTTCATAATGTGGGTGGGCTTCAACCTATCAATAATAGGCATAAAAGACAAAGAACTGAGGACTTCAGAAATGAGAAATTCTGTCTCAGGAACACACCACTGACTTCTTTCTGAGTTTTCAACTTGCTATCTGGCCCCTACCCTACAGATCTAGACTTGCCTTTGACATCACCCTTTCTAGAATTTCCTTGCCTTATGGAATTCAGTATGCCCTGTGGAATTTGGACTTGTTAGCTCACACAATCACATGAGTTAGTTCTTTAAATTTCCTAAATATATGTTATGCATATACACAGAACCAACAGGATGCATATATCAACAGGATATATGCATCTTGTTGGTTCTATTTCTCTGGAGAACCCTGACTAATGCAGAGGGAAAGGAGAAGGAGGAGGGGAGAATGAGGAAGATGAGTAGGTTAAGAAGAATGAGTAAGACAGAAGAAGGTGGTGAGGGAAGCTCTAAAGGGGATAACCCACATTCATTTTGTTCTCCTTGTCTCTTTACATATGTTTTCACATTTAGTACTCAAAATGTAAAGAGGTTTGTTCTATCATTATCATCACACCCCTTTCTGCACTTGAGGAAATTAAACTTAGGGAAGATTAGTAACAAAGAAGTTTACACAAGTAGTGTGTCAGTTTGAGTTTTCAACAATGCAGATGTCAAGATGGAATTATATGTTCAAGAGAACATACCTATGAAGCATTAGGGAGGAGGGAACAGGTCTGGCCAGGGAAAGTCTCCAAACCAGGATAAAGGTCTGATGTCTGAGAAAGGAGAAACTGAGTGAAGATGGAGTTGGAAAAGACTCACACTGAACAACAGTCCTGAGAAAGACTCCAACAGGCTAAAAATGTATTCCTGAGCCAAGGCTGTTCATGAGTGTAATACAACATCAGGCAGTAGTGGGAAGGACTCGTCCCCTTGAAATATTCCACCACTGAATGGAAACAGCTTGGAGGAAGCATCCCCACAGCTGGATCTCCTAAAGGAGAACTAAGTGCTGCATCTCCTTGGATAACACAGTTTATTACTGGCAGTGCCAGAATCAGAATCTAGAGCCTGCAGCGATTCCTGGGCTCATTAACTACATTATTCAAAGGAGAACAGATAAGGAAAGCCCACCTCTTCTCTATTTTGCTCCCTTACCCCCACCCCCACTTTATCACAAAAATTGATGAATATTGAATAGTAGTCCTGTGAGGTGGATCTTTACAAAAAGGTTAAGTTAAAGAGAGAAGGGTACTGTCAAATGTACTTTGTTCCTAGGAGTTGATGGAATAAAAACAGCTCTGTGGTTTTCTCCCTTCTGCAAGAAGTTCTTCTCAGTTCGTTTTTAAATTGAGTCATCAAAGGTGGCTTCAATACCAGGTAATGAAGACTTAAGATCAGATAAAATCCAGGAAAAAGACAAGATCAGATTGGTGGAAATAAGAAAACAAGGTGGGAACTATTGAGTAGAAATTGATTGAGGAGCTGTTCCTCAGGAATAAATAATTAATAGACTTAAATAGTTCCAGAGGAGAATCCAGCATCAAGAGAGTCTTAGCACACCACTGGGGCATAAGATTTCAAAGATGGCCTTGAATTTATTCTAGAGAGGTACTAACTACAAAATAGAGTTACTTCACTACAAAAGAGAGACCATCCTCAGACAGGGTCCCCACCTATCTCAGCATTGAAGCGTTCAGGTATGTAGAGGGACAGAGAACCAAATATTGTTAGACAATAACCCATTTTCCTCTTTAAATGATGCTCAAATACGACACCTTTTGACATTTTGCTTTCTCAAGGTCACACTCTAAGGATATCTTTTGTTTCAAACTGTTGTAAAGAATCTATTTTACCCTCTAAAAAGTAAAGCACTAAAAAATAATTAAGTTCAATTAATATACTATGAATTACATGAGAAGTATTTAGGAAGTGTTATAAAAATTAAAAGAGATTTTCTAACCTTCTGTTAGTTAAATTTGTGTCAGATGTTCATATAAATATTTAAGGGTTGTATAAAATTCCTAGAAACTTCGCAGTGTTCTCACTGCCCATGATGTGTCCACTACTGATCTGCATGTTATTACAAAACAATATAGTATTGTAGTTGTGGTTTTAGTTCATCTTAGAAATATGTTATATGTCAAAGGAACAACCACCTTTCTTCATCAGTTACACTGTTTACTCTAATGCTTCTCTGAATGTGTTTGCAGTCAGCTACTGGTCACAGTTTCATCTTCAACAGAAAAAGACTTTAAATGAGAAGCAAAGCAAACATGAATTACATTCTATCTCTTAATTAATATAACCCTGGCAAAAGTGTAAGAGTGAGACAAGAAAAACTTCTACTATGGTCTGTAATCAATAACTTCAATATAAGTTCATTGTCAAATGTTTCATTTCTGGAATAATTTCATTTAGAAAATTCTCATAAAGAAATTAAAGCCTATATTGTAAACTCCTGCAGCAGTCACATTTGTTTCTAAGTTTTAGTAATTTCTAAATTCTGAGAGTCTTTGCTCTTTTTGTATAACCTGGTAGCTCCATGAAAGTTTGGGTGTCTAAATAATACCAAAAACTTAGAGTTAAATTTCTCCAGATATAGAGGTGCTAACAAAGAAACATTGATTCTAAAAAGACAACTCCATACAACAACTACTCAAGAAAGTAAAGAAAATATCAAACTTCTGTTAAAGAGGTGAGTGGGCTGATCTGGTTAAAGACTAAAGTGAATCAAAATACAAGGTAAAAGGTGATTTATCTCTATCTTAATATAGATAATTTCTATATGAGGCCAAGTAGGAAAATTTATTTTATACAAAATCTTAATTTTCTATGACACACTCTTCGATTTAACTTATCTGGTCAAATTTACTTAGACAAACTAAACTTTATTTAACATAGAATTTCAAATAAGGAATGAGATCTTAGCATTCTGTACAGGTTGATACAATATCTTGATGAATTTCAAAGTGTTTTAGGCATAAAATGAAAAAGTGTTTGAAAAATATGTTACTAGAAATGCAAAGCATAGAACTTCCCCACCCAGGGAATTCCTGCTATTCCCTGAAGCTTACTTAAACTGTAATAAAAAAAAAAAGAAACAACAACTTTACAAGACCCAAATCTAAGATCCATTTCTATTATAAAGCAAATTATTTTCATTTAAACTTATAACTGGGAAACCTATGAAAATGAACTCTAACGCATATGAACATTGCCTAATAAAAATATATGTTAATGAGCCAAGCCCAGAATTTTGAAGCTTGCACTTAACAAGCCTTATTTCTGCAATGACAAAATGAAGCCTAATTATAATTAATGCTTTAAGAATCACCCCGGGGAAATCTGCTTGTTACTCAGTGTGGCCTCTCTCTAAGTCATACTCACCAACTTTCCCCATACATGAGGCATGACTCCCAGGGATGAGATTCCTTGGTACCACAGAATCACCAATGCTTCCAGAAAGAGATTTTAATCAAAAGGGGGGAATTTTTTAAAGAAATAAATTACAGTTCTAAATCTAAGAGATTTCAAATACAGTCAGGAAGTCATTATGAAGGTTATTCTTATGCAGGTCTCAGGCAGATAACATAAACTTCTACACTATGCAAAGACTCAAGCAAAGTTGCTCCTAAGGGCCCTAGGGACATCTGGATACCGTAGGAAAGCCACATGGCTACATAGATTTAACAACCCCTCAGCTGACTTTATCTGGATATATATGCATAATTATATTCACTTAAAAGCCCCTATTCATAATCCTTCCACTCAATTTGCTTATTATTTCCCAGAGACTTAAAGCCTACAGATTGTTCCTGTGCCAACTAAGCCCTGCAACCCAAGCATACCAGTTCCTCCAAGAACAACCACCTGGAACTAAAGAATCCATTTATCTATAAGCAAGAAAGTTCCATTCCTCTACACCATAATACTGACCCCTTTTCAGCATGAAGACATTAGAGTGTTCATCATCCAGATATCCTCAAAGTTGAGGGATGGACAAACAACAAGGGGATTTATACCTGAGCACTAACAAAAATAATTATAGTTACTGAATCAGTATCTAAATGCTTTCTAACTTTATGATACATTGTGATGTAGCCAGAAACAATTATCTGTAATGGTTATAACTCACTGAAATGTAACCCAGATAACTTGTTTCTTTGAAAATAATGTTATATTCTATAACTGAAAAGTCTTTACCCTGTAACTTGACAGTAATGAGATAACTCATGGCTGACCCAGCATGTATCCCCTTATCATGTTTTGCAACCCTGAAATCTGATACTCCTGGGCATAGCCCCTCAGTGTTTATTAATGATGTAACATGAATCAGCCCAGAACTGACCAAGCCACTTCTAATTAGAGTTGGCCCATGCCTGACATGCATAACAGTCTAAACCTGAAATTTCAGATGAGCAAAGTGTGCAATCAATCTGTACATGCTCAGATATTAGACCACCTCTAACCACACCATCTAGACATGCCTGCCTTTGTTTGAATGCCATAAAATACTGAGTTTCTCCAGTTTGGGGAGGCAGATTTGATGAACTGTCCTCCTGTCTTTGCAAGACTAGCCTTTGCTAAATAATCTTTTTTCCTTCTCAAAATCCCGGTGTCACTTAATTGACTCCAGTGCACACTGGACAAGGACTCACTTTGGAGCAACAACACTATGAAGATTTAATTTTAAAAAATACACAAAATGTGGCTAACACATAATAAGTGATCTTTAAATGTTACCTACACTTTTGGTATTAATATTTAGACTTTATTATTTCCTTGTGTAAAAAGCATATTGCTATCTATCAAGTTGATTTTTCTGATAGGACATGGAAGAGAAGAATCACTAGAACTGACTTAATTCTTATTATGTGCCGTGCTCTGTGCTGAACTCTATCACTCAGGTTATCTTTTTTATTTTCCTTACAATTATTATTTCACAGGGGAGGAACTGAGCCCCAGGGAAATTAGGCTTCATATATAATATCAATTAGCAAACAATTTAGTAAATCTAAGCAATAAACCTGATCAATTTGACTCCAAGGTACCTAAATTATATACCACATTGCTTCAAAACAAAGCAGTTGAACAAAATTCAAGTGAAAAAGTAGAAATGGATTAGCTTCCCTTTATTGTGTAAAGCAACCTTGAGGTTAGCCTAAAATAGCTCTGGGACCACATCAGAGGCATTCACAAAAGCCACGAGGTGCTGAATTCTCCATCTCATGCTTATCAAGTGCAGAAGCAGGAATCAAGGCAGAGACCTCATGAGAGTAGCACCAGGACTTCTCTGACCGTCTCCTGCGCTCACTGTCTGAGGAGTTCACTAGGAATTGGACCCAAGTCCTTGCATTTGTATCTGTTCAAAGTAATTAAATATCACATCCATAAATACTCTGTTAGGTTAAAAACCCATCATTTTTTATTTGCTTCGGCTATAGGAAAATTAATTGAAATAATCCCAATGTATGGGGATGTATTAGTTTGTTAAGCTGCTGGAATGCAATATACCAGAAATGGAATGGCTTTTAAAAAGGGAATTTAATAAAGTTACAAATTTACAGTTCTAATGCTAAGAAAATCTCCAAACTAAGGCACCCAGAGAAGATACATTAATTCAAGAAAGGCTGATAGGTCTGGAACATCTCTCTTTTTTGGGAAAGCAGGTGGCCGGCATCTGCTGGTCCCTTGCTCCTGGGTTCTGTTGCTTTCAGCCTCTGTTCCTGTGGGGGTTCCTCACTCTGCTTCTCCAGGGCTGGCTCTCATCTCTTGGCTTCCTTGGCTCTCCCCAGATTCTGGCTTGCTTAATATCTCATGGGAAGCCACATGGCTATGTCTACTGGGCTCCCAGCATCTCCAAAGATCCATGTCTCTGTTTTCCAAATGTTGATATCTGTGTCAGCTTTGTTCTCTCCAAAATGTTTCTTCTTTTAAAGGACTCAAGTAAACTAATCAAGACCCACCTGGAATGGGTGGAGTCGCATCTCCATCTAATCAAAAGGCCACTCTTGTAGTTGGGTGTGCCTCATATCCATGGAGATAATTTTATCAAAATTTCCACCTACAGTATTGAATCAGGATTAAAAGAAATGGCTGCCCCCACAAGATTGGATCATGATTAAAACATGTCCTTTCTAGGGTATATAATAGATTCAAGCTGGCACAGGGGAATAAAAGGGAGTGGAAGAAATTATTGAAAACTGGGGAAATCATCCCGTGTTTAAATCTGGCAGCTGCTACTCAGTTCCAATCAATTGTTTTCATATGGAAAAACAGAGCCCATTTTCCAAATCTTCTGGTCCTTCTGGAGAAGCAAGAAATATGCAATTATAAGAAATACATGAATTTTTAAGCATTGGGAATAACTCCACTGACTGAACCGACACAGTTAAACAGACTGTATCTTTAGGACTTTTGACACAGAGGACACCAGTTTGCAAATAATGAGTGCAATTAATAAGATAATTAAATTGATATGAAACATACACACTTGTTTTCATTTAAAAAACAAATCACAAATTAATCCTTAGGACAAGCTGTGCTCTGATTCCAGGAAGATTAAAGAGAGAGAGAGAGACCTCTTCACTATTTATCATCAACTTTTCTAGTTCCCAGTCAAATGTTAGTGATTTTCCCCTTTCCAAAGTGCCTATTGGCAATCATACTAGCTCAAATGAGGCAAAGAACTGATGTAATTACCTGGATAATTTATAATAAGCAGGACATTCATATAGCATTCAGGATGCTCCATTGGCATTTCATTTCAAAGTAGGTAAATTAATCTATTGGCAAACCAGATAAAAATTGTTCACACTTATCAGGTAAAACCATAACAGGCAAATGAAAATATCTCAATCTATTTTATTAATTTTAATCACATGTGGCATTTTAGTCACCTGATCTTTAAAGACACCTTTCCTTTAGCAGAGAAGTCTGACTCTGAAGGCTCAAAGCAAAGCAAAACTCTTTTTCCAATCAGTTGTTAGCAAGTAGAAAATGCCCACATTATCTTATTTATTTATAACTGAATAATTACTAAAAACCAAAAATGGGGGGAGTGAGGGAAATCATGGTTTTTTTCTTTAATAAAGATTTTATTTTAGATTAAAAAATACATAAAGCATCCCCCTCTGCCCCTCTGCATATTACTTCATTAAACAATGACTGCTGAGCCTCTGATGTTATTCAATTTCTAGTGATTATGTTCTATCAGCAAAGCACAGAGGTCAGCCTGATAAGATTAGAAGAAATCAGTCTTTCAAATCCAGCACATTATGGCTCATGTACCATTCAATAAGCCTTTTAGTAATACTCTTTTTCCAATGAGGTTAGCAGAAATCCTGAATCATGTTCCCTGTGAGTCTAAGAAAGAAAAGCATTCAATGTATAATGCAAAATAATATTTACGCTAGGAAAATTCCATTTCTGAGTTAAAGCTTCAAGAGAATATCTCTGTCTGAATGGAATATTTATGCCAATTTGCCCTGAAAAATAACTGCAATCTCCAAAACTACCAGTCCAAAAAAAAAGAACCTAGATTGGGAAATGCTTTTTGTTATTTTTTTCTGAATTCACATAACTTTTGAATCATAGGATATCAGTGATGGAAGAGCCCTAGGGGTTTATCCACCTAAGTTTAATGAATTGAGCTGCCCTAAAAACATGTCTATCTGACTTAACTCAAGACTTAACTGAAGACCTCTCCTTATACATTTTTTTCTTATCTAGCTGACATGTAGTCATTCATTAGGAACTGTATGAAAATCATGGTAAGCATTGGAAAACTGAGCAAGACTGTTTTCCTAATGAGGTATATTTGGGATTGAGTAATTATATAGGCGAACAAAGAATGTCAAATGCCACTAGTACAGAAGTGACTTTGGTTAGTTAGTACTTTCTTGGAGGTGTAGTAAAGGATGCTCTGCTAGAGGTTTTAGCAGAGAAAAGTTCTGGTGAATTTTAATTAAAAATCAAGGGGTGGGTGGCTAATCCAGAGCTAATAGAGATCATGTTTTCCTAATAGTGGAAAATTTTGCACTGTCTGGCTATGTTTCAGTAGTCGAGGCTAGCAAAGTTTGGCTGCCTATGAAATGCCAATCCCATTACCAAATGACAAATTCAATAGATTTTTTTCACTGAACTATTTGGACAACATTTTCTTGAATTGACTGATAAGTCAACCTGTGCCTAGATAACACTAAAACAGCAGATGAACTCAGAGGAAAAAAATAACAATCAAGCAAGTTGGGCTTACTCAAATTTGGCCGACAGAACTTTTATCTTTTAACCTGCCATTTCCTTGTCAGAGAGAAACAGCTTCAGTTCAGCAATTCCATCAAGTCCCCAAACCTACAGAGAATACCTTACCTCTATCTCCATCACTGAACTTCAGCTTCTCCATTCTTGCCTTTGAGGAAATGATATCAGTACATTTGCCTCCTCCATACTAAATAGTGAAATTGGCGAGTCCCAGGCAAAACTGTGAAACAATTTCTGCTTTGGGAAATCTCCAAAACCCTAATCAGAGGTTTTCTGCTTCCTGATCAAACTTATATCATCTTCATGATCTCCTAATGTTCTCTGACTAACCTGTGAACTTCTGTTCCATACAGCTCTGGCTTGTCTTTCCCAAGAGGACTTAACTTGTCAATCCTTCCTTAATGTGCCTGATTGCTTTTGATGATCTAGTAAACAATTTGAGAACTATAAAGCTAAAAGTGGTTCATGGATTGCATTCCATTTAATTGTTATGCTTTAGCTTAGGAGACTTTGTCACACAGTAGTGACCCATAAGGAGACTTTCAGACCTCCTCTTTAGGTGAAAAGGATAATGGATTTGGAAACCCTGCAACTTTTCAGTGCAACTGAAACATGCAGTGAGCTCTTACCACATGTGAGGCTGATCCTGAACTGTAGGTTTACCTTATGCTTAAGAAGTTGCAAATGTCATTCAATATCATGGGGCCCATGTCCATTAACCACCTCCGGGATTCTGATTCCTTATTTCTGAGACCGACCCATGCACACTTACATTTTTCAAAAGCAACACAGGTGAGTTTGAGGCACTGCCAAGGTTAAGTGTCAATTGACTAGATTTTGGTCATTAGATGATTACTCAGAACTTTGAAAACATTATGCAAAGTAAGAGAAGCTAGCCACAATAGACCACAAATTATGTGACGCCACTTAAATGAAGCCTCCCCAATAGGCAAATCTATTAAGACAGAAAGAAAATCAGTGGTTGCTTAGGATTGAAGGTTGAGAGTTGGGGTGGAATGGAAAGATAGGCTGGTGATGGTTAAAAGGCACGGGTTTCCTTTGAAGTGATGAAAATCTTCTAAAATTGACTGATAGCTTTAGTTTACAAAAATTATTGAATTGTATACTTTCCATGGGTGAATTATATGGTATGTGAATTGTATCACAAAGAAGCAATTATAAATATTATACCATATGCAGTGAAATATCTCTCTCCACAACTGTGAGAAAGGAAAGTATATCACTTTGTTTTGCTCTTTTTGAGTCGAAAAACTTGTACTAAAGAGTTTCATTACCAAAAATTCTTTCATGTTTTCAAATCTAGATTTTTGCTTTTTTTCTAATATTCACCATTGATGAGTTAGCAGTTGAAATCCTGAGGAAGCTGCACTCTATTACTGGAATGAATTGTCCAATCCTCAAAAACCAACAGGACCAATCCATTGATAATGTAAAACCAAGTTCCCTGTGGACAGCACAGTTGGTGACTCTATCAGTGAAAATATTCTATTTCCTATGAGTATCAGTGATTATTTAATTAATAATAATTAAATCATTATTTCTGCCGTACCATAGTTTCTGTCCTGGCCACTCACCAAATCTTAGCAAGAACTTTCTGTCATCATCTATTCAAAGCCAACATGGAAATCTGTCAGCCTTGAGAGATAAGTAACTCCTCCTGCTCAGGCTGAAGTTTTTATTTTCTATAGCTACAGTCAATTCAGCAATGTTTGGGGGTAATAAGGAGAGATATTTGGGGCCAAATCTTAAAAAAACAAAAAAGAAAAGAAAACACTCAAACTTTCTCATTCACTTATTATACTCTCTGGACTCAAGAAGAACAAAGTAGTTGTGACCCATCTGCCTGGCCCTCATTCTCATTAAATTGGCGCCACAAAACTGGGAGCAGAACAGAAACCACATCCTTGCTATAAGTGGAGATATATTATTCCCACATGACAGTTCATAAATTTTAGAATTTTTTGGCTCTCATGGGCAGAAGGTGGCACATCTCCAATTACGATAATCTGTTTTAACTTTTAAAAAGAGAGCTAAAAAGAGGATTACGATATTTTTATGCTGTTCATTTTTCTCAATTTTGCATTAAAATATCTCCTCGAGTGATGATGACAAAAAAACACTCTTACTTCTGGATCCTCAGCTACAGAATGAGAAACCTGAACATGCTCCCAAGGAGATGGTTAAACAACGTTTATAAAAAAAGATACAGATTGCTAAATGCTATGTAAACATTCCTTCCTTGAGCTAGGGTCAAAGCTGGGCAACAGCTAATGAGAGTCAAGATAGATCCCTGGATAATGGATCAAGATAGAAAAGAGTCATTAGGGAAAACAGGGACATCACTTTAATGCAGTGTATCCTCTGCAGGTTCTCAGGTCAGAGATAAAATATCTATGACCCCTAGCAATGATTGATGACTAATGACTATTTACCATTATGTGAATTTACCCAGCCTTCATTGTATGAGAAGTCTACATGTCTCCTGCGGCCACCATTTGGCAACAAAGGATATCTGGTATTAGCTAAGCATCTAATGTATGTCAACTGTGCTCTACCTATATTATCTCATTTAATTCTCATAATGACACTGCGAAGTAGGAAGCATTACTCACACTTTTCTAATGATGAAACCTACATTCAGAGAACTTAAGCAACTGTATCCAGCCAGACAACCCACACAGAAAACGGCAGAACCAGAAATGAAAACACTCTCTGCCTGACTCTTCTATGTTCTTCCAATATTTTCCCATCAGGCTGAAAGAAAGCTAAGATTCTACCAAGATCTACAGGACCCAAACGTTTTAAGGGCCTTAGAAAGACTTTTGTCCCTGTCTCTCTCTTTTTTTCCCTGTTGAATCCTTAGCTTTATGTACTAATAAGATCTGTCTTGAAGAACCCCAAGTTAACTAGTATTTTTCCAAGACCGATTATATAATGTATAGGGCTCTGTGCAAATGGAAATGAGGAGACTCTTGTTCAAAACTTAAGAATTTTAAGACAGTGATAGCAGAACATTTAATCAACTATGGGGTCTTATAAGACGGCACAGGTCACATGCCCTTGAGGCCACTCTTTATTTCTTCACCATTAGACTTCTCATATTGTGCTTGTATAGATACACACTGATGCTTCCTGATTTAAACCACCCACCCCCCCCAAAAAAAAAACACTTCAAGATCTTTTTATTTCATGGCATAAATTGAACAACAGCCTCTTACCTGATATCCTTCAGTCTATTAGGGCTTCCTCTCAATCCATTGTGTTGTGCTTAATCTTAGAAAACACTTCCTTTTTTGCTGCTTCAAAGTCTTCATTTTGTCTCCTTATTCTAAAGGCATTTGAGGTCCCCCTCAAACTGAACTCAACTACCCCTTCAGCTTCTCCCACTACACCTCTTCAAGAAGGTTGCTTTCTAATCGGGTTCATTAATAACACATGGAGAAAAAATTCCCTGGCTTGTTTTCTCCTATGTCTTTGCTTAAGACATCCCCCAAGTCCCGAGTATCCTTGCCTAACCTCTTGTGGTTGTGAGATTCAGTTGTCAACTTGGCCAGGTGAAGGCACCTAGTTTTGTGACATGAGCCAATGGTACGTGAGCCTCATCTGTTGCTGATTTACATCTGCAGTTGGCTAGGAGGTGTGCCTGCTGCAATGAAGGATGTTTGATTTAATTGGCTGGTGCTTACATGAGAGAATGCAACATAGCACAGCCCAAGCAGCTCGGCATACCTCATCTCAGCACTCGCAGCTCAGCTCAGACCTTTGGAGATGCAGAAAGAAATCACCCTGGGGAAAGGTGTTGGAACCCAGAGGTCTGGAGAGAAGGCCAGCAGAGATCACCCTGAGCCTTCCCACGTAAGAAAGAAGCTCAGATGAAAGTTAGCTGCCTTTCCTCTGAAGAACTAATGAAATAAATCCCCTTTTATTAAAAACCAATCAGTCTCTGGTGTGTTGCATTCCAGCAGCTAGCAAACTAGACACCTCTCCTCTGTTCTAAATTCAGCTTCAGTCCTGCCTCTTTTTTTGGCCTTCCCTTTCACGTGGGCTTTCAAAGTCCAAAAAATTGACTCTGTACAATTAAATTTTACAGTCTTTATTATGTACATCACTTATTTGTAGTGTATATTTATACTATGAGTATATGAGTATGTCTCCACTATACTGTAAGTTCCTTTGAGGCAGAGACTGTGCTTTCAAATATATATGTATATATGTATATATATATATATATATATGTCTGTTACCGTGCTATGCATTATCTTATACTTCTTTTAACCTCATGTAACACCTAACAGAGTGCTGAACCTAAAATAGATGTTTAAGAAATATTTGTGGAGGAAAGAAGAAAAAGAAACTAAAACTTCCTTTAGAGTGCCAAGCATGGCAGTAGATGGTTTTTATTTACATTTTTTTTACTTACGGCTAAAATAACTTGAGAAGTTGGGTGTTATTTTTCCTTTTTTTTTTTTCTGAAGATCAAGAAACTGCTAATATAAGATCTTAGTTAGCCAAAAGTCATTTAATAAGTGGTGGAATTCAGATTGAAATTAGTATTAAAAATGTATTTTTTCTCTACTGTGTCATAATTGTCTTATCTTAACTTTAGGAAATGTTCTTGCTGGCTGAAACCCATGCTTGTTAATATCAAAACTTGGTTCTGTTGGTAAGAGTTTCTATAAATATATTTGGAGAATCTTCCACCTTCAATACATATGCCACCTTCTAAAGAGAATTTCTCCATTCATCACTACATGTTGACTACATTTTTGGAAGCCTGGGAGTGCTAAGTTATAGACAAAGTGATAAAATTTACTATAGTAGTGGTTTGGATTTAGGCACAAATACTATATTTAAATTTTAAAGATGTGTTTGGGTGAAGTGTTATTCCCAAAATAAATTATCTTAAATCTAATTAAGCCATTAGATCTAATTTCTAGCTTTTAGGAAACATGGGGGGATTGGTAAAGATCAGCCATAACCAAAAAGACAAATTCTGAATGTGGGACTGTAAAGATATATTTTGAGGACGTTTTGGGGAAGTTTGAATATAGACTATATATTAGATGAAATAAAAACATTAATGTAATTATAGTATGTATTATATCTTGGTGATAATATAGCATTAATAAATTATGTAATTTTCAGCTAGAGATGCATAAATAAATATTTAGGCATGAAACGACATTATTCCTGAGATTTGATTTAAAATACTTAAGCAGGAACAAAGAAAGCAAGGAATGAATAGGTTACAGGACACATATTGTTGATGGTTGTTGAAATTGAGTGATTGGTACAAACAAAGTCTTTTTCTATGCTCTCTCTTTTGTTTTAAATTTTCAATAATAAAATGTCAAGCTCAGGCAGGCAATGGTAGTGCAGTGGCAGAGTTCTCTCCTGCCATGCCTGAGTCCCGGGTTCGGTTCCCGGTGCCTGCCTATGTTAAAAAAAAAAAAAAAGATCAAGCTAAGGGAGGAGCTTTAGCAATAAAATTGGCCAGTCACTTGTCCCTGGGTGCCTACCCTATGAATGTTGGGACACTCCTGATTAATCTGTGGCTACATCTCATTAGTCTCATTAATGATAATGTCCCCAGCTCTCAGAAGTTTCTTGGTGAAATATGATATCCATTCTGGGCCATTACACTTTTTCTACCTTCTGGAACCTCCTGACAGAGCGACTGACATTCCACCAAGCAAAAGAGGCAAGGACACATTAATCAGCAAGTTATAAAATTTCCAGATAAATACCCAACTATCCTCCCTCTCAATCTGGCTTCTTGGAATATTTTCCCTTGGTTTGAGAATTCTTTCCTTATTTTATAACTTAGACAGAGACCCAGGACAGGTCCATAGTGACACTTGCTTTTATTTACTCATATCTGATGATCCCTTCCTCAGTGAAGACCTCTTTTGATAAGAAAGAACAGAATCTGCTCTTAGTTTTCACGTTTAGAACATAATAGCAAATAATTATTTAGTGCTTTTTTGATTGACACCATTAGTTGAGACCAACAACAAAGAATAAATATAGTTAAATGGCACTGTGTCATTTCAATCACCATAAAGATGACATTCTGCAATTGTTATTTTAAGCAAAGATTTAGGGTTAACTTCTGTCTTTAACCACTGCAAAACTGTACAAATAGAAAACTATTTTTAAAAATATGAAATCATTTTGTTGGCCCAAACCACCACATAATGGGAAAAAAAACATTTAAAATATTGTATTCTACAAAGGGAAGCAGGGAGTAGAAACAGACTTTATCATTCATTTTGTTTTCTAAACACACTGCAAGATGGATTAAGCAATCATTAATAGGTAGTCTTACCACATCCTCGATTCCATTGTGAAATGACGTGGGTAAAGATTAATAAATGTACTTTGATGATTCATACCTGAAAATTGGTTTAATAAATTCAGGACTCCAGCTTCTCAGATACAAAAATATTTTGGGAACAACCTTTGGAAATTAAGGAAGTTTCCTAGAAGAAGTAGAATATCAAGTGACCTACCAGTTCATTATTTGAACTTATAATTAAATACATGCAAGACATTATTGAAATATTCAGGAAGAATACTTTGAAGAGGTGCCATAATTAAGGCATTAGGTGATTTAATTAAATGAAATGTTATGGAAAATACATATAGGGACTAACCATCTTCGCTAAAACAAGGTAAATTATAGAATCTGACTTCATTTGACCTTTGTGGCTCTCTGAGTAGAACATTGGGATGACAGGAAAATACGGAGACCAGAAATTCTAAGCATTTGTAGCTGGTAGTTCTTCAAAAAGAACTTTTTATACCTTAAGTTCTGTTATTTGTAAGACATTAAGAACATGAATAACAATTCTCTACCCACCCAGTCTTGATTTCAATTTTGTCTTTCTATTTCTCCCTCTATCTTGGAATAAAGGAAAGGTGAAGCTACTAACCTTTCCTCCTCATCCCTTGACAGCACAGAAATTAGGAAACTTAGAAACTGAAAATGGAAGTCAGGCCTGGAGAGACCTGGAACCCCACCTCACAGAGACTAAGGTAAGAATGTGTGATCCTCTAAATATGTTTTAAAGAACAATTTTAATGCATGTTTTAAATGAATAAATAAGACAAATAAAGGAAAAAATGTTATATTTATTTTGGCAACTATTACTCACTAAAATAAGTGAATTAAATGTTTTGAAGTACTCCTAATGCTTCTTGGTTTAAATAGTCTTGAAATGGATAGTATTAACTGATAACCTGATCACCAATTGTTATGCATATTCATTGAGACTTAAGATCTCAAACATAGACAATAAATCTTTAGTTGCTAAATCAGAACATGTTTTAACATTTTTGTCAATACTGAGCTTTCCTATTTGCTAAGCTTTGTTTTTATACACTTATTTTTCTTGGAAGGAGTCATAATTCCTTTGTTTTCATTTTCTAGGTAAGAAAATGAAAATCAGAGTTGTGAAGGGACTTACCCAATGTCACAGAAGCATTTGCTCGGCAGACCCCATTGCTAATCTCAGCGCAGTTGGCAAATGCTGAGATCAAAACCAGGGTTCCAGGGTCCAATTCAGAGTCAAGACACCACTCATGAAGGTGCAAGTCTAATTCAGAGTCAACCACCACTCACAGTCTGCTGGGCTTACAAATACATCAAAGTCGAATACCGTGATCCAAGGCAACAGGTAATGATGGAGAGCCCGCTATGTTGTTTCTGCCTCTACTGGATCTGATAATTTAAAAATATTGCTCCCTCTTTCACCCACCCTCAAATTTCAGTCATCCACCTAAGCAGTTTTTAAAAGTAACAACAAAGCTATTTTACTATTTCTACCTACAGTGAAAATGGAGTTTGAATAAAGGAGGCTGACATGAAAGAGAAGTTTGAATGTTCTTTGATAATCATTTTGGAATTGATTTTTTTGTACAATAATCCCAAACAAAATCCACATTAAGGTAGATTTGAAACATGTGCCTTCTGTGGGCCAGGCACTGTGCCTATCACTAGAAACAAAATGAGTAAGTACATGCTTTAGTTTCCTAGCTGCTAAAACAAATATCACACAATGGGTTGGTTTGATTTTTATTGGCTTACAGTTTTAGAGGCTAGAAGGCTTGCTTCCTGCCAGGGTTGGTATCTCCTGGCTGGCTGGCAATCTTTGGCTTTTTTTTTTTTCTTTGGTGGCATCTTTATCCTTTCTCCTCTGGGTTCCATTGACTTCCTGCTTCTGGTTGCTCCCCATGGCTTCTCTCTCTCTCTTTGTGGCCTTCTCTATAAAGCCTCCAAAAATAGGTGTAAGAACCAACCCAATTCGTTCGGGCCACACCTTAACTGAAATAACTGCATCAAAATGTCCTGTTTACAATGGGTTCACACCCACAGGAATGGATTAAGAACATGCTTTTCTGAGGTCCATGACTCCAAGCCACCACAGTGTCCTTCTCAGCTTCAGAGTGCTCTGGGACAAACTCAGTAGTTATCAAACAATGCATCAATAACTATAATTCCTTGACCATCAAGTTAATAAATGTTTATAAAACAAACCACATCCTGCAAACAGTGAAGCAGGCGCTCCAGGTGCTCTACATAAACTGCTGGTAGTTCATGAAAGAGCATACTCTGTCAATACTTCATTGGCAATTACCGTGTGGAAGGCCCTTTCCAATTTTTAATATATATGATTCATTTAATCCTCACCACAATATGAAATATTATCTTCATTTCTCAGCTGAGGGAAACAAGACAGAGAAGATAAAGGGCTTGTTAAAGACCCCAGGGTGATCATTTTGCTGCCTCCAACCCTTTGGCTGTTTGCTTATTCTCAGTCCAATAGGAAAATAACAACAGAAATCTTAAAATCATAGCACTTAAACTTGTGAGAAAAAAAAAAAAGAACAACTTCTCTTGTAACACTGAATAGTCAAACTGTGATCTTGGCTGGGTGGAAAAGCTTGGCAAACCCAGTTGCTGGTTTCAAGTATTGGACAAGGTCACCAAGTGGACCACAGTCCAATCTGGCTTTATTTGCACAAAGTGAATTCCACTTTTTAATTCCTATGTGGTTCCTAGGCTTATGGAGCTTCATCTCTTAACCCTCATATACTTTTCTTGCCCTCTCTTTCTCCATTTTCTCAATCACCTCCTCCCTTAACACACACACATACACACAACACACTCTTCCTAACAGGGGGCGTGGATTTTGTTTGGAATTATTGTACAAAATATCAATACCAGCTATTGCAAAATTATTAAGAACATTCAAATTCCTCTTTCATGTCAGCCTTCTTTATGCAAACTACATTTACGCTGCAGATGGAAATAGTCTTGCTGACACTTTGAAGACTCTTCAGGTATTTTTTTTTTTCTATTTAAACAGAGTCACTCTTTTTAGAACCAGTTAGAGCACCTTTCAAGACTGTTTTAATAGGTTGTTTCCATCTCCACTCCCACAGAAAGTTTCAGAGTATATTCCTGGGGTAGCAATGAAATAAAAGATGGAAGAAAGCATTTTGACAGAGAAAACACATTGATACCAAAGTATAGAACCAATTAAGAATGCTTCTGTATTTTAAATAAACTGTCTTTTTCCAGAATTTAACTGCACAAAATCAACTGTCATCAAGCTTGTCTTTGGCATTTGGAGCTAATGGTAATACACACAGTGTTGGGTTTACTTTTTCTTGGCTATGGGGAAAGAAAAGTGAATTAAGAAAATCTATAGCATTGTCAACTATTTGGGGGAGTGGTTTTCTCAGAAAACAAACAAACAAAAAAATGTTCAAACATTTTTTGTAAAGATGAATCTTCATTTTGGAAGCAAACATTATTGTCTCAGCATGGATTCTATTCTTTTATCTAGTGGAAGATAAGTACAATACAGACATACCATCATAAGAGTTTCTGTAGCCATTGTGGATGTGTTCTATCCTATTCCTCTTCTCATGGAAAGGAATAATGATGCTGAATAAGGGAAAGGATAATGATGATGATGTAGAGTAAAATTAATTGATCTGTTTGGACATGGTCCTGTACTGGTAAGGACTGTGCCCTGATTTGATTAGCATATAATCCTATACAGATCTAAAAGCTCTCTGCATTTACTTCTTAAAATGTCCATTCATTCACAAGCAACGTAATAGTAATGTTCTTGAATTTGTAGTTTCATGTATAGTTTGCTGCTGAATTCATTAAAATAAGCCTCATAGGAAGCTCTGAATATAAGAATGTGAAATAAATTCAACCAAATTTATTTATAAATATTTTCTCATTCAAAATTCCCTACTAATTTGCCTTGGTGTAATTAACCTGAGTGACATGGGCAATTGCTATTGAATTCTGTATGATCATACCTGCTATTCCTCTATAGCATACTTTATAACTAATGAGATTTATTATATAACTGGGTTCTTTTTTATTTGTTATGATTAAGAATAATTATATAGTTTTCATCCCCACCTAATATTTTAAAACAATTTACTCTAAATGCTAATATACACATACACACATATGCACGTAGACACATACAAATGTAAATATGAATAATATCTATTTAGGATCACAAAAGATTTTTATCTTGCCATTTTTTTTCACCATACCTCACATTAAAAATACTGATATTCCTGAGGCAGGGCATGTCTCAACCAAGGAATAATTTAATCAGAATTTTGAAATCTTAATTTCTTTAAAGGATAAAGGGAAAGAAACACATTAACTAGAAAAGAAGATGGACTGTCCCTTGGAAGTATATGATTTGACCATATGGGTGTAACTTCAATACTATACTTTACCACTAGGGCTCTCTGCTGTGGCCCTTGACAGTCAATTTTTCACTATGATTTCAAACATTCCAAAATTATCTTCTTTCACCAAGTTGAAAAATTATTTCTTTCTCACATCAAAAATTGATTCCTCTGTGTGTTCTCTTTTAGTACAAATAATTTATTGTTAGATACCTTTGTGAGACAGCAGGCAATGTTATCACCTCTTCAATATTCTTTTAATAAAAAATGGACTGAAATCAGGAAAATTTAGTCACTTTGGGAGGGAGGCAAGCTTAACTAACTTATTTTCTCATGAAAATGTTGAGAGAGACAATTTTCTAAATAAGATCTGATCTTTCTTAAATATAAATCTAGAGACAAAACCAATATCTGACTGAAGGTGGCAGAACAAACCTCTCCTCTACTGATACATTCTCTGCATGATTTAGGTAAAAAATGTATGTATACAAAATAAAGGGTGAAATGCACATTCTGTTAACTCTAGAAACTAGATTATGACTGATAACAGTAATATCATGTGCAGATGGACTTGCTACCTTATTATTAAATAAAATAAAATCAGCATCCTCACTATTACTAGATGATCTCCCAGTCTATGCTTGATATAGAGCTCTTTTAAAGCAACATTAGATGAATTGAGAAACCTACATCCTCTTTCATTACAAGTTGTTATTGATCTTGCTTCTATCTTTAAAATTTAAGGTGAACCTTGAAGATCACCTTTCCAATCCACCCATCCCTTCTTCTCACAGATGAAGATACAATATCCAGGGAGCATGTATCACTCATGATTCATGCAGAGAAACCGATCAGCAGGATAGCTATAGATGATAGATAGATAGATAGATAGATAGATAGATAGATAGATAGATAGATAGATAGATAGATAGATAGATAAATGGATAGATAGAAAGAAAGGAACTGGCTTATGAAATTGTGGTGGCTGGCTAGGCAAGACCTCGACCTATTTGTATTTTCCCTGCTGGGTTTCCAACTTGCTTAAGAACAATAATCGCTTTATTTCTTCCAATTTCTCCTTTTGGAATGGAAATACCTATCCTATGCTAGTCCCACTATCATATTTTGGAAGTAGATAACTTTTTTACTAAGTTCACAGGTTCAGAGATGAAGAAGGATTTTGCCTTAGGATGGACCATACCCAGAGTTTCACCCTTCACTGATTTAGATGATTTAGGTAGTATGATGTGATTTGTACTTCTTAAGCTGATGCTGTTTAGATGAGGTTTGGACTTAGAACTGATGCTGTAACTGATTGAGATCTTTGGAGATGTTGAGATGGGGCCAATGTATTTTGCTCATGGTACAGACATGAATTTGGGGAGTGGGGCAGAAAGCAGACTGTAATAGGTTAAATGGTGGCCACCAAAATAATATCTCATGTCCTGGAAACTGTGACTGTGACCCTATTTGGAAAAATAGTTTTTGCAACTGTAATTAAGAATCTCAAAGATGATATCATCCTGGATTATCTGTGTGGGCTCTAAATCCAATGAAAAGTGTCCTTATGTGAGACACAGAGAGGAGAAACACACAGGAAGAAGAGGAGAATATTATAAGTAAGAAGGCAGAAATTAGAGTTATATAAACTCAAGCAAAGAAACATCTGGAGCCACCAGAAGGTGGAAGAGATAGGGGCAAAGTATTCTCTCCTGGAAACTTCAGAGAGAGTGCAGCCCTGCCAACAATGTGATTTTGGATCTCTGGACTCCAGAACTGTGAAAGAATAAATTTCTGTTGTTTTAAGCCACCAAGTTTGTGGTAATTTGTTACAGAAAACTAATAAATTGTAGGCAGTCAAGAAAGGCAGTCTAGATCTCTCAGGCATGAGGGAGAGCTATCACAGATGGAATTTCTTTTTCTTCCAGGAAAACTCAGCTCTGTATTTAAGGCCCTTCAACTGATTGAACCAGGCCAACCCAGATTATCTAGAATAATTTCCTTTACTTAAGTCAACTGATTATAAACATTAATCACATCACAAAATACCTTCATAGCAAACACCTAAATCAGTGTTTGAATGAATGACTGGGTACTATAGCCTTGCTAAATTGGCACATAAAACTGACCATTACAGAGCATAAGTGACTCACTGAAAGTCACAAAATTAGCAACAAGAGTCCTACTTTCAATCCAGTCAATATCAAAATTGCAAAAGCCAGCTGTCGTAGCACAAAAAAAATGGATTCCATTTAACATTCGTTGAATGCCAATATGTACAGGAGACAAAGAAAATATTGACATATTTAGAGACTCCCAACCAAATGAACTTTGGAAACATAGCACCAAGAACAGAAGTAAAAGCCAAGAATATTTACATGAACTGGGATGAGAGAAGTCCCCCAAGATGCATGCATGCACACTAATAGAAAGAACTGTCTAGCTAACTAAAAGGGTTTATGTTTTACTTAAGGGACTCTTGTGGGGAATGAAAAATGAATTGCCCTAGATCACACAAGGACTTCGATGACCTATGAGGGGACAGGGAAAGAAAAGAAGGTTGGAATACAAGGGATAGGAAAAATATGGAAATTCAAATGGCAAATTTGATTGAGTGTTGTATTTGTACCATGTAAATCCTGGTCCATATATCATCAGTAAAATGTTCAGCTTTCTTTAATAGGAGAGGAATTTAGGTCTGCTCAGAGTCTGTACCAAGCTAAGTACCACTCCAAGGTAAGTCCAAACCAAAAACAGAGTCTGCTCACAGGGACCTGGCTATATAGAATTTGTGTAAGTCAGAGGTTCCCAATCAAATGCAGAAGCTTGGGGAATGCTGGGCATGGGTCAGGGCTATGCTGCTCTATTGGTGCCCATAGTGTTCAGGATAGCTGGATGGAAACACTCCCACAGCTCCAGGCCATTAAGCTCTGTGTGCAAGGAGTCTCTTCCACTTACTTCATATCCATTTACTTCCATAAAATCTCTATGTGCACTCTTAAGAGAAAGAGATGGACAATCACTGACATGAATAATAGAAAACACTAAATTTGCTCTTTAATATATATTTCTAGAATGCCTATGCACAGATATTGCACTCAAGTCTAAAGGAGTTGTGAGAGGAGCACATAAATAGAGGTAAAAATAAATTGCCTATATAGGAATACAATGTCAAGTAGTAAAAATACCACACAGAACACTTTAAAGAACACAAGACCAAGTTTAAAACTAGTATAAACAAAGATAAAAAGGAACTTAATAAATTGAATTGATGGAGATGAAAAGGATGTCAGGTAAAGAAAGTGCAGTATTTATATGAAGGGAGTAAGGACAGAAATTAGGAAAGGAGGAAAGTGGGTGAGTTGCGGGCAGTATTATTACGGAAAGGCTTCGTAAAGGATGTGAGTTCTCCAAATCTGATCTAGATAATGGAGGAAAAAATAAAACAAACCAACAAACTCCGATTTGGGACTTAAGGGCAAGCAAGTCAGATTATCAAAGGCTTCTGTGATGATCCATAAAAGAATCAACAGGAGTCTCTAAAAACAAACTTGCCTCACTCCATCATCAGCTGAGGGTTGGTTCTGCCTACAGAACTGACTTCCTAGCATGTGATGCTTCCTGACTTGTCCTGCCCTGAATGATTTCTCTAAAATCATTTCTCTCTCTGCTGCTCTGTGCTCTGCAGACTGAGCTCTTCTAAGCATTTACTGCATGCCCACTTGTGGAAAATTGAGTTAACCTGTATTTCTGTACTCCTGACCACTGTCATCCATCTATCTTCTGACCTGAATTCTGAAGATCCTGAAGATATTTTCCAGGTGATAAAACCATCCTTTTCCCTTACCTTCTGGCTACCTATGACAAGTCCAATTCCTTTTGAGAAAGAATATCTTCCTGGACCTCTTGTTCTACAATTAAGCTCATGTTTGAATGTTGTGCCCTCACAAAAGACCGCAGAAGTACAGAACCTGAGAGATCATCTGACACAACTTGCTTTTCTCACCACCACTACTTCCCTGTTGTTCATCCATTCAGCAACCACATAAATTGAGCTCTGCTGTGAGCCAGGCACAACGCTAGGCTTGGGGGTCAATGATAAATATGTAAGGTCTGAGAGAAGCCTGGTCTGCTGCGAAAAGGAGAAGGGAATCAAACATGGTTTGAATGATCAGAAAAGCCTTCTCAGAAGAAGGGAAATAGCAGCACCTGAGACTTCAAGAATGAACAGGAATTGGCCAAGTGACTGTTTTTTCACCCCCAGGATCCAGTTTCTATTTTTTTTAAGACTCCAAAGGGTGCTTATTTGGCACGTCATCCAAGCTTTGCTTTCCCAGGAAATGCATTTCCCTTATCATTCCCTTATAATCACCAATGAAAATGTAAAACCCTGTCTCACATTGTCTTGGGACTTTTATAAATAAGGCTTAAAGACACATTATGTAAAATTAACATTCTGGCTGTATCGTTTACAAGCTTTGTAATATAAGTCATATTTCTTTTCTGAGCCCCATTTTCCTCAACTATAAATGGGGCAATGTATACCTGTCTGACTGCTTTACAGGCAGAAAAATGAATAAAATATTATTTGTGTTCTTACATTTTAAAGGAGAATTAAAGATGCAACATTATCAGTTTAGTTAGGCCAGCTGGCCCCAAAACACCCATCCCTTCCCATGTATGAATTTAATAATAATCACAGTCGTCGTCATTGCCATCATCACCATCATCATCATCTCCACCATCACCATCAAAGCTAACATATATTGATTGCTAATATGGTGAACGTGCATAATTAATGATAAATAATCATTTAGTCATCTCAGCCACTCTATTAGTATTATATTATCAATATTATTAGTATTATTATATCCAAAGGTTAGAAATGGAGAAATGCAATGGGAAAAGATTAAGTATTTTGTCAAAGGTTAGTATACCGTGGCTGACTGCCCCTTCTTTATCTCCAGACTTTCTACTTCTAGACACCTCCATTCATTGTGGTCCTGTTGTTGTCGTCTGTTGTGATCTGCATTGAAAGGATCCTGGTCTATCCTTTACTTGTTAGCACCAAAGCAGAACTGTCATTTACATGTTGCAATTGCAGAAATTTTCAAACAGTTTTTGACCAGGCAGATGCACAGAATAACAGAATGTAACACTGCTCCATTCTGCAGTCACTCAAGACTATCTTGAGTGGTAGAGAAGATGCAGTTAAAATAAAAGCCTCCTGCCAAAAGTTTATATATCCTACTAAACAACATCAACAACATTTATCTATAGACAACAGCATTCATCAAGCCTCATGACTTATTGCCTCTATTCCAATCACTAGATTAAGTTCAGAGAACCAAATAGGAAAAAAAATGTGATGCCATCAGAGAACACTGTTGCCTCTTTATTGCCCTGGGTGCTTGGGTTACTGATTATAGCCATCGATACAGAAAATAACAAGGTACTTGCTTGTTTTCTGTGTTGACACTCATAGATCGCTTTCTTTGGAATAGGCAAGAAATTGAGAGTCTTCTCGAATAACCCATTTTTAAATATTGAGCCTATCAAATTTGGGGGCACACCTAAGAATATGCCATCTATGGTGAGGTAATAACAGAAAAAGTAAAACATAAGTCTTTGAAGAATGAACAAAAAAAATGGAGAGAGACCATGCTCATTCAAATAAAGTAGTCACAACAGGAAGCTACACACTTTTGAGAAAAAAATCAAACCATCTATCTGTTCAATGGTCCTGGTGGTTCTCCTACCCTCAACTATTACATTATCTACAAATGAGTTAGCTCAGCAAGATGGAGCTATATGAGCTGAAGGTCTACAAGGTGACCAGCCTACACTGATATCTATTATAGAAACTTAATAAGTTATTGACATCTGGGCTTTGGACATTCTATTTTCCCCAGAACTTCCAGTCCTCTTAACAGAAACTTCTGTTGGTGCAGCAATAACCACATGTCTTCTACTAACTCTTAACTCTCAATTAACTCTGTTAAGTAGCCCAGGATGGAGATTCCTACCTCTCCAGAATTTTCCATGGAACGACCAGCTGTGTACAAGAACATGTCTATATTGGATAGTGTGCCAATTTGAAAATATTATGTACCTTAGAAAAGCTATGTTTTAATCCTGATCCAAATCTTCTGGGAGTAATCATTTCTCTTAATCTTTATTCAAAACTGAATGTGAAAGTATTTGATTAGATTAACTCCATGGAGATAAAACTCACCCAATTCTGGGTGTGACCTTTGATTAGGTGGAAATGTAACTCTACCCATTCCCAGTGGGTCTTGATTTGTTTACTAGAATCCTTTAAAAGAGGAAACATTTTGGAAATCTCAGAAATGACAGAAACCTCAGAGCCTACAGAAGCAACAGAGCCAACAGACAAAGCTGACAGAAACTTCAGAGCAGAGCTGAAACTGATTTTGACACTTGAAAAACAGAGACATGGATGTTTGGAGTTACTTGGAGCCCAGCAGACATCACCATGGGATGTTAAGCAAGCCAGAATCTGGAGAGAGCCAAGGAAAGCCAAAAAATGAAAGCCAACCCAGAGAATCAAAGTGAGGAACGTCCACATGGACAGAGACTGAAAGAAATGGAGTCTAGGAGCTAAGAACCAGCAGATGCCAGCCACGTGACTTCCCAGCTGACAGAGCTGTTTCAGACCCATCAGCCTTTCTTGAGTGAAGAGTGCCTCTTGGTACCTTAATTTGGACATTTCCATAGGCTTAGAACTGTAAACTTGCAGCCTATTAAATTCCCCTTTTTAAACGCTGTTCCAGTTTTAATATATCACATTCCAGCACCTTGCAAACTAGAACAGACAGTAAGAGCACTAGAAGCATTGAATATCTGAGATTAGGAACCAAATAGGAGTTTTGTGCAGAAAATGGGTTTGGTGTAGCAGTGGGTTGGGTTTAGCCATGAGTTGGTTGAAGCAGTACTCTCTGCTAACTTATTTGTTTATAAGTCTTCTCCAATAAACCTTGATTTATACAGAATCCTTTGACGAAACCTTATATGACAAGCTTTATTGACTGTTTAATCTCAATGTATTAAATTTTCATACATAAATTGGGAATAATAATGTCTTTCATATAAGCTCACATAAGGATTAAATAAGGAAATGTGCATAAAGCATTTAGTATGATTACTAGACCCAAGTCTCAATATAAGTAATGTTGGCATTTACATATGCAAAGTATATGATAAAGGCTTAGCGCAGAGTGGGCACTTAACAATTATTCTCTTTCATTTCCCCATTATACGTTGTTAGGTGCTACATAGACACAATAAGAAAATAAAGGACTTGGGCTCTATCTTTCTGGAAAGGTATGAATTTTCCAAATCAAACCAGTTTTTTTGATGTTATAGTCAGCTTTATGTGTCAACTTGACCAAGTGGTGGTACCTTTTGGCTGGTTGGGCAAGTGCTGGCCTGTCTGTTGCAATGAGGATATTTCATAGAATTAGAACATGATCATGTCAGCTGCATCCACAGCTGATTCCATTGGTAATCAGCCAAAGGAAGTGTCTTCTGCAATGAGTGAAACTCAATCTAATCACTGAAAGCCTTTTAAGAAGGATTCAGAAGAGAAAGGCTCTCTTCCTGCTTTAGCTGGCAAGCCTCTCCCATGGAGTTCATCCAGACCCTCCATTGGAATCATCGGCTTCACAGTCTGCCCTGCAGATTTTGGACTCTGCATTCCCACGGTCACATGAGACACTTTTACAAATTTTGTATTTGTGAGTGTTCCCTGTTGATTCTGTTTCTCTAGAGAACCCTAACTAATACAGCACATTACAATTAAGGAAATGGTGATCCTTCTGTACACTAATATGAAGCTAAGAAATGAAAAAATGAAATTGTGTTCAACTGATCTACCAAAATGGAGGTGCAAGATGCTCCTGAGTGTATTTCCATGTAACATCTTTAAACAACTAGCAAAAACTGGCAGAGTCATCTTCCTCAGAGCATGGAAAAAGCTAAAGGATTGTGGTAACTAGATGAGGGCTGAGTCAAGAAATTGCAGATTTGAAAAACAGTAGGGGAACCTCATGTGCTCTTGCTGGCCCCTCCACCATTACCTCCCCGATGCAATATACAACCAACCTATGCTCCTATTGTGGATACCTGGCCCTGTTCCAGAAGAAGCAGAGTAACTACTATGCATACACTATAGAATACCAGTACCAATCTATCAGGTCATAGCCTGGAATACTAACCAAGAAAGTAATTTCTGGTGCATTCTCCCAGAATTTGCTTTGAAAGCAGAAGGAGCTTGTAGCCAACTCAAACAGTTTAAGAAACGAATAAGCTCATGTGACTGGGACAAAGAATTACCTGCTTTAAGTCATAGACTACAACACTCAGAAGGGGAGAAGGTCTATTTTTTAGGAAGAAGGGCATTCTAATTCCTGTAAATGGAAAATTCATAAGGCCATAGCCAGCACAAGCCCAGAACAAGACAGACTCAGAAAAGAAAGGATACTACATTTATATTTGTCTCAAGCTGTTACTATTAGCTACTGGCACTCAAAGAAATCTCTGTCATATCATTAGATAGAAACAAACTTAAGGAACAGAAAGCTTAGGAACTAACTTCCAAAGTTAACACTTTAAAATATTAAAATGTATAGCACAAAAAAAATTAAAAAAAAAAAAAAGTATAGCACACACAAAAGATTGCACGGCAAACAAGAAATGATGGTCCATACATAGGAGCAAGATAAAAACCCAGAAACCATCCTAGAAGAAGAGAAAACTTTGGACATATGAGAAAAATACTTTCTTTAAAGAAATGATCTTAAAAGCAAGACCAAAAAGAAACATAGAAACAAAAACAAAAAACCCTGAAATGCTTAAGTAGATGAAAGAAAAGACAGAAAAAGAAGTAAAAGATATCAAGAAAACAAAGAATGAATATTATAAGAATCTCCATAAGGAAATACAAATGTAAAAAGGAACCAAACAGAAATTCTGCAGTTGAAGGCCACAATAAATGAAATGAAAAATACTCTTGAGGATTTCAACAATAGATTAGAATTGATTGAAGAAAGAATCAATGAACTCAAAGGCAAGGCAATTAAAATGATTTAGGTGGAGAAGTAGAAAGAAAACAGAATGAAAAAAAAAAAAAAATGAACAGACCCTGAGAGACCTGTGGGACACCATCAAGCGCACCAATAGACATAAAATGGGAGTCCCAAAGGAAAAGAAAAAGAGAACAGGGCAGATGGAATAGTCAAATAAATAATGATAGAAAACTTCCTAAATTTAGTAAAAGACATGAGTATGAGTATTAAAAAGACCATGAAGACGAGAAACGTGGAGTACTTTGCCCAGACATAGAATAGTCAAACTGTTGAATGCCAAGGAAAAGGAGAGTTGTAAAATCTGCAAAAAAAAAAAAAAAAAGCAATGTGTTATGCACAATTGTATCCCACTAAGATTAAGGGTCAGTTTCTCATCAGAAACCATGGAGGCAAAAGGAAGTGGGTCAGAATATCGAACATCCTCAAAGGAAAATGGTGTCATCCAAAAATTTTATATCCAGTCCGTCTTTGAAAGTGGGAAAGTTTAAGATATTTCCAGATAGACAAAAGCTGAGGTCTATTCACCACTAGACCTGCCATATAAGCAGTGGAAGTGAGTGCCTCAGACTAAAAGGACAGGACACCAGACAATGGAATGAAGCAACATAAAGAAATATGGGCCTCCAGTAAATGGGTAACAATGGAGTAATTATAAATGCTGGTACTACTGTAATGTACTTTTTGGTATATGGCACCACTTTTTACAGGTTCTAAAATGCAAATACATAGAAAGAAAAGATAAATGTATAGTTTGGGATTATAACGTGTAAAGATATAATTTGTAACAAGTACAACAAAAGATGGGAGGGGTGCAGGGGTTTAAGAAGAGTGTTATGTATGTGTCATTGAAGTTAAGTGAGCATCAAATAAAATGTGACTGTTATATATTTAGGATGTTAAATTTAAACCCATGGTAACGGCAAAAAAATATGTAAAATATATGAGAAAGAAAGGAGAAAGCACTCAGAATGTACAATTCAAAACATGAAACAAATATGAAAGTAGACAATAAAAGAACTGAGGGACAAAAAAGTATGTAAGACTTACAAAGACCAAACAACAAAGTGGGAGAGAAAAAGTCCTAACTGAATTATGTGCTGTTTACGAGAAACTCAACTTAAATTTTTAAATTTTAAAAAGTTAAAGGAGATATGAAAACAAAGCCTCGATCTTCCATGCATTGAAGGTGAAATTATAGAAATATAAATTAATATTTATATACCACTTTTTACAAGCTAGTGAATATAAATTTCAGTTTTCCTATAAATGAAATACTTTCTTGCAAGTTACTTTTTCCCTCTAGCAATAATAATTAATATCCTAAGTTTAAGATATTGTTATCACCACTCCTACTGCTCCTCCTCTTTCTTCTAGTCTGTTTTGCATTTCTTCTTCAATTCAATTATATTTTCTCATGCAGTACACAGTATATATAGATGTATGTACCTATATGCATATGAATTTGGAAATAAGAGAAATTTTGCTTTTCAAATGCAACAATTCTAAATCACTTCAACAAGCAGCACTTTCAATATGATATCAAACTTTATATTAAAATATTTTCTCTTATGAAGCTAAACAGAACTTTTTTCGAAGTTGATTTTTAATAGCTTCATACATACACAAAGCTAATGTCAAAAAGAGCAATTTATGCTTTCATTTTCTTGATAATTGACTAGTTCAGCTATGCCTCCCACCCAAGAGATTTATTGATGAATTGGCAACAGAAAGCTAACCCTTAAAAATTGAACAGTGATATTTATTTTATAAGGTTAAATAAATGCTTAATCCATTTGGTACCACTTTTCCTGCTTAATTCTTAAGTGTCTTTATTCTTCATTGTTTTCTAATAATTAATAATTAGGTTTATTGAGTAAGATCATAAAAAGTTAACCCTTTACTGAATGTAGTAAAAATGAAAAGTAGAATCACAATGTAATGTGTTTATGTAACATTTCAAGTATAGATATATTTTCCTGATCTTTGATATTGACTGACTCCTTGAAAAGATTACACCAAACAATTCAATTGTCTAAAATATTTCCTAGTACAGTAAATGAATGCATTAATACCTAGGGGAAGGTACTTATAGAAAATGTTTTCCAGTTGGAAAAGTACATTTCCGTTTAAGTCTTCATATGACATGCTATTTCAAGCATTGTATTCCTCCATATTTTCAACTTTCAATGAAATCTATGATGGTTTTATAAGAAAATACTTTTGTGTGTGTGTGTTGAACATAAACTAAAGACAAGTTTTGCTTAACAGATTCTGTTTCCACTGTCTATGCAATTTAGGACATCCAAGTTATTGCAATTCAATCTGACAGTTGTCCTTTAAACAAAACTTCTCTGCTAAAATTCTGTCATTCAATATTATAATGGTTGGCTAAGAGGAACACTAATAAATAAACAGTAATAAACTTGCAAGAAAGTTGAGCTGCTTCCAGCTTTTAAACCACTGCAAAATTTTCTGTCTTCTATAACTGGTAGCAACAGCATATTTTCTTAAGATTCTGTTATATAAAAAGAGAAAACTTGTATAAAAAAAGTTTAAGGATCTTAATAAAATTGGAAAACAACCATAAGTTGGGAAGAAAACAATTCTATTTAATGTAGCCCATAATCCATTCCCATAAAGAGACAAGAGTTCTAATCTAATACAGTGGCATGAATCTCAGTTTATTTTTCTACGAAGTTCCTCCTGGTAGAAAGTATGTGAATGAATCTTACAAAAGTCAAAACTGATTTAAAAAGAAACTAAAAAATTAAAATTGAGTGCAATGGTTCCTGATGAAATATTAAGGTTTAATTAGCATGTGCTACAATGTAAATTAACACACTGCTTTCTTATGTTGAAAACCCTGCCAAGAAAAAAGTCATTTGAACTAAAAAATGTGCTGGGAGATATAGTGAAAAACATGAAATATTAAAGGCTAACTAAGGGCTCAATTTGACATTATTCATTATCGTATGTTACCATGGAAATTGATCAGAAAGAATTGTTTTTGCCTAAGCTGATTATCAAAGCAAAAGTTCAGTCAAGAAAGTATCAATAAAAGTATAAAATCTCAGAGCTTAAAGGAGTGAATTAGATGGCTAGACCTACTTATTTTTTTATCTCTTTGATTTTTTTATTATCTACTACTTTCATGAAAGGAAAAAAATGCAGTATGTTCTTCAATGGCAAGTAAGATTGAAAAAAACCTTATGTTTTTGGAAGAGCAGACTTCTATTATGCAATTCCCTAATTTAACAATAATTATGAATAAAGTAGGTGCTGATTTTGATTGCATATCTGCAAAAAGTTATTTCCAGACACGTTACAGGATTGACATATTTTAAATTTTATTTGCCATCAAAAGAATTCACACCCGTAAGAAGTACATGGATCCAGGATCCATTTTTTGATAGATAGATGGATAAATTATCAATATATAATTTGAATTAAACTACCTTTGCAAGATTAATTACTGGAACTACTTCCTGAGGAAAGCTTTAAGGTGGAATTTGAAAACACAGTATTATTTGTTTCATTTTTGGTAAAAATCGAAAAGAAGTATTTTGAGGTTGCTTAAATTGCCTTCAATATTTCTGTACTCATTTTTTGTCAAAATACTTTTGGAAAACTGTGTTCTCTACTGTATTAACATAATAAATCATAGAAAATTCAAATGTGAATAATTCTTTGCAAATAGCATTATTACAAATCCAACCTAGACCAAATAAGTTAAACTCTGTCACATTAAAAATTTATATATTGATACGCATTGTGTTCATTTAAAGTATGTATATGGATTTTTAATAAAAGGACACTCCATTTCACCCATCTTTTTTTTTTTTTTTTTGGCATGGGCAGGCTCCGGAAATTGAACCCCAGTCTCCAGTATGGCAGGCACTGAGCCGCTAAAAAATAAATATTTTTATTGAGAAGTCTTCATATACATACAGTCCATTCATAGTATATTCATGGCTCCCAATATCATCACATAGTTGTGTATTCATTACATGATCATTTTTAGAACATTTGCATCACTCCAGAAAAAGAAATAAATAGGAAAAAGAAAAAAAACTCATATATCCCATCCCCCTTACCCCTGCCTCTCATTGACCACTAATATTTCAATCTACCCAATTTTTTACCCTTTATCTCCCATTATTTATTTAATTTTTATCTGTTTTTTTTTAAACTCGTTTGTCCATACCCTGGATAAAAGGAGCATCAAACACAAGGTTTTCACCATCACACAGTCACATTGTAAAAGCTATATAGTTACACAATCGTCTTCAGTAATCAAGGCTACTGGAACACAGATTAACAGTTTTAGGTACTTTGGGCTAAACTATTTCCTTGAGGATCATTTTTTATAGTTGTTTATAAAGCTCTTCCTTTGGTTAAAAGAGAGCCATGGTAGTTGTATTTGCGGTCCTTAAGGAAGGAATGATGGGAAGGTTTGAAAGATTAATTATCAGGGAGCATAATCTGTAGGTAACAAGTGCAATCACTGTTTTTCATATATATAAATCTTGTTTCTTTGAACTATGCTATTAAATTTCCCAAACCCTAGATACTGGAATTGCTGACATTGTGAGCTCTTCATTTAATTCTAGGGGATATAATTGCAAAAGAATGATTCCTAGAGAAATACTAGGAAGAGAGGTTCACTTTGCTTCTATTTTTATTAAGGCACTGGGCTGGGGATAATTAGCTGGCGATCCCATGAGATCACACCTGTAGGTCTAAAATATAAAATTAAGTTCATGGTTCCATTACAGATTATTCTAAAGATAAATCTTTGTCTCAGCCAGCATATTCGTGACCAGTATTGAAACTGTCACTTATCAACTCCTTTTCTATTAATGCAGCCCTCCTTACAGGTGTAAAAAAGTTTGCATATCTTTTGTTTGAGCTCCCACCTCCTCATGTTTATTCAGAAGAAGCTTCCTTCACTGCAAGAAAAGTTACTGTTTCCTTTCCATTTGCAGCACCTGCTAAGGTGAGCACTGATGGATTCTAACAAGTGAGCAGGCTAAGCCTCCAGTTTAGGACCAAAAGATTTTGCAAATCAAAAGAGCATGCTCCACTAAACCCCGCCCTCTACCCTACCTTCCCCCAAATGTATTAACCCACATCACCTTACCCCATCCTCAGCCACTCCCTTTACTCTGCCTTCTCCAGATAATACAAAACCCTAGAAGCCATTTTGTTCAGGGAACTGATCTGAGGTTGTTTTTTTCTGGTTTCCTTACAAGTTGACTATGCAATAAACTCTTTTCTCATCTTAAAATTCTCATGATTCAGCATTGGCATCTGTGTGCATCGGGTAGACGAGTGCACTTTTGGTGGTAACAATTTGGTTACCACAAAGAAAAAATCATAGAGGGCCCTGCTTGAGGCTCCATGGCCCATGCAGGATGGAATTTTCCAGTCATCAACTCTGAGCAGTTGACTAGACCAGTTAGTCTAGCAACCTAACTGGAATGATCCCCTGTTGACACCAACATCATTGGCCCTTTGCTGCAGTTTAATTTTGAGAAAAGAATCACTTCCAGGTAAAGACATCTTTTGTTTGAGTAACTTCATGTAAGTGCCTACTCTTACACAAACCTGTTTGTTCTTTTCCTTTCTTTTTTTTCTTACTGGGTGTGCTAGTTTGGAACTGTTATGTACTCTCTAAAAAACATGTTATTCAAATCCTAATCCAATCTTGTGGGGACAGACCTATTGTTTAGGGTAGAACCTTTTGATTAGACTGTTTCCATAGAGATGTGACACACTCAAATGTGGGTGTGACCTTTTCATTAGATTATTTCCATGGTGGCATGGCCCTGCCTGTTCAAGGTGGGTCTTAATTAGTTTACTAGAGTCCTTTAAATATTTTGGAAAAAGCACAGACACAGATATTCGGAAATGCTTGGAGTGCTGACAGAGAAGCTCAGGGAAGCTGTAGGAAATCAAGACACAGACACTTGAAGAGAAGAAATCTCCAGCCCAGGGAGATACAATGCAATGAGATGAAGCCCCGAGTTTTACTGCAGAGAAGTTAAGTGAGGGCCCACAGAGCTTAAAGAGGAGCACTGGAATCAGAAGCTGGAAGCAATGGAACCAGGAACAAGGACCAGCAGATGCAACCATTTGCCTTCCCATATGACAGGCATTGGTCCTCCTTCAGAGTCAAGGTATCTTTCTCCGGCTGCCTTACTTTGGGCATTTTTTAAGGCCTTAGAACTGTAAACTTATAACTTAATAAATTCCCTTTATAAAAGTGAATACATTTCTGGTATATTGCATTCTGGCAGTTTCAGCAAACTAAAACACTGGGTTACATTTGTGGGTTTGAGTCCTACGTTAACCAGCCCAGCTATTGGGATAGGAGTGTGTGTTCAAGTCCTGGTACTGGGTAAAAAGAAAAAATACTCAATATAATCCTTTAGCTGTAGAAAATGTTTAGTATAGTCTTCGGTAGCTAAAAAAACTGTTTAGTATTATCATTTCACTAAAGCAGACTTGAAGTTATTTTAAGCATAAAGAGCTGTATTTGTTGAAATAGTTTGTTGTTGGTCTCATCTCAACAACAACCAGAAAACTTACTCTCTGTTCTCGAAACCCTCCCTTGCTCTGCTTGCACCTTCCTCCCTTACGAAGGACAATACCAAAGTCCTGAATAGTCAACAAAGAAGAAAGGGCCTACCAGATAACTGGATATGTGGACCAAACAAAGTGAAGCGAGTGACTGTTACTCAATTTTTAATGAATTCTGTGACTTTTCTTAGTTTTGCTACTGTTTTTCTCCTTTTTTCTGGACCTTTGCCATTTCTTTGCCTGTTTTGGTTATAAACGTGCAAATCACCCTTCCCACTCTGAACTAATCTTTAAAAGATTTTTTTTTCTCCAGCTCCTTGATGATGCATCTTCAATAAACTTTACGTCCTCAGCAAAGCAAAGAGATTTGTTTCTTTTTTGATGTGGAATCAGGCAGACCTGACTAGATAGGACCATGTTTCTGATGTTAACAGCTCCATCTTAGTCCTAGGATTATGGATTTGAGTCCCACTCTAGTCCTACTGGGTTGTACTGGGGAGTAGGTCTGAGGCAAATGAGAGTCAGTTAATGAAGTACAGATGTTCTGGCATGGGTTCAAATCCCACTTTGTTCACTGGTCATGGGTTTGAGTTCCACTTTGGTGTTGATTTACTACTAATAGCTTTTGTCAGCATGCCATTTCAACTGCTATTTTCATTTCAACTCCAACTCCCCTTTCCCAGAACATATCCATGCCATTCAACTCCCCTTTTCCAGAGTATATCTGTGCCATAACTAAGAATCAAGCCAGTGCTGCCACACCATACCTTTCCACTTTCGCATTTTGGTCTTTCTGATTTACTGGTTTAATTTTGTAAACATCTGGTACTCAGTGTTGAAAGTTTTAACCACGGGAAATATCAACAGCATAAATGATTGTAGCCCTTTAAATTGTGTTTTAGGTAATTTTTGTACATTTAGGTATGAATCAATGAAAAAGGAGAAAGTTGATAATCTTCTCTAACATGGCATGACCCCAGTCTAAATTAGAATCTGGGGAACGGTGGCCAGATAATGGGTCTCTTAAATGTAATACCATATTACAATAGTACTTATATTATAAAAGAGAAGAAAAAGAGATATAATCCCATATGCTCAATCTTTTATGTCTTTGTATCAGAATGAGAATTTACAGAAAAGGTGCAAAATTATGGTTTAAACTAGTGGGCTTTTGTGTTTCTATATTTCTGTGGTTTTTTTGTCGGATTCATGGCTGAAGATTTTTCACTGAAACTGCATTTTATTTGTGTCTGTCTGTTTAATATATATACTTTCCTACCTCTGGATGGGAATACCAAATTAACAAATTAAAAATTCTTAAAAGAGATCTATTCAAATTGTTTAAAGATAAATAAGTGCTTAAATATATATAAATACTCTGGGAGTTCCAGAAATTAAAGAGAATTAACTTCTAAAATCCAAATATTTTTGAAATTTGGGTGAATTATCAAGCTTGGGGGTTTATCTGGAGGTCCTGGCCCTGATGGTGCTGGCTTTTCAGGATGCTGGTTCCTGTGACTGCTGCAGGGAGCCTGGGCCCTAGAGGGGAACTTCCTGAACCAGCAGCAAATCCCCACCATGGCTCCTCCCCCCACGGTCTTTTCCTTCTAAGATAACAAAATACCTTCCAGTGTGATTGCTAAGACTGCCCCAGGAAGTGGCAGAGGCTTTTCCAATTGCCTGTGCCTTGAGGAGAAATAGAGATGATCATCTGAAACCTAGAAATGGGGATATACAGGCTCTAATAGACCCTAGGGCCATCTTGTTTTCTTCAGTTGCCCCCTGTCCTCATTAACCTTCCTCCCCAGAGTACAGAAACAATTCAAATGGTAGGTGTAGGGCAGGTATGGGGGAAGGTGGTGCAGGAGCATGGGAGAGGCATGGATTTGGTTTAGAGATCTTTCTACTAATCCTGAGGATTCAAGGTGATAAGCACAATGAAAATGTTGCCAAATGAGCCATATTTTGCAGTACCTGTCCTGTAAAATGGATTCCTCATTTACTGTGAAGATCCAGTTTCTCCAACATGGAATTATTTTTCATCTAATAATACATTTGTAACAGTAGCTGCAGTAGACAATCATTATTAAGCCATATTTAGAGCCTCAGCATAGGGGGGTAATTAAATACCTTGCTGAATTTCAGAAAGTCAAGTATGTAAAGAAAAATACTTGAGAGCTATAGAAAGGTTTTCCTGGATTACCCTTATAACAATCTTAAAAAATGCAATATGTTTCCCATTGACTGATATTTGATATGTTTTAAGGTTGGTTCGTTGTAATTTTGAAATGTTACAAAGACAAAGGGTGTTTTTTTTTTTTGCCTGCAATAGAGGGAAAATACAAAAACACTGGCTGCTTTTATAAGCCTACAATTAAATCAAGACTTAGCCCTATTAAAAATTAGACCTTCCTACCTACCTCCAGAAAGCTATTTCAGAAATTGTTCATATCATATATCACTGGAATACTGATAAAATAGTAAATTGAGAAAAACACTATTTCTGAAAACTATCCCCTGAAACAGGTATGTCCTCTGAGCTATCAATGTTAAGTGCAATAAAAATCTACAGTTTAATTCTACTTAGGTACGTTCTCCCTAAATTTATAATTAAATTAATTAATTAAATAAACTAACATTATATTCATTAGATCTTTAAAATGAGGTAAAATATAAACCTGTGCTTAACAAAATTGAGTTATTAGTTTGAAAAACTTATTGTAAAAATAATTGTGTTATGTAGGATGTTTGAAGACAATTTAAAGATTTTTTTTTGGTAACTTAAGGTTGCAGGCGTGAAGTATATGAAGTATGCCCAGTGTGCTTGGTTAAGGAAAGGGGGTGTGGTTTAGTCCTAAAGTAAATTACTGGTTTTCTCAAATTGAGAAACAGGAATGTGCATGACAAAACCTAAATGGATACAGAAAGTTTTAGAAAGGTGGTAGAAGTGAATTTTATTTGTCATGCTCAATATTGACTAAGATGTGATAGGCTTATATGCATAATTTTTAAGAGCTCTCACATCAAACAGTAAATTCAGGCAAAAACTAGAGCTTGGTTTTCTGCCTTTTAAAATGATGAGGTTTCCTTGGATTATTTGCTTGCTCTTGGTGAGAAATTATAAAAGGTTTTCCATCTGGTGTCTGCCTAGAAGACAAAAATTCTATGTCACATCTGAATAATATTCATGTTGATGTTTATATTGACCTTATCATCCTTTAATGTTTTAGAAAACAGGTCTGCTTTGCTTTTAAGAGAATTAAGTCTCTTTCCTAACCTTGGCTAAAAAAGGAATCAAATATTGTGTCACAATGACCCACTTTCCTGTAAACAAAATGTTCAAACCTAACAACTTCTTGCATTCTATCTTCTCAAGACCAAACCCTAAGAATGCTTTTTATATATTCAAGCTGTCATTGGGATTTTCTAGTGGGCTCCTGGAAAGCTGCAGGTGATTTGTTCTTTTGCCTTATAAAAAAGAGGTGTTAGAAATCATTAAATTCATTTGCTATGTTATAGGTTGCATGGGAACTGTCATATCAAAAGAAATTTTCTAATCTTCTGTAAGTTGAATTTGTATGGGTAAAATATTATTCATTGGAATATTTAGAAATTTCATAGAGTTTATAGAAATATGACAATGTTCTCATTGTCCATGATCTGTCCTGATCCTAATCTACATCATATTAATCAACAATAGAGTGTTGCTAGTCGTAATTTTAGTTATTCTTAGAAGGTGATGTATGTTACAAGAACAATCACATGTCTTTGTCAATGACACTGTTTTACTCTGGTGCTTTGCTAAAAATGCATGCAGTCAGCTATAGATAAGACCTTCATCTTCAACAAAGAGAGATTTTAAGACAGAAATAAGGCAAATATATAAATTATGTATTATGTTCTACCTGTTAATTAACATAACCCTGATAAAAGTGAGTTGGGACGAACTTCTGCCATGGACTGTGGTTGATGACCTCAATCTAAGTTAATTGTCAAATGTTTTTATTTCAGGTAATAGCTCCATTTGGAAAATGTGAAAAGGGAATTAGGGCTTAGATTGTGAGCTCTTGCAAAAGTAACATTTGTTCCTGTGTCTTAGTTGTTATTTCTACATTTTGAAGTGTTTCCTGTATGTGTGTGTGACCTGGTAGCTCCTCAGAACTTTGGGCGTCTGTGTGACACATGAGGCTCAGAGCCGGAGTTCTCCAGCCCTGGAGGTACTGAAGGAGCAGCACTACTCCATACAACCATCTTTGAGGAAGGTAACAAAGGGATCAGATATCAACTGTGGGTGTCAATACGGTTGATTAGGTTAGGACAAGGTGAATCAGAATACAGAGTAAAAGGTACTATTGTTTGTATTTTATGACTTTGATTTCTCCAAATGAGTAGATTTATTTTGCCCAAAAGTTAAATTTTCTGTGGCATACTACCTGATTTAACCTGTCTGGTCAGTTTATTTAGATAATCTAACTCAGCTTTATTTGAAATGGAATTTAGAAGCAGGAACAAAATCTTGGTATTTTGTACAGGTTGATGTAATACACTGATGCGTTTTAGAGTGTTTTTGGGTATAAAATGAAAAAGTATTTGCAAGGTCAGGACTAGGGAAGGAAAGCATGGAACTATTAAACTTCCCCACCTGGGGAATTCCTGCTATTCTTTCAAGCATTAGGGCTCCTGATTTACTGAAACTGTAAACAAGAGACTTTTCAAAGCCTAAATCTAAAATCTACTTCTTTTGGAAAATATAAATTATCTGCTTTTGAACTTATAACACAGAGCCCTGTGAAAATAAACTCTGGTATATATGAGTCCTGCCTCATAAAAAGGAACTGTGCTAAGTCATTGATCCCGAAGCTTGCACCTGTTAAACTTATTTCTGTGATGATGAAAAGGAGCTTAATTATGGTTGATGCCTAAGAGTCAGCACATTCAAATGGGGGCTCTCTCTCTCTTTAGCCAAATTCTTCAAATAAACTCACAACCTTCCCCCCATGTAGAGAACACAACTTCCAGGGATGAGCCTTCCTGGCACTAGGGGACTGATACCAAATGGTGATCAGTGCTTTCAGGAAAGGATCTTGATCAAAACAAATATTAAAACAAAACAAAGTTTCTATGGTTAAGCGATATCAAATGGAGCTAGGAGGACATTCTGGAAATTGTTCTAATATGAGCCTTGATGAGATGCCATAACCTGCCACAGTGTTAAGGGTCAGGCAGTAGTGCTCCTGAAAACCCTAAGGAAATCCAGACACTAAGAGCAGCCACATGTCTATATGGAATCAACAATGGTCCCAAGTTTTTGCCCCACTAGGGTACATATTTTTCTGTGTTTGGATAACCAGAGAATAAATTGCTTCATGAATTAATAAATCCCCAAGCCAAAAACTCTTTGGAAAAACCTAAAATCTTAGCTCCCTAAAAGCCTTCCTGGTGATGTTCTCTAATTGTTCTATTAATCCTCAGCTTGCTTATTCTCTTCTTTTGGCCACTCATAATAAAACTAATCACACCATTTATTCCTTCAAGGCCTCAAGCTTCAGAACTCTTACTGTTCCACCAGCCTGTATCATACCCATACCTCACCCACAGAAGATACTCAAGAATATCTACACATGACGGCAAAACATTTCCATTCTTTAACTACTCCCAACAATGCCCCTAAACAGCAGGAAGTAGTTAGAGTGGTTGTTGCCCCTCATCCCTCAAGACTGAGGAATCTAACAACAAAAAGGGAGGACTGAAACCACCACTTACCAATCCCTTTTCTACTGGTTTGAAAGGTTTGCATTTCTTTTGTTTGAGTCCCCACCTCCTCATGCATATTCAGAAGAAGCTTGTTTTACTGTGAAATGTTACTGTTTTCCTTCTATTTGCAGCACCTGCTAAGGCAGGCTCTGACCCATCCTAGCCACTTAGCAATCTTAAAATGCTAAGTCTCCATTTTAAGAATAAGCATGATTTGCAACAGAGCATGCTCTGCTAAACTCCATTCCTTAAATCTGCCTTCCCTCAACTGGATTAGCCCCCATCATTTCACCCTATCCTTAGCTACTCCCTTTAGCTGCCTTCCCCAACCATATAAAACCCCAGACTCCATTTTGATCAGGGAGACTGATCTGAGGTTTTTCCTCTGGTCTCCCTGCTCATCAACTAGACAATGAACTCTTTTACTTCTAGGAATCCCGGTGACTCAGAATTGGCTTCTGCATGCATGGGGCAGATAAGCCCACTTTTGGTGGCAATGGTATTAAAGTTACTGGATTCAGTACATGTACATGTTGGAATGTTACTGTTAAATAATACACAAAATTGCATTCTCAGCCCTCATGAAATTATACTTCTGTTCCTAGAGTTAAAACCTAAGAAAACTCAGAAAGACTTTGAATGAGGATTGAATGAAAATCATAAATTCCATCCATGCAATGTTACTTCCATATGGATCCAAAAATACATTTTTAGTGCCCTTAAAAAATATTCCAAGTATCTAGCAAAATTAGAAGTTTTGTTTTGTTCTGTAATAGATACTGTTTAGAAGTCAATTGCATCAAGAATGTAATCTGAGCATGAACTGTATTACATCAAAGTAATATTTATGTTTCAAAGCTCATATTATAAAATAAGGGGTTATTTCTAGATATCTAAATTGAATTGGAGTATGACCCTTAACAACCTTACTTATTGTTTTGGGGTCTCAGAGAGGAGTTACATGGAAAAAAAAACTGTTTCAGCATTTTGCTTTGCTCTGTCCTCATTAACTCTTTTCTATCAGTTTCTTATCCACTGCATCCCAGATGGAATGGAAGCAACAAAATGTTCCACTTATTACCTTAACATGAAGTGATAAGTAGGCCTGGAGGCCTTATTTTCTCTATATTCTAGAGGGATTTTTAAGGTATTTTCCAATTTAACTTTTCTCATCCTTAAATATGTGGTTCCAGGAATGATGACAGTAATAGGTAAAATATTTCATTGCATAAAACGATGTATATATATGATATTATCACATTTGTGAATCCGTGGATTCTTTTATCACTGAAATGATTCTTATTTCATATCCATGTAATTTTTTTTCCAATGTAAAAAACTGTATTATCTAAATATTTATATGAAAACACATGGAATATTTACACTTCAATAGATATATATGTGATTAAAATGAAACTATTTTATTCAATGCATTTTGTTTGTTTGGCTTTCTCTTCTCCCACTGCTCTTCCTCATCCAAGGTCAACCAAGCAGACTCCATTATGTTTCTTTGTATATATTATATCTACCTCTATATATTCTATGTATGTGCATATAAGTAAGAATATACATAAGAGAGAAGAATTTTTGGTCACTGTTAATTTCAGAATCATGACAGTGCCTTGTGGAAATATCTCCACAGATCTCTATTTCATTCATTTTAATGACTACAGAACATCCCATGGTGATAATCTACTATTATATGTTGTCTTTCTCCATATTTCCAGTTTTTGCCTTTATGAACAATGCTGCAAGAAAATCATTGAACATATAGCCATACCATTTCACCATTGCCATCTTTAATGTCATAGACTCTGGAACCAGATTTCTGGAGTTCAAATTCCAGCTCTGCTTCTAGCTGAGTGACCATGGGCAAATTCTCTAAACTCAGTGCCTTAATTTCCTCATCTGTAAAATGGGGATAATAGTAACACCTAACTTATAGCTCTAATGAAGTTTAAATTAGTTGTGCATTTAAGTGTTTAGAAAAGTGCTATACATGTAACTACTACCATAGAAGTTCCATTTGGTTAGATAAATAACTGAATGAATAAATAAATTAAATGCTTAAACTCTCTGACAAACTGAACATTTTGTAAGAAATACGTGATGTTATCATGGGAGTAATATCATTATTCTCTTGCTGCTAATGTTACAACTAGGATAGATTCTCAGGAACGTGTTTTCTGTGTTACGGTGATGTATCTTAAAATTCAATAGATATTACTGGATTGCTTTCCAAGACTATTTTCACAATAAAATTTACACTAGACTTATATAAGAATTCTCTGTTTTTTCAAATGCTGCCAGGAACAGATGCTACAGCTTCTTAATTCTTGCATTCCCATGCTCATCAGTGATTCTGTGCATCTTTCTATATATTTAGTCATGATTTGAATTTACTTTTAGCTATATTTGAATGTACATTCTTTGGCTAATTATCTATTGGGCTTTTCTTGTCCATTTGAAAGGGCCCTTTTAAATAATGTTGATACTGAAATATATAAATGTTAATAATCTCAACATCAGAGATATTATATAAATCAACTATACAAAAAAATATGTATACAAGACCTATTATTTGTTGTAACTTTATCTCCTGCCATAAGAAAGTAGAAAACATTTCTGTCATTCCTCTCTAGTGGATAGTAATGATTCTCAAAGCATGCTCTTGGGTCCCTGGCAGTCCCTATGAGTCTTTTAGGGGGGCCAAAAAATCAAAACTATTTTAATAATAGTAGATATATATTATCAAACTTTTTCATTGTATTAGCATTTGCATTGACGGTGCAAAAGTAATGCTAGTCAAATCACTGGGGTCTTTCATGAATCTAGGCAATGGCACCACACTGCACTAGTAGTCATTTATTCCTCACCAATAGAAAGTGGCAGTTTAAACTAATAATATCCTTATTGGCTTGAGTACACATACTTGTGATATCCAAGGTAATGAAATGAATGGTTCTGCTGCATATCCAAGTGCACAGGTTGTCTCTAGAAAAATCACTTGGGCAAATTATTTAAGTGTTATAACTGGCCACATTTCTTTAAATTTTTACTGGTCAGGCAACCTTCTATCTGATCACTCAGAGACCCACACCCCTCCCAGCTTGTGGTGACACCTCCTCTGAGCACCCATAGTTCTTGTCATTTAGCCAGGAGATGGAGAAGGCACTCTTATGTTTGACCACATAACTACCATTTACATTACATTAGCCAGAACTCAGTCATGTGGCCTCACTCATCTCACTTCAAACTGGGCTTTAAAACATGGTATAACATGTGTAAGAAAGAGAGAAAAATAAGCATTCATGGAAGTATAATGTGTTTCATTTTAAAATGATAAGCTACTACTCATGCCTTTCACAATACCAGGCAAGTTTGGAAATTTATTTTGAATCTGCAACTTCCACATTTTTCTTCTCTATTTCTAGGCAACACACAGAAAGATGAAGAATGCAATCTCAGGAGTCATTCAGGGATGAGTTCTAATTTCTGCTCAATCATCTATTTGCTATATGGATTTAGAAAACTTGCTTAAACTTTCCTAAGGATCAGTTTTGTTTTCTGCAAAATCAGGATTCCAGTAACTACTTCATTGCTGTCGGAAGAATTAGATAATGTATGTGAAAAAATCTTATCACTAATTTCATCAGATTGAAAACTTTAGCAATATCTCTAAACCATCTACCTCATATAACATGTAAACTAGTCTCACTGTCTACATTTTCAATATTGTTTTCCTTTTCTTTTTTTTTTTCTTGAGTCCTGAATTCTAATTTTTTGCCAATATATCAGAAAAGAATATGTTTCACACATTTCCTTTCATGAATATCTGCAATTTATTAAAATCATTTTGCAACATTTGATATTTAGGTGATTTGGGGATAAATATATTGACGAACATATTAAGAAATCTCTCCAAATATCCATTATTATTTTCTTAGTATAATTTACCAGAGCTTTTGTTGCTTGATCAAAGGCCATGCACATTAAAAGTCTTTTTTAAATTTTATTCCCCTGGAAAAATTATGTTGATCTACACTTTTACTGCAATTGGAAGACAGGGCAGTTTTCTCTGTACTTTTATTAATACTGGGTTTCTCACTAAAAAAAGAGAAAACAAAATCTTGTCTGAATTTATACAAACGTTTTACATGTTTACTTCTTTTGTGAATTGCTGTGTATGTTCATGTTCCATTTTTTAAAAAGGTAATTACAAATTTACAAATTTCCCTTATAATAACTTGCATTTAATTGTGTTTCTCTTTTATTGTGCCATTGTTTTGTTGGCTGGCTAGTTAATAAAATATGTTATGAGAAATAGTTTCTCATAACTAAACAATTGTACAAATGAACATCCACAAGCCTCTAACTTTGCAAATGTTTCTCAATATATCCTTACAATAATAGTAGAAGCAAAATTTCTGCTTACATGGATTGGTATCTTTTGGTACTGATTATAGATAGCTTGCAAAATGGTGCTTTGCTCAAATATATCAAATCATGGTCTTATCATCCCTATCAACACAATAAAATATGCTCACCAGCATCAAATTGATCAATTTTTCATACATGTATAAATATGCATTCTTGTTATTTGTTAATTTGCCTTTCTTATTTCATTATTTATTCACTCTGCCAATTTTTCATTACTAGTTATGTATATTAAGATTTTTGACCCATTTATACGATTTCTAGAGGTTGGAAAACTATTGATATCATTATATTCTTTATGCATAGTGATGCCTTTTTAATGCTATTTTGATTTCCAACCGCATTTCCAAAATTCTTCAGGATTAAAAATATATTTTTGTGTATCATTTCCAAATAATAGTATAAATTCATTATTTTTTCTCATAATTTATCTCATTTCATTTTCTCTATTACTTGGCCTATAACATCAAGAATATCATTGTTTAATAGTGATAATAGCCACTCCTTATCTTGTTATTATTTTATATTTATATTAGGATGTTTTAAATTTTACCATGTTATTTTCTAAAAAAATGTTACTAGCAACAACAATCTTTAACATTTTTGGAGATATTCCCCTATAGTAAAAATTATTAAATGAATAAATTCAATTATATTAAAATTCCTGCCAACATCTTAATAAAAATAAACAGAAATTCTAATCCTATTACTATAACAATTTGATTTCCAGAAATACAGGGAAGAAATAAGGGAGCAGAAGCAATAATCGAAGAATATGACAGAGATTATTCCAAAACTGATGGGCAACATCAACACAGATTCAAGATCAGCAAACCCGAAGCAGGATATATACAAAGAAAATCATACCTAGGTGTATTTTAACCAAAATGCTAAAAATAAAAGGAGAAAATATTTCATCAGCAGCCAGAGAAAGAAGGCACATTACCTTGAAAAGAACAATTAAAATTATAGCTGCTTCTCAATAAAAGTAGTGATGCCAGAACCCAATGGACTGATTTTCTTAAATTTTAAGGAAAAAACTGAAAATGTAGAATTGTATGCTCAGTGAAACAGTCCTCAAAAATAAAAGTGAAATGAAGACAGTTTCTGAGAAGCAAAAGATGGAGAGTTTTATTGTTCTCAAGCTTTCACAAAGTGACATATTAAAATAGGGTCTACAGGCAGAAGAAACTATTTCCAGATGAAAACATGGACATATAAGAAGAAACAAAACAAAGATATCAGAAAATGATAGGTACATGATTAGTTAGTTAAAATTGATTGAGAAAATGTACTTCAAAGTTTCAAGGAGTTTTATAGAAAGTATAGAAAGAACTAAGACATCTGGAAAAAAAAAAAGCCATGATTAGATCTAGGAAGAGAGGAAATGTGAGGGTGCCATAATATCTTATTTCCTGGTATGGGTATTAGAAAAATGGGTGTTTCCAGTTTTTGAAAATTTATCAAACTGTACAGTCCTACCCTATTTGGAAAAGGGCCTAAGGATCACAGTTAACTATTAAAACTGCACAAGGCAGGTTGGTAGGAGATGGGACAAAGGAATTCTCAGTTCCTGCCAGTCTGTTGACCCCTGTGTCTGCTTCCAATGCCAGCTAGCCTCAGGTGCTGTCTTGGGTTTGTGTCTTATGTGTCCTGAACTCTTGATAAAGGGTTCTGCTGTATGCTCTGAGGTAAGGTTGGGGAAGTCAATGAACAGCATACGGGAGAGAACAAAGTTGATTTCCCTATTTTCCTAGTCTTTTGCTTTTGCCTTTTTTCCTCTTTTCCAGCCATTCCTCCTGTTAGGTTCCCATGTTCGGGGTACTTGCTCACCAGCTTCTATCAGTAAACTGCCACGCGTTTACACCAATTGGCTGCTGGTTTCTTCTAACAACAAATCCACGTATTTAAAAACACCCAACGTGTCTGTAAACAAATATAACACTCAATTGAGCATTTTCTTTAAAAAATACAAGAAGAAAATTGGTCTGAGCAGTTTGACACCAAAGAAATATAGGCATATTACTCCAGAGACAACCATATATGGTTGCATAGTCCAATCATATATGCCTCACAATGTCATCACATAGTTGTGTATTCCTCACTATGATTATTTTTAGAACATTTGTCTCACTCCAAAAAAAAAGAGATCTCGTATATCTCACACCCCATACCTCTCTCAAGGATCCACAGTATTTCAATCTACCCAATTTTTACCATTTATCTACCGCTATTATTTATTTTTTATTCTTTTTCTTTTTTTCTTACCTGTCCATACCCTAGAAAAAAAGGAGGATCAGACACAAGGTTTTCACAATCACACAGTCACATTGTAAAAGTTATATCATAATATAGTCTTCAAGAATCAAGGCTACTGGAACACAGTTCAGCAGTTTCAAGTAGTTCCCACCAACCACACCAGTACACCATAAACTAAAAGGGGATATCTATAACATTGCATGAGAATAGCCTCCCAGATAACCTTCTGACTAGACCTTCCAACACAATGTTGAATAACAAAGGTGACACTGGGCATCCTTGTCTTGTTCCTGATCTTAGAGGGAAAGCTTTTAGTTTTTCCCCATTGATAATGATGCTAGCTTTGGGTTTTTCATATATTCACCTTTATCGTGTTTAGGAAATTCCCTTTTATTCCTATTCTTTGAAGTGTTTTCATCAAAAAAGGATGTTGAATTTTAAAAAATGCTTTTTCTGCATCCGTAACAATGATCACGTGGCTTTTCTGCTTTGACATATTGATATGGTGTATTACATTAATTGATTTTCTTGTGTTGAACCAGCCTTGAATACCTGGAATAAATCCCACATGGTTATGGTGTATAATCCTTTTAATGTGCTGCTGGATTTGACTTGCAAATATTTTGTTGAGAATTTTTTGCATCTTTATTCATTAAAGAAATTGGTCTGTAATATTCTTCCCTTGTAGTATGTTTGTGTGGCTTTGATATTAGGGTGATATTGGCTTCACAGAATGAGTTAGATAGCTTTCCCTCCTCTTTAATTTTTTTTTGAAGAGTTTGAGCAGGATTAGTACTAATTGTTTCCTGAATGCTTTGTAGAATTCACAGGTGAGGCCATCTGGTCCTGGACTTTTCTTTTGGGGGAGCTTCTTGAGGACTGATTCAGTATCTTCACTTGTGCTTGGTTTGCTGAGGTCATCTGTTTTTTTCTCAAGTCAATGTTGGTTGTTTATGCCTTTCTAGGAAATTGTCCTTTTAATCTACATTGTCTAGTTTATTAGCATATATTTGTTTGGTATCCTCTTATTTTCTCCTTTATTTATATAGGGCCAGGGGTTATGTACCCTCCTCCATTTTTTATTTTATGTATTTGCATACCCCCACTTTTTTTGTCAGCCTAAGGGTCCATTGATTTTATTGATTTTCTCAAAAGACTTATTTCTGGTTTTGTTGATTTTCTCGTTTTCATATTCTAAATTCCATTTTATTTTTCTACTCTGATCTTTGTAATTTCTTTCCTTTTTTTTTTGCTTTTGGGTTAGTTGGAAGTTCTTTCTCTAGTTCTTCTAAGTGAGGAGTTAAAGTCCTCGACTTTAGCCCTTTCTTCTTTTTTAATATAGGCAGCTAAGGCAATAAATTTCCTTCTCAGCACTGCTTTTGCTGCATCCCATAAATTTTGATATGTTCTGTTTTCATTTTCATTTGCTTCAAGATAATTTCTGATTTCTCTTGTAATTTCTTCCTTCCAACTGGTTGTTTAGGAGTTTGTTGTTTAGCCTCCATATGTGTGTGAATTTTCTGGCTTGTTAGTGACTTCCAACTTCATTCCATTATCATCCAAGAAAGTGAATATGATCTGGCTCATATTTTCCATTCTTTTCCCTGTATTTTCTTTCATGCATCAGATTTCAGATGTCCAGTCCTCTAGATCACTAATTCTTTCTTCTGCCTCAAATCTATTGTTGTAGATTTCCATTTTTTAATCTCTTCTATTGTGCCTTTCATTCCCATAAGTTCTAAAATTTGTTTTCTCAAACTTTTGAATTCTTCATGTTTGCCCAGTGTCTTCTTAATATAGTCCCTCAACTTGATTTTATTCTTGAAAAGATTTTGCATGACTGTTCAGACATCCTGAATTAGTTCTTTCAACTAATTTCTATATCTCATTTGAAGTGTTGTTTGTTCCTTTGAATGGGCCATATCTTCTGCTTTCCTAGTATGACTTATTTCTTGTTGGCATCTAGCCATTTGATTTCCTTAATTAGCTTATTCTGAAGGTTGTTTTCACTCTTTTATCTAAGGTTTTCTTGCTGATTGGCTTGGTTCTCTATCTGTTCTTTGACATTCAGTTAAACTTATTCTAGACCTTTAGCATAGCTTTTGTTGAACTGATCAGAATTTTGCAGTTTCTTATTTCTTGCCCTACCTATATAGAGCCTTATTTTTTGAGGAGGGTTTCCCCAGATCAAATTTTGCCAAACCAGATTGGCAAAGGTCTCAGGAGGAGAGGGTAGCCAGCATCAGTTTTCCCTGAGGGTGAGACTCAACAGGTAGTCAGACTTTCCTATAAAGCCTATAAATTCTATGCTATCCCTTTCTTACCAGCAGGGGTTCCTGCAAGCCCTCAGCTTCTCACCAGCTTAAAGTGATGCAGTGCCTTTAATTTCAGTAGACTGTCCCTGCAAGGGGCATGGTTGAGACAGAGGTGAGGCAGTAGGTAGACTTTGATTGCTTCTGTTTTCCAGTCCTTGGAGCCTGAATTTCTTGAAGGAGGGATTCCATTTGAATTGGTCCCTGTTTCCCTTTTGTTGGGAAAGATAAGCCCTTTAAAGAAATAACCCCTTTTACCTGACTAGTTACTTTGTCTCTCAAACATGCTTTAGTTCCACCCTTGCCTGGGGCAGTGCTGAAACCTGGAAGTGCTTGCAGTTCTATGTTATGAGCTGTTTAAAAAGTTCTAAAAATGGCCCAAAAAAATCTTTTCAGAGCCAGTGCCTCACTGCTCCAGAATATAGAAGGTTAGAAGGCTTAAATATTCTGTTATCATCACAACCAATATTTTTCCTTCCTTTTTTATGAAAAATAACATATATACAAAAAAGCAGTAAATTTCAAAGCACAGCACCACAATTAGTTGTAGACCATATTTCAGAGTTTGGCATGGATTACAATTCCACAATTTTAGGTTTTTACTTCTAGCTGCTCTAAAATACTGGAGATTAAAAGAGATATCAATTTAATGATTCAGTACTCACATTCATTTGTCAAATCCTATCTTTACTGTATAACTCCACCATCACCTTTGATCTTTCCATCCCTCTCTTTAGGGGTGTTTGGACTATGGCCATTCTAAATTTTTCATATGAGGGGGGTCTGTCGCTAATATGGAGTAGAGAGATGGAACTATCTGATGTTCTGGAGAGGCTGGGCCCTCTAGGTTTCAGGACTTTTTGATCCATTTTGAGTTAATTTTTGTAGAGATATAGTTTCTCATTCATTGTTTTGCAGATGGATAGCCAGTTCTCTGAACATTTATTGAAGAGTCTGCTCTGTCACAATTGGGTTGGCTTGATCAAAGATCAATTGTCTGTAGATGAGAGGGTCTACTGCTCAAAACTCAATTCAATTTCACTGGTCATGCTGTTTTGACCACTGTAGCTTTGTAATATGCTTTAAAGTCAGGTAGTATGAGACCAACTACTTCATTCCTCTTTCTAAAGATATTTTTAACTATTCAGAGCACCCTGCCTTTCCAAATAATTTTGGTTATTGTTTTCCCATTTCTATAAAGTAAGTTGTTGGGATTTTAATTTGTATTGCATTGAATCTATAAATCAATTTACATAGAATTGACATCTTAACTATATTTAATCTTCCAATCCACGAACACAGTATTCCTGTCCATTTATTTAGTTTTCCATAATTTATTTTAGCAATTTCTTAAAGTTTTATGTGTATAGGTTTTTTGTGTTCTTAGGTTAAATTTATTCTTAAATATTTGATTCTTTTGATTGCTATTGTAAATGGAATTTTTTCTTGATTTTCACCTCAGATTGCTCCTTACTAGTATATAGAAACACTACTGATTTTTGAGTATTAATACCATACCCTGCCATTTTGCTCATTTATTAGCTCTGGTGGCTTTTTGGACTTTTGATATATAGAATCATGTTATCTGCAAACAGTGAGTTTTACTTCTTCCTTTCCAATTTGGATGTATTTTATTTCTTTTTCTTGTCTAATTGCTCTAGCTAGAGTTCCAATACAATGTGGAATAACAATGGCGACAGTCGGCATCCTTGTCTTTTTTCTTATCTCAGAGGGAGAGATTTCAGACTTTCCACATTGGGTATGATGTTAGCTGTGGATTTTTCATATATTTCCTTTATCAGGTTAAGGAAGTTCCATTCTATTCCTTTTCTTTGAAGTGTTTTCATTGAGAAATGATGTTGAATTTAGTCTCAGCAGCCTTTTCCTGCCATAGGTGTGGTTGAAAGAGAGGCTGAAGTAACAGTTGGACTTAGGTTGCTTCTGTTTTCAAGCTCCTGGGGCCTGAATTCAATGGATGGCTGCCACTTGAGCTGGATCACATCCCCCTTTTCTTGGGAAAGATATGCACTTTAGGGAATTGTCTCCCTTACTTGACTCATTAATTTGTCTCACAGACTACCTTAACTCAGCCCTTGCCTGAGTCCCACTGATAATTGAAAATGTCTGAGGCTTTCTCTAATGTGCTACTTAGAATAGTTTAAGAGAAAAGAATTAAAGAACTCCCTTTTCAGTGTCAATCCCCAGCTCCCAAGCTTCCAGTGCTCTGAGCTTGATCTACTCCAAAATCCTCCATATTTATCCTATTACTTTATTTTTTTATGTCAGCCCCATCTCCTCTCTCCTGTGGTTAAAGTCAATTTGAGCTTGGATGATCTACCTTCCCTTCCTTCTAGTAGAAACTACTTAAAGATACACCCTTCAGGGAATTATCTCCATCCACCTGACTAGTTATTTTGTCTCTCAGACATGCCTTAATTCTTCCCTTGCCTAGGGCACTGCTGAAGCCTGAGAATGCCAGAAGTTCTATCTAATGTGCTGTTAAAAGATTTGAGAGAGAGAGAGTGTGAGAGAGAGAGAGACAGAGAGAGAAAGAGAGAAAGAAAACCTTTTCAGATCTGGACCCCAGCCCCCTGGGTTTGCCAATCAAGCGACAGAGTTGGTACATGGCTCTATGTGTCTCCTTTCCTTATGACCCTGCTCTTTTCCAGTATTTTCTGCTCATCCAATTAAAAAAACCTCTGCTGTGTTTCTTTTTTTTTTCAGCCTGACCCCCTCTCTGCTGGTGGGAAAACTCCAATTTCCTTTAGGGCTTACTCCAATTTTATCCATGCTTGGGACTTGTTTTCAGCAGTCTGAATTTGTTTATAACTCTGCAATGGGAGCTTGGTTGAGCTACCTTACTTGCTCCTAGTAGAGTCTGCTTCTTTTTCCCTCAGTGAATCAGCCTGCCATGCCCATGGGGGAGGGGCACCAGCCTTTGGATCTTTGGAGACTTACAGTTCTGTGTGGGATCTCAGTCATTCCATCAATTTCAGATTCATGTGTGATATGTGTCTGGTCACTGAAGTCCCCCAAACAGTTTGTCCATGTAGTTTCTGGCTATTTATTAGTCTCCCTAGAGGAAAAACTAAATTCCACTCCTCATTATGCTGCCAACTGCTGATGGACTCAAAACATGGAGTTCCAGTTTATTCATTTACAATGGAAACTGCATGAATTTCAAACAGCATCCTTGAAAATTGTTTTAGGAATTTACAGTATATTGAAGAAAAAACTTAAAATACTATAGATTTTGCCCTCATCAGCTCATCTGCATCTCTTGGTTACAGATTTCTTGTCAGTCAGCTGAAGAGTAGAGTTGTAAACTACTTCTTAAAGGCTCATTCAGATTTAAACTTCTACAATTCCAAGAACGTTTGACTTGAATGATATTCACTGGTTGCATATTTATTCCCCAGCCTACTATAAATCATTATCTTGTTGTTAGGGAGTCTCAACAAATTTAATCCTCAATAATCTCCTACCTTAGCCTCTGAAATAAAAGCAATTACATTCAGACATTTGTAATCACTGACACTTTCAAGATTCACTTGCAGCAAACTGGCATTCATTGTTTTTTCTAAACAGAAAACTAGTTTAAATGACTCTAATACTACCTAGCATTAGAAAATCTAAAGTTAAATAATAAACAGTTTCATAAATGCTAGATTAAATTTAATAAGCAACTCCACAAGGAAAGTTTTATGAATCCCAAAACTAGAGGACAGGAGAGGATTCCTATGTAATAGAGGAATACTGTCTAAGAGAATAAAATATGATTCAATTCTTTTGTGCTTTTTCTGTAAGCAGAACACATAATAATACTGACATTTATAAACTAGACTCATTTTAATGCCATTTTATATATGTTTTCTTATTAAATTCCTGTTCACAACTACAAAAGGTGAATAATCAAAACACATTTTTGAGCACTTAAAATATGCTAGCTATTTTCATGCTTATTTCATTTAATCCTCATAAACCTGTGTAAAGAGCACTTGAGTAATACTCAAACACTCATTTATAGAACAAGAAAACTAAGACTTGTAAACATTAATTCCTTGTTCAAGATAGTGCAACTAATCAGAAGTAGTACCAAGAATTTAACCTCTGCCTATCCTTGGACTGAACAGCCACATTTTACTGCTTGCATTGAGCCAAAGAATTGGATTTTGATGTAATTTGCAAACTGTGAAGTATTGTACATACTATGAAAATACTAAATATTAGTATTTCACACAAATATTTTGTGTGAAATTGTACACAGATCTTTCTTTTTCTTGTCTGCACTAGGTTCGACACTCAGGTCTTCTCAATCTGAGTAGCATGGGATTTCTGGTGCACTATATTTTGTCATTTTCTTAGCTCAAAGTATGGCAGAGAACAGAGACATCCAGTGCAAATTTTCTTAAACTGCCTCTACCTGTGCCAGTTTGAAGCTATGACATACCCCAGATAAGCTATGTCCTTTAATCCTCATTTAACATTGGTGGGTGGAATCTTTTTGATTGTTTCTATGGAGATATGACCCACCTAATTGTGGGTGGCAACTGTTGATTAGATGGTTTCCATGGAGAATGTGTCTCCACCCATTCAAGATGGGGTTGCTTACTGGAGCCCTTTAAGAGGGAACCATTTTGGAAAAAGCTTTAGAGCCACCGGAATTGACAGACCCAATAGAACAGAGAGAGTCCTGGGGAAGTTGTTGAAGAAGCCTGCAGAGAAAGCAAGCAGATGTCACCATGTGCCTTTCCAGCCAAGAGAGAAACCCCGAAAATCATTGGCCTTCTTGAACCAAGATATCTTTCCCTGGGTGCCTTAATTTGGACATTTTAACCTTAGAACTATAAACTTTCAACTTAATAAATTCCCCTTTTTAAAAGTCATTCTGTTTCTAGTATATTGCATTCTGGCAGCTTACAAACTAGAACACTACCTAACTGAACCATCTGAGTACCCAATATCAAACATTCCTTCTTAACAAGCTGAACATTCCAACTAAGAGCTTCTCAGAATCCTTGCACAGCATTGCTCCATTAGTAAAACCACTTCTAACATATTTCTTTTTCAAGAATACAGAGCTTCAACTGTACTAATAAGTGAACAAATGCACACCTAGTCAGACTTAGCAAAACATAATCCATTTCAATTACAAAGTTTGTCTTTCCATATTGGCATTTACTCTAATAAAATTGGCTGCTTGGAGGGAAAAAATGATCCGTTTTGAGAGAATCTACTATAATTTCCATTATGATCATTATTGCCTGAGAGTTCACACTTTCATTGACAAAGGTGGTTGTTTTACATCTTGCCAATTTTAAGAAGCCGTATTTCCTATCAGGAAGTACTTAAATGAGGATAGGATTCTTGGTTGTTTTTTAGTTCAATGCTTTCTCTTCAGGGTCCCCCAATTCTCTGTCATAGAAAAGGTGAGCCACACATATTCATAGAATGAATGAATAAATGAATGAACAAATTCCAAAACGCTCTAAATATACTCATGCATTTTTATGTTTGTACAAGCAAAAATCTCAAAATTGGATGAAGATATCTTGCATCATATGTGAGAATTCTATTTCAAGTCTTCATGGTTAAATGTAAAACTCTCAAACCATTTCCACAAAACAAAGAATATGGCAACTGGTTATAAATAACCATATTCTACACAGCATCTCCCTGCATTAATTTTTCTATTTTGAAAGGGTATACTCTGTAATAAATGATAGAAAAAGATTTTGTCTGGTAACTCAGTAGATTCCTATAGTTTCAAACAAACATTTTGGGTAATTAGTCCTACATTAAGAAAGCAAGAAGATAGGGGGAGATAATGAGTCTTGCTGTCTGCTAGCATTATGTCTTTTATGATTTTTTAAGGTACTTTCCCCTTATGATATGTTAGCAGATCCTATTTCCAGATAAGTTTTACATTGCCCTACAGAATAGCACCTTAAATTTGATCAGGTATATATTTGAAAGATTATGGAAACAAACAGATCACCTGACTTCAAATTTCCTTTTGTCATGAAATTTTCATGTATACCATTGGTCATCTATGTTATGCCAGTAAAATGGGGGAAAATGGGGATGTGATTAGACATTCCTAATGGGCCAAGCCTATGAGGGGCACATACTGCTTCAGCTTAAATTTTATTGACTAGAAATCAGTCACACAAGGAAGACTAGGAAATGTAGTCTTCCAGCATTCCTAGGAGAGAGAGAAAGTGAGATTTGATAAAGTCTCTGCCACAGAATAATATATAAAAATTTTTTAAAAGTTTATTTTCTCACTTTTGAGTCTGTGAATTTTGTATTTTCATAATATATCCTTCCTGTCATCCTTTTTCTTTCCATTTTGCTCTCCTTCCTTCCTTTATCCCCTCATTTGCATAGAATTTCAAAAAATATTAAGCAATGATTAGTGGCAGTCCCACAAGTTCTATATAGGAAGAGTTTACTGTGGAGCTTGGTTGGTAGGGGAGCAAGGAGATTTTTCTTGAACCCTCATATAGTGTATAAATCCATATTTGATTAGATTCTGTCATTACTTGGAATGGAGTGGTGAGTGAAAGGCTGATGAGATTTGAGGAGGGAGTTAGTTAAAACTCTCCAATCCTCTAGTTTCCATTCATTTTTATCCAGCTTACCCATGAGGAAGACACGCTGTTTAACTCATGCTCATTCTAGGTCCCTAATAATTTTCTCAAACACTATGGCAATAGCAAGCTTTTCTAACCTTTTCTACCTATAAGCCTTATGTTTCCTATTATGGTGTGAATTTGGCATGTTTCACTATCAGATACTAACAAATAAATCATTTCCAACATTGTTTTTATTTCCTGCCTACATGCCACAGAATAAATATAAAATGTTTATTATATAATATATAAATTGGTACAACTACTAAAAGGGGTTTCATTTTCCATGGTAGTTAGAATATAATCATCACAACCCATTTTTTTTACTTTTAACATGCTCATATCAAAATAATTCCAAGTAGGCATTAATTTTAATTACCTTCACATAGGTAAATAACAAAAAGCTTAATTATGATGATATATAAAATAGCTGCATGAAAATCACATATCTCCCATGTTAAGCATATTATCTCTAGTTGGTAAGCCTTGGTGACTAAGAAGACATAAATTCATAGAAATAAGTGGCTCCATTAAAATAAAGAAGAAAAGCTGTCTTACAAATCACATAAGACCATTCTCCTTTTGTAGTTAGTGTGTACGCAGAAATTTGACTCTAATTAAAGAACGACAGACATTATTTCAAGACAGCATTTTAGGCCCTGTGAAGAATTCGAGGATCTATAAGACACTATTTCTCCTGCTAACTAGCTTGAAATATAATTGGAAATATGTAACATAATTGAATAAAAATAAATAAATAAAATTATTTTTATATATAAGGAATAAATTAGTCAAATGGGTAGATCAAAGGATGCAGATGTTTCTGTGGGTTGGAAATCATCACAGAAATTTTTATGCAATAAGAAGTCACTATCTAAGTTAGTAATGATGACTCAAGTACAAGTAATTCACATTTATATTGGTAGAACTAAAAGAGGTCTGTATCCCAGCTAGGGGAAAAATGTGAGTAAAAGGGCAGATCCATTATGATTCAACGTAAATTTGGAAGAAATATTCATGTGAAATATTTTGGTTACAAATTACCAATTACAGCAATCCAAACTGACTTAGGCAAAGAAGAAATTAATTGGCCCCCATAAACTAAAAATGTCATGGCATTGCTGAATCCAGGGACATAATTCAGTCAGAGTCTATCTTTCCATCTCTGGACTGCAATTCCTTCTGTATGTTGACTTCTTTCTCAGATAATATCTCCCTAAGTAAAAGGAAAGAAGCCTGTTATATACACATATACAAAATTCACACATTACAATTTTGGAAAATGTGATTCATTCTTCTTGACACACCTGTACATCACTCAACTGATTGTTGTCACCTGAGGGGCATAACATTCTGGCTGAGATAATGTAATAGGCCCGTCTTTCAAGTGGTGATGGGGAACGAGCCCATCTGAACTGGGACGTCTTCCTGGAGTAGCACGAAACACCTTATATTTACAATAGGGACACTGAGGAGACTAAGCTGTCAAGGCAAAGAAGGTGTTTCAGAGGGTAACTGACCACAAAGAAAAACATTAATTTTGGGACAGATTGTGGGAAATTTTAAGGATAAATAGTTTATTTTATTTTCTAAATGATAAAAATTAGTTCTTTGAAAAAGCAGTGATTCTCTGAAGACCATTGTTTTATTTTCCTGGCTGCTAAAATAAATACCATACAATGCAATGGCTTCAATAATGGGAATTTACTGGTTCATGGTTTGGAGGCTAAGAAAAGACCAAAACTGAGGTATCAGCAGGTCAGTGATTTCTCCTAGAAGACTGCGGCATTCTGCGGCTGGCTGTCCATAGACCTTGCAGTCACGAGACTGCAACTTCTCATTTCTCTCCTGGGTTCTGTTGACTTTCAGCTTCTGAGCTACTCCCCATGGCTTCTCTCTCAATCTGACTTTTACTTTTCTTATAAAAGGCTCTGGTAATTCCAATTAAACCCCAACCTAACTCAGCCTGGTCACACCTTACCTAAAGTAACAACTTGAAAAGATCTCATTTACAATGGATGCACACCTACAAGGGCAGGGGTTGAGACCTGAACATGTCCTTTGCAGGCAACATGGTTCGACTCCCAACACCCATATATTCAGAAGATTAATCTGGCAATGGAAGCAGAATAGATAATAGGAGCAAACCATAGCAAGAAGATGTGTTACCGGCTACCACAGTAAGGTGTAAGGTGGCAAACACCTAACAAAAGTTGATAACTGTGGAAATAATTATATCAAAATATATTTGTGAAATTGAAAAGAAAATATTGGCATGGCTTAAATTATAAATTAAAAGAATTGGAGGGGTGAAAATATTTTAAGGGAACATTGATAAAATACTCAGAACTAGTATGAGATAGCAGTTGAGGGATAAAGAATTTTGAAAATATTTCCTCTGCATTTTTCTTGAGAGTGAATATTCTTTTATAATATTAACAACTTTGTGTTTACATAAAAGCATTTTCTTTTCTATTGTGGCTCCAATGAATTGCATTAGCTATTTCCGATATATACAATTTCCTCTTATATAAAGGGTTTAACAAGATCCTAATTTTTTTATGTCAGAGTTTTAAACAGGGAATATTCAAGCATTCTATCACACTTTTGTATGTAACTAGACTAGAAAATGCAGTAGTTTGAGTGACATCAGACAGAAATTTAGATTGAGAGTCATCTATCCAAACCCTTGTTTCCTTTGTTACACGCATTGTTATGTTGACAGAAGAGACCAGAACTGAGAGGGGACACCCGTACACTGGACTCATTGAAATATATCTACATTTTAGAGTGAAACAGGTTAAGCTTGGGACCTCTTAGACAAAACAATAATAAAACCAACCTCTTCCACCACTTAATAAGGGGAGGCTTAAAGCACATATAAATATGAGGTATTTTTATTTAATTCATATATTTGCCCAGGGGCTTTACTTCATAATAATGATGTTTAGGTATTGATAAGTTAATGGCTGAAATGGAAAGCCAGGTTCAAGATTCTAGTCTCTAGAACCTTATCCCAATACTTAGTAAACAGACTGCATTCTCTTTTTTACCCATGGTAAATATGTTCAAGACATGACATATTTTTAGCTAAAATAACAGGAATGAAGTTGATACAGGCATTTTGACAGGAATTTAACCAGAATGATTACAGATCTATTCATACAAAATGCAATCGCTGACTTGAGAAATGTCAATATTTTAGATGTTTTATCTGTGAGGCATTTGTTGATACTGTGAATGGACTGTGGTTGCGTTCACTGCTTCTTCCTACTGTACAGTGATATACAGCCAGTAAACGACAGACAGGTTTGGGCCATCTTCTTAGGCAGGATAATATGCACAAGTGCTTTCTTGAAAGGCAATCGCAAATTATTTGAAAAGGGCAAAAACAAGCAGCTTTTGGATTTTACTAACTGAGGTCAATTTTGACATTTGGAATACCAGGGATGTTGTTGGATTATCTGCATTCTTTTACATGATTTTAAATACTAAAGAAGTAAACAGAAAATAAAAACCTAGCAACTAATATTTTCTGCTTCAATTGAAGGGATGATGATTCTTTATATTTCATTATTCTGGAGATTATTTTAAATATATCTTTAAATTAAGTTGAGATGTAAGGAAATAGATGAAGTAACAATATATTTTAGAACATGAAGTCAGGAGTGTAAGGAAATAAATATATTTCCAATGCATTCTGAATGAATCATACTAGTACAGGAAATATTTCTGTAACACTGAAGGATCATATCTGGGCTTCTTAAAAACTCTTGAAAATCTACTTTTGTAGCTGGACTCTCCCTCTTAGGTACTCTCCTGTTCTCCTTAGCTACTAACCTCTCCCTTGGAACCCTCAGTCACTGTATTAGGCCCTAATATTTACTGGGTATGTCTGCATTGCCCCCATCAAACTGGCTACATGATACTGATATCGGTAGATTTTGTTCATGCTTTTGATTATTTGAACCCTTTCTTCCTTTGGTCCCTGACTAAATTTAGGTGACTACCAGCAAGGTAACACCAGCTCTGCTTTTTGTCTGGCTCCACTTGGAAAACATGTCAGTAAGTGAGTTTTGAAAAGAAAAATCCCATACAACTCAAAATCACTATCATACAAAGTTAACAAAACCAATAATTTTTGACAGACTATTTTATCCCTAAAAAAGACCAAAAGTAATGTTAGAGAATCAACTGATCATATGATAAATTCAGGATTTCTCAGATGAGTAGGAGGCAATGACTTGTTAAAGGCATCTCTTATCTCCCTCCCTGTTCCCCAGTGAAAATAAGAGATTTGCACAGAAGAAAAGAGCCTATCATTACAAACGTATATGCAACTTGTGTCACCATGCTTACTGCATTTGCAAATCTGTGAAAAATGCATGATTACTATAAACGTAAAACTATGAGATGAAAAGCCTACCTGATCACATAAGGAAGGTTGCACCTGGGTCATACAGTATGCTATAGAAATCGGATTTTGTAAAGCCCAAGTTAATTTACTCTATTGACTTGTGTCCCAAGACAAACTGTATTAGATTCCAATATCTATAAGCTAAGTTTATAGACAAAATAATTACTAGTCAAGGATGGATTTCCAGGCCCTGTTGTTATAAACTAGCTTAGAATCCCTTTGTCATTCTAGTCATTTTTTGTGTAGTATTAGTAATACGTGTGTGTCTGTGTGTGTATATGAATGTATGCACATAGATTTATATCCATATAATCCTTATCTCCTGGGAAATCAATGGCACACCAAGTCATCCTCTCCCAGCCCTCATTTACCCAACTCCACCCTCCTTTTCTATCATGTGTAAATGTTTTGATATATTTCCATTTCACAGCCTGAGGGAGACATGGGGTTTAATGGAACCGCCTGACTCTGCTTTCAACCCAGAAACTGGGAACAATTACCACAGGTTGTTCCCAGGGTGGGAACTCCCAGTGTCAGGACCTCCCACCCACCCCACCCATCCCTGTCCCCGGATATATAACTCTGTGCCCCTGGACAGCACTGATTTATCTCTCCTCTCCTATAGGAAGTAGAGTATGAGGAGCTGTCATCAACCAACCTTGACCCTACTGTTTGGTCTCCCCAGGGGACTGAACATGATGGACTCTCTTCCCCTGCTTTTTTGGACCCTTTGTACTGTGTAAATAATAAAATGGTCTTTTGCTGAAAGTTTATTGTGCCTGAGCCTGTATTCCCAAATGCACCATACAGTAACTTGCTCTATAAGTTTCTATCTATCTATCTATATCTATGCATGTTTTCAGAGAATAAAAGCAAATGCTTTCACAAAGATGACTGATAATGATAAAATCAACATCGCTGGAGTTTCTAATCAATCTAGGTAGAAAATAAAACCTTGTAATAACATCACCTCTTTGATGAGCAAGAAGTTATAGCACAATCAGCTATTGGCTCCCAGCCTTCCTTTTCCCAAATGGGGTCCGGTTTTGTTCAATGGGTTGAAAGATATGAATGAAATAAGAGGACAGAAGGGAAATAGCAGGCATTGGCAAGCAACTCCAAGTCTAAAAGCAGAGATTGGGGGGTGAATCCTTGCATTCCTTTTTTTTTTCTATCTTCTTCTATCCAGAACAGTCCCATGGGCACCCATTAATGGGAAATAGTCACTCTCTGGAAATCCCAGTTATCAAAAGAGTCTAGAACTGTACCCACTGGTATTTTTCAATATGTCCCATAGTATATTTCGATTTTGTAACCAAATACCCAATCTTGGCCTGTAGGATACATATGAAAAAGCTGTCCATCATTTCATCAATCCTATAACAATGAAACACCTCATTCTGCCCTATTGGATTCTTATCAAATCTTATCAAAATATATCAAATTTAATTATTTTGTACTATTCTATTTTATCCAATTACGTTAGTTTATTGTATTTGTTTAAAAAGTGTATGGATTTTTCATGATATAGGAATTTGTTTTGAATTAGTGCAAGAGTAGTCACACTGGTTTAGTGTGCTGAAACAGGTAAAACAAATAATCAGAGGTAAAAATGCACACTATTCATTATATAAAATGCTTTAAGTAACTAAAATGTTCAATTTTATTCAGAAGTTCAATATAACAAATATCTGAGTCCTCTATTCTTTCCCTGCCATTGCCTTTGACAAAGGTATACTGCCAGCTCAAGGTCTCTTAGCCCCTAAACCAAATACAATTCCTGATGCTAACATAAGGGTTGCCCAACAGTAATCCCATTTGACAACAGTACTTTATTTTCCTCATAAAAAGGGTCAGAGAGCTTTCAGAGCAGCATCAATAAAATGGTCCAGGGACCATGCACATTTCAGAAAAACTTGAGATTCTTGCTAAAAGTTCGCTTTCTAGAACCCATTTTACTCCTACAGAATCAGAAGTGATTGACAGGGGCAAAGAAATTTTAATAACAAACTCTCCAGGGATTCTAATGCACATGAAATTGAAAGCTACCATTCTTTGACAAACAACTATAGAATGAATTAAGCTGTGTTCAGCTAGTTCATGCCATGGTCTTTATTGAAGTTCTGGGGACTGAGAAACAATCTCTGTTCTTACCGCTGACCCCTTCATTTAATTTCAGTTCTAGACACTCTAATATTTCTTGAGATATAATATATATGCCATCTATTTTAAAGCATATTGTTGTTTTGTAGATTGCAGAAAATATTCATGTTGATATTCTTAGGAATCAAAAATTTGGTATAAAAGAGATAAAATTGAATAAGTTAATACCCTGAAATATTAAATTTAAATCAGAAATAGTATAAATATACGCTTTCAGTTTTATCTGTTTATTTTAAAATTACAATTTACTTGGCTTCATCTGGTAAAACAATGATGTAATTCAGTAATTTTGAGGACACCTGATGCCATACTTTGGTCTCTAAATTCTGTTCTTCATCAAAGGAACTAGGCCCCTTTAAAGAAGGAAGGGAAGAAATTAGATGAGTTTAGGACATTTTTCACGTGTTCCAGAGAACAATGAAGCTGGCAAAGATTTATGAAGTCATGTAAACAAAACATATCAGCTGGCTTGAAAAAACTTCCAGAAGTCCAATTGGCCCAAGGTGGGACATTTTGAAAATCAGAAAGAATAATATCTGAAATTGATAATATTTTATTAAAATATTTTAGCCTATCAGTTCATAACATTCAAGAAAATAGAAAAATAACATTGCTCCAAATACTTTTATTCTCAACACTGATAATTCAAAATATAATATTAGTTTATTATATTGATGCTATATATTGATGGAGCCCAAATGACCTAGCTAATGACTGACAACTCCTTTTTAACATGGTAATTCAAAATAAAATTTGAAGTAAAATAAAATAAGGACATTACCATTTACAATCCCTAATGATATCACCGATAAATATGAAAATTAACAACAGATACAAAATGTTGGTTAGGTACTAAATATTCACCAAGGCACCATATGATCTATTACACCCCTCACCATATGTGATGATCTTAAGCTTAAAATGCACATTTACAATAATTCTACCCACTTGTAAATCACTAAAATTGCCTCTTGATTTGATACCATATAAAGTACATAACTCTTGTAAAAAATATTGAATGGAACCTATTCAAGCTTTTATTTTTCAGGTTTGTTCTTAATTAAACATCTTACACTGAGATAATCATAGATTCATATGCAGTTATGAAAAATAATAGGAAGTGATCGCAGGGATACTTTCCCAGTTTCTTTCGGAAAACTATTTTGAAATATCCCAATTCAGATACTGACATTTATAAAGATGAAGCACATTTCTATCACTACAAAGATTCTTCACGCAGTCCTTTCAAAACCAGACCCCCTTCCTTCTCCTTAACACATGGTAACTACTACTCTGTTCTCCATTTCTACAGCCTATTGTCATTTCAAGAATGACATATAAATGGAATAATATAGTATGTAACTCTTAGGGAAAGGCTTTTTATACTCAGCATGCATCCAGGTTGATGCACTGTCAATAGTAATTCCTTTTTGTTACTGAATAATATTCCAAGATTTGAAGATACCATAGTATTAGTTTATTAAGCTTCCAGAATGCCACATACCAGAAATGGAATAGCTTTTCAAAAGGGAATCTAATAAGTTACAAGTTCATAGTTCTAAGGCCAAGAAAATGTCCAAATTAAAACACCAACAAGAAGCTACCTTCACTCAAGAAACGCTGATGCCATCTGGAACACCTTTGTAAGCTGGCAAGGTACATGGCTGGTATCTGCTGGTCCCTTGCTCCTGGGCTCCAATGCCTTCAGCCTCTGTTCCTGTGGTGGCTCCTCACTTTGTGTCTGTGGGCTTTCACTGGTATGTGTCATTGGGGAAAGCTGTCCTCATATTAGACTTGATGTTCATCAGGTGCATTGCAATTGCTGAAGGGAGCTAGAGTCAAGGTCTGTCTGTGTGTCTCTCTCTCTTTCTGTGTCTCAAACACACACACACCTGCCCCAAATTTTCATACTTTTGCCTATATCTCTTTGCCTTCCCAACCTGAGACCTACCGCAAAATACTCTGCTGAGACTTCCTTATAGGGGTGTGAGGGAGAAGAGAGGAAGACTGTAAAGATACTGTTTATTAGTCTGACTCAGCAATCAGTACTTTCCTACTCTTAGACCTCTCTCCTAGCCCCTGGGCCCATAAAATTGTAGGAGCCTTTTGTTCAGGGTTCACTCACCAGAAAATATCCCCCACTGCAGAGGCATTGAATCATCTGACCTGCCCCCAGCAGTGCCATTCCATGGGGTAATTGGGACAGGGGAACCAACTCTTTTCTTTAGGTTAACTTCCTGCTTATATGATTTCAGAAAGTGACTGAGGCGTCACTGTATTTTCATTTTGGATAGGTTTTTTTAATCAGCTGCCCTCTACTCCTTGAAGCTCAGTTCAGTTCTCTCTTAACATGCTAATATTTACAGTAAGGTGTTTTTGCATCTACGTTCATAAGGATATTGGTTTATGGTCATCTTTTTTGTATTCTTTCTCAGCTTTTAATATCAGAGTAATGTTTGTCAAAAACTGAATTGTGAAGGCTTTGTCCCATTTCCATTTTCTGAGAGATAGTATATGTTGAATTGGTCCTAATTCTTTAAACAGATGGTAAAATTCTCCAAGAAAACTATCTGGGCCCACAGATTTGTTTTTCAGGAATTGTTAATTACAAACTCATTTTTTGATGATTATAGGTTACTCAGATTTTTCTATTTCTTATTGAATTGTGACAGTTTGCTTCTAAGAAAAGGGCCCATTTCTTCTAAGTTGCTAAATTTTTATGTACAGAATTACTTGCAATATCCCCTTATTATTTTTATGATATCTATAGTAGCTATACAGGTATTACCTATTTCATACCTAATATTGGCACTTTGTGCCCTCTATCCATTTCCCTTTGTCAATTTTGTGAGAGGCTTCTCCATTTTACCAATATTTTCAAATAACCAGCTCTTTGTTACATTTTCTTTTTTTTTCCTGCTTTCCATTTAATTGATTTCAGTTCTTTATGATTTCTTTCTGTCTGCTTGCTTTGGATTTACTTAGCTCTTTTTTTGGATCTTCAGGTGGGAGTTGATTATTGATTTGAAATTTTCCTTTTATCTAATGTATGCATTTGGTGTTATAAATTTCCTTTTCAGTACTTATTTAGCTGTCTTTCAAATTTTGATTTATTGTGTTTTCATTCAGGGTGTTTCTTTTTAAATTTCCTTTGGGACTTCTTCTTTGACTCATGAGTTAGAAGTTTTCTTTTTTAACTTACAAGTGTTTTTAAATATTCTGGGCATCTTTCTGGCATTTGTTTCTAATCAAGAACGACCATAGTCTCTATGGACAGAGAATACTGTGGGACCTCACTGTTTTTCAATCTGTGGAAGTTTCTTTTATAACCCAGGAAATGGTCTCTCTTGGTATGTGTACTGAGAATGATTGAAAAAAAAATACACATTCTGCTTTTTTTTGGGGGGGGGGGGGTATGTGTTAAGTAGATCCTGTTTGTTGAATGCATGGTTGATTTCTACTATATCCTCACAGATTTTCTGTCTAATTGTTTGATGTTGATAGAGAGTTGAAGTCTCTAACTACAATGGTAGATTTGTCTATTTCTTCATTCAATTTTATAAGATTTTTTTTATTAGAGAAGTTTTAGGCTTACAGAAAAATCATGTGCAGGGCTCCCATATATATTGCCTCAGACCTCGGTCTTCTTTTTTTAGACACATAATAATGAAGTTTATACAAGGTATGGTGTAGCTCAGACAACAGAATGACTAACTCTGTCTGAAGGTGCTGGAAAAGTCTTCAAAGAGGTCATTCCTCGGAGACAGAGATAGAGCTGGTCCTACCAGGACAGCATCCCAAATATCCTTACTCATAAACAATGATGCATCTGCACTGCTGCATCTCAGTGGGAGGGAGCATAATAATCATCTGTGAGGCTTTGCAGCGCTTCTTCCTTCAAACCTGCCTTCTTCACTTGAAAATAGTTTATACCCATCCTTAGACACCACCTCTTCTTAGGTATCACATTTCCTCTCTTAAGACCAGAGGAATCGGTGGCCCTGCTCACCTTCTCCCCATTCACTCAAACACAGTTTTTTCCTATTATTAAAACATTGCAATAGTGTGGTACTATTATTACAATTATACTTTTGCGATAATTATACTATTAAGTGTTCCATCCAATTTTGCTTCACATATTTTACATATTTGTCATGAGTGTATTCACATTTAGGACTGCTATATTTTCTCAGTAGATTGACACTTCTTTCATCATGTATGGCCCAGCACTGTCTCTGAAGTCAACTTTATATGCTATTAATATAACTTTCTTTTTCCTCATTTTTATAAAATTAAGGAACCTGTTAGAGTTATCAAAAAATTATGCAGGAAATACAGAGTTACCACATACCCTCCCTCACACACACAATTTTCCCTATTAACGTTTTGCAGTAGTTTGGTACCTCTGCTACAAATGATGAAACATTATTATTATATTATCAACTGTAGTCCATCATTTATATTAGGGTTCACTGTGTTGTACAGTTCTAGTGTGGTATCCTAAATACAACATAAAACTAATCATTTCAGCCACTTTCAAGTTTACAGTTCAGTGATGCTAATTACCTGCACAGTGTTGTCTACCACTGTCACCGTCTATGACCAAACTTCCCCATCATCCCAAAGAGAAACTCTGTACAAGATGAGCATCGACTCCCCAACTCCGACCCCACCCCCACCTCTGGCAATTTCTACCACTATGAATTTGCATATTAATTATTTCATAATAGTGAGTTCATACAATGTATCTTTTTGTGTCTGGTTTATTTTCCTGAACATAATGTCTTCAAGGTTCATCTATGTTGTTGCATGAATCAGGACTTCATTCCTTTTTATAGCTGAATAATTTTCCATTCTCTCTCTCTCTCTCTCTATATATATATATACACACACATATACATATGCACATACACACACATTTTGTTTATCCATTCATCAGTTGATGGACATTTGGTTTGTTTTCATCTTTTGGCAATTGTGAAAAAAGGGTGCAATAAACATCATGCAAATATCTGTTCAAGTCCCTAACTTTAATTATTTGAGTATATACCTTGAAGTGAGATTGCCAGATTATTTGGTAATTCTAGATTTAACTTTCTGGGAAACCACCAAACTGTCTTCCATAGCAGTCCACCATTTTACATTTCCATCAATAATGTATGAGTACTATTTCTCCACATTCTTTCCAGAATTCTTGTATTTTCCTGTTTTTAATCAGCAGCCATTTTAGTGGGTGTGAAGTAGTATCTCATTGTGGTTTTGATTTGCATTTCCCTAATAGATAATGATATTGAGCATTTTTCATGTGCTTATTGGTCATTTTTATATCTTCTTTGTAGAAATTTCTGTTAAGGTCTTTTATTCATATTTTTATTGGGTTCTTTGCTTGTGCTGTTGAGTTGTAGGAGTTTTTAATATAATTACATATCACAATTCATAACATTTTCAAAAGCAGGTAAAAATAATCTATGGTTATAAAAGTCTGAATGGTAGGAATCTCTATGACGAGTGTTGATTGGAAAGGGGTATGTGAACATTTTCTGGAGAGGCAGAATCATTCTATATCTTGACATGCAGTGGTTGTGTAAGTATACACATATGCAAAACTCGCTTGAGCTGTACACTTAAGATTAGTGTAATTTGTGTATTTTGCATTATATATTTTGTACCTCAAAAATGTATTAAGATGTTTTAAAAAAATAGACTTTTGGCTGGAAGAATTTGGTCATGAAATAGTGAACAATGAATGGTATAGTAGAAACTAAATAGGAAATAGGACTAGGCTCTTACACTTTTTTTTTTTTTTTTTGGTGACTCTGATCTTCCTATAGCCCGTAGCCCATTCATTTCTCTTTACCTTGTTTCCGTAATTTGAAACAAATGAACTCTAATTTCCTTGAGTTCTACTCAATTTCTATTCACAACAAAGACAAACGTAGATTGTGTAATTAGTAAGTTTTATTAATTCACAATGTAGGCCCAATCCCATTTCCACTGAAAAAAAATCAGATTGTTCTGCATTGTTCATGCCTTCCCAAGTCTCACGATTGCAAGCTCTGCTTAAATAACCCAGGCTAAGTTTATACTTATGCATAAAACAAATCAGTCTCTGGCCATTATAATTGGAGAATTCTTGGTTTCTTAAAACTTATCAGCAATGAACATACCAACAAATGTTCTAGTATGCTTTGATTTCTATATTAGCCTTTTCCTTGATTCTTACAAATAAAATTACATTATTGATTAACAAAACATGGCTAATAATGCCTTTTGTAATGTACAAGGCAATGGGTGAGGCAGAGGAGAGAAGAGAGATGGATACTTCAGTTAAACTTACTTTTTTCTACTCCAGCCAGCCATTCTTTTTTTTTTTCATGTATTCACTAAGAAAATGTGTACAGAGCACATAACAGCCTCACACATAGTAAAAGCACCTGGAGATTCAAGGAAGTAACAGGTACAGAAGTTGTCTTTGAGTGGTTCATAGTCAAAATGAATAAATGAAAACAAAACAACAGTTATAATACTCTATCACGTGTCCTCTTATACAAGTAGGCCAGGAAAGTAATGATGAGATTTACCAGGTATATGGTTACATGGATGCATTTTAGTTTTAGAAACAATCTGCTTTTGTTATTTTCAGAGCTTTCTGCCAAATTGTAATAATCACAATGAATGAATTATACACCTTGCCTTCTAAAACAACTGCTAACTTTGCAGGCAAAATAAACTAATTGTGTAAATACCTCAAAGTCATGTTAAGAATAAATACATAAAAATTAAATTAGCATCATTAAAGTCATTTAATTCAAAGTGTCATAAAACTATAAACACTTGATAGTTCCAAATTTTATTAGGAACTTCATTAGTTGACATTTCATTCTTTATGAAAATAACTTTAAATTTGCATCCCAGAATGAATAATTCTGCATGCTCTCAAGAGAAAACTTTCACAAGAGTTAAAGAGTTTTTCATGTGCTAAATTATGAAGCTGCTACTGCTGTTCTTATTATGAACTTGTTAGGATATGTTATAGATGCCATAACAAATAGATCTTTTTTTTTATTATTTTTTTATTCAGGATGAAAGTATATGGGGAAACAACATAGTTGTTGCACAAGATGCCATGCCTGATAGCTAAGAAGGAAATACTGGCAGATTTTCATGGTTGAAGAGAGTGAGTACCTCACTGCTGTGTGGGTGCAAATTTGTCACTTCAGGTAAACCTGCCTTCATGGGGTCCTACTTGGATAAGAGGATACATAATAGAGTATTATCATTGTTGTTTTATTTCATTTATTCGTTTCGGCTATGAACTACTCAAAGACAACTTCTGTACCTTCTACTTCTTTGAATCTCCAGATGCTTTTTACAGTGCTTGAGACTGTTAGGTGCTCTGTACATATTTCCTTAGTGAACATAAAAAAAAGAATGGCTGGAGTAGAAAAAGTAAGTCTTACTGAAGTTTCTATCTCTCTTCTCTCCTCTGCCTCACTCATTGCCTTGAATATCACAAAAGGCATAATTAGTCATGTTTTGTTAATCAATAATCTTTGGTAGGGAGCCAAAGGCAAAGGGTCATAGAAATATACTGACAGGTCCAAATTAAATTATGATCTTGAAATATGGAATTAATTGAGACAAATGATTTTTTTACCATTAAGGAAAAGGATACGTAAGAAAGGAAGGAAGAACTTACATTTGATAAGCTGGCTTATCTAAAGAAAAGTTAAATCTATAGGAAACAAAGGCCCAGACTAAAGATCACAATGTTTAATATTTTTATTCAAATATATCAATTATGTTTACAAACTCATATATATGTTTCTCTTTCCCCATGCATTTTTATTGTATGTGATCATTTCAATGTTTTTAGATCTTTTATTCAGCTTTTATTCAGCTTTTATTCAACTTTTATTCAGCTCTCTAGTATAATTTGCTAACAAATAGTATGTAATATCCACTATAGTACTCTAAAGCATCAATAAGTCTCTAATTTAAACTTCACTGTTACAAAATTTGAGCTATTGAAATTTTAGTTATTATATACTTGATCAACACAAGTATACTATTACTTTTATAAAAGGATTATTCAACTCAAAAATGAAATGTGTTTTTAATGACATTAAGCAATTGAGAATGTTTATTATGTTTGCAAAATAAAAACAGTTGTTGAATGGATGCAAATAAAATAAATGGATTTAAAAATAAATGTAATATTAAACTTTAAAAAGTATACTATACATAAATGAGAACATAGCTTATATATGAGTTCAATTTATTTTCATGACCTGATTGTACCCATGAGTCCCCAAATCAAGAAACAAAATATTACTGTGCCCCTAGAAGTTAAACTCATGCTCTCTGCCAGTGAACACCCTGTCTCTTTGAGTAACTCCTACCCTTACAAATCAAAGGTGTTTTAATAATCTTCCTTTAATAATTAGTATTATTGTTTCATCATCAAATCTGCTAGTGAAATTCAAAAGTTCCCTCAGCATTCCCCAATTTACCCAGTTTTCCTGATTTGAGTATTGTTAAAATGAATCCAATAATGGAGCAATATTTACTTCTCAAGACCAAATATTTAGGGAAGAAGTTTAAAATGATCTAAAAATAATGGTATTTCCCATTTTTTGGCAATGAGTATGTGTCAGACACCATGATAAGCAGTTTACACATACCATTTAGGATAATTCTCATGACAATCCTCTGGGATAAATATTGCTATACCCAATGTATAAGTGAGGGAATTAAGGATCAAAAGAATATTTAATTTGTCTGAAATTGTGCCTGTAATAAAAGGTAGAACCAAAATTCAGATCAAAATCTGCCACAAAATCTTGAGATCAAAATCTCAAGACTCTTACGTACTATACTAACTGGTCTCCATGAAGTGTTTTATTTAATTCTTTGAGAATTAGAGTAAGAATCATTAGGCAATTTCTCATGACCCTTTAACACATTTAAAAGAACAATTTAATATTTAATATTTATTCTTCTAATAAATTAAACAATTTCACCAATTGAGCAAATTGTAAAGTGAAAATAAAGGTTCTCTATAGTCTTTTCTTCCCCTTAATATGAAATATTCATTTCCAATTGCCTAAAGAACCCTACTCCAATTTTGAAGCTCCACTGTCATAACTTGCTTCACTTCATAATTTTATTGTTTAAGAGCTTATTGAGCTATCACTTTGCAATTTACTTTTTCTTTGTCCTAATGATTAAATTGGCATGGGATAATTTTTGTACAAAGTTAAAATCCATATATTTTTATCATTCTAAAATCTAAGACTAAAAGGGAAATGAAATGAAATTTCATATGCTCAGGGACTGTGCGTTTTAATAACTCAAAGATGCTAAAGACTTTATGGGCTCTTCATATCTTGATTAATGACAACACCAATTTTTTCTTCAGTACCACAGTTTTGGAAGGTCCTTCATCCATCTGACACTAGAGAGAAATTCATCACAATATGGGTCTCAAGATGCATTTGGCTTAGTTAAAAAGATACAACATGTGTGATAAAAACAATAATATGTGAGAATATACGCAATGTGCAAACTGAGTGCTCCAGGGAAGGCTTCAAGCTACAGAATCACGAAAAAGAAAAGTTCCTGCTGGTGCCCACCTGAGTCTGAGAATAGGTGGGAAAAGAGCTAGACTTTAAAAAGTTAGGAACAAAAGGTACAGTCTTCCAGAAGGGAGGAACTGGAGCACTTTTTTAGCAGAAAAATAGCAAGGACCTTAGCCGAATTTAAATATTAATCTAACAAACATGGTGTAAAGCAGTATGGAAGACAAAAGCTTCAGACAGGAGTACTGCCTAGAGAATTATTATAACCCTGATGCAAAATAGTAAGAGTCTAAGAACATAATTACTTTCAAACTTATGATTTATCTGCAGATTGAATAAGTGTTTCTAAGGGTATCTTTTATATGACATCTAATTAAATGTGTGGAAATGTAAAAATTATACAAGGGAGAAATGAAATAAAATATAAGAACAGTTTTCTGAAGAATTTCAGACAAACATTAAAAAAAAATTCACTGTCTGAAATGAAAGTTAACTGTTAGCAACGTACATGGGATGTTAACAGCAACTGTAGCAACCTGTAGCCTAAGAGCTTTTGTGGGAGAAGATCACGTGATCTTCCCGTGTGCATCCCATGTGCATTGCCAGCAGTTAGCTTTGCTTAGCACAATGCCTGACACAAGGTTAAGCAAAGTTAGCTCTGCTTAGCTGTTGCTTAGCACAATGCCTGACACAAGGAAGATACTGAAGAACTCTTGGTTGAAAGAATTAAAAAAAAAACAAACGATGACACAGAACCCCACCCCATAAATTGAGAACTAGATGCACTAATGCCTAACAGTGTGACTATATAGAATTAGGGGCATATACAAAGTGCTGTGGGCATGTAACAGAAGGGGATGCTGTGTCAGGAATTTGGGAAAAGCTAAACGAAAGGTGCATATTTTTAACTGGTTCACTAAGTATGAATAAGATGAAGAAAAGGGCATTCTAGACTTGAGTTACCGAGGAAATAATCTTTAGTGAAGAGATCTACTGATGTGGAAACGTATGACAAGAATAAAACACGCATTTTAATTTCTTAAATAGAAGCATCACCTTTCTGGTTTTGCAAACCTCATTTACACCTTGAGAGGTACAGTGATGGAAAATCTGAATATGTCTTGATTTTGATATTTTTTGTGAAAAACAGTCAGGTGAACTTTTCTGGTTGTGTGATTCAAAAGAGCAAATGTCGCTGAAGTTCCCATTTATAAGAGTTACAAGTGAAAGTGAAAAAGCAAGTTAACCATAAATAAAGTATGTCTGAAATATATGTGGGATTCACCTGTAATCATTTAGCAAACATAGGGCACTAAGTCTTTGTCAAGCACCATGCTAAGTGCTGAGGACTGATCTGTGAAAACAGACAAATGCAGAACAAATGTTACAGTCATGGTGATGTCCTGGTGCTTAAATCACTCTCATGAATATCTGTTCTTCTTTACTCTAAAACATCTTTTTCCTCTTTTTCAAATAACAGAACTTCATATATATTTATTTTTCTTTTGGATTGGGAAATATCCTCTTCAATACACCATATAGTTTAAGTGAACATTATTAGCCCAAGCTTGGACAATTTGCCTTGATAGTCTGAAACCTGGACCAAGTCACAACAAACTAGATGCATCTGGAAATGAATCATTCAACTGCTGTAATCTAAAGATCCAGTCCATGAATTCTGAACATTAAAGTTCTGAGGGTGAGTGGAAATACTTCAAAATTTATGAAATAAATCTCTCTTCTGTGGGAAAAAATAAGGAAAATAGAGCTAAAAAATGGAGAGATGGAAAGAAAGTCTCATAAGAGAGTGAGAGAGACTTTGCTTGGACACTTAATATAATAACAGACCCAACACCACTCACTGGATGGACATTGCAATTATATAACTCCATGAACTGGTCAAGTCCTTTTTTATTATTTTTTTTGCTGTTTCTTGTTTTGTTTGCCCCTCTGTGATGATTTGAAAGGATTATGTACCCTAGAAAAGCCATGTTTTAATCCTGGTCCATCTTGTTGGACACAGTCATTTCTTCTAATCCCTATTCAGCACTACAGGTTGGAAGCTTAATTATTTTATCTCCGTGGTGATGTGTCTGGCCCAGTTGTGGGTATTAACCTTTGATTAGAGGGAGATGTGACTGTACTCATTCCAGGTGGGTCTTGATTAGTTTACTGGAATTCTTTAAAAGAGGAAATATTTTTAGGAAAGATTAGTAGAAACAGGACAGTGCCATGAGAACCATAAGAGTCCACACAACCAGAGAGCTTTGAAGATGAAGAAGGAAAATGTCCCCAGGGGAGCTTCAGGAAACAAGAAGCCTGGAAAGAAAGCTAGCAGACATCGCCATGTTTGCCATTTGCCTTTTAAGTTGAGAGAGAAACTTGAACTTCATCAGCCTTTTTTTTATTGGTGCCTTAATTTGGACATTTTTAGAGACTTGCTTTAATTGGGACATTTTCTCAACCTTAGAACTGTAAACTTGCAACTTAATAAATTCCCCCTTTTAAAAGCTATTCTGATTCAGATTCAATTTGCAGACCATGAAGTGACACCCCTCCCAAAAAAAAAACAGCTGTTCTGTTTCTGGTATGTCACATTCCAGCAGCTAGCAAATTAAAACACCCTCTATTCTTCAACTATTAAGATTTGGTTTCTATTTTTAAAAACAAAGGAACTTCAGACAGGCAACAGTGGCTCAGTGGCAGAGTTCTTGCCTGCCATCCTGGAGACCTGAGTTCAATTCTAGGTGCCTATGTTAAAAAAATAATAATGAAATAAAAAATTAAAAAAAACACAAAGGAGCTTAAATTATAAAATCACATATATCACATAATCATTTAATTATCATCATAACAGATACACTATAGGAAAAAAAGCTTATCAAATTGTATAAGGAAAATAAAAAGGAGAAGCAAAAAAGAGGCATGAGGAAGTGGTACTTAAGCTTAGACCTTAATAACGTTAAAATGACATCAACTTAGAAGGTAAGATAATACATTATATTTCAGAGTATATATAGGAAAAATTTTTTAAGAGAGGAAATTGAGTTTTAGGATCACTCATAACACATCAAAACAAAAAAAATGGTCAGCGATAATGTATAGTTCATTTTTATCTTTTAAAAAATGTTTTCTAATAGGGAATGTGAAGATAGTTCATACTTTAATTTGAAATATTAAATTCGTAGAGCCTTGGTAGTAATATCTTAGAGCACATTACAAAAACTTATATTTGTATCTTTCTACAAAAGTGCACAAATATTAAGGACACACCTCAATGAAGCAAGCATACACTTCTGGGACTACTATAGATCAACTGTAGAACATAAACCTCACAGCAAAAATGTTCCCTTGTGACATTTCCCACTTAATTCTCTTGAGAGGTAACCACTGCTCTGAGTTCTATCATAGCTTACTTTTACTTTTTCTTGAACTTCATATAGATGCATCAGAAAATACGTCCTCTTTTGAATCTGACTCCTTTTGAGTAAAATAATCATTTTGGTATCCATCCATATTCTTGCATGTATCAGTAGTTTCTTTGCTTTCTTCTTTTTTTAATCCAAGCAGTATTCTATTGAATGACTATTCTACAGTTTGTTTATACAAACTTACTGACAGGCATTTGAATTGTAAAATTTTTTGACTATTCAATGTATTGGTGTCATGAACATACTTGAAAAAGTATTTTATGGATGTAATACTTATTTCCTATATAGTATATACTCATATGTGTGTGTATGTGTGCATACACACACCTACAATGTGGAAAGGATGAGGCATTCTTGGATGAAATTGTGGGTATATGTTTAAATTTAGTAGAAAGAGCCACATTTCCAGAATGGTTCTAACATTGCATCCTCCAACTACTAATGGTGAGAGTAGATGCTCCCAATACTGACCTAAACTTAGTATCTTCAAGTTTTTCATTAGATACATTCTGGTATATATCTATTTGAGTATTTTTGAGGTTATGGTTTTCATTTCATTATCCATTTGCATATCTATATGAAGTGCCTCTTTGAGTCTTTTGTTTTAACTGTGCTTTGTCTTATCAATTGATTTGCAGTAATTTAAAAATATAACATAGGTTAAAATACATTGCCTATATTTGTTTCCAGCCTGGATTTGCTTTTCCTGTTCATCAAATATTAGATGTTTAAGTCCAATATTTCTTAAAATATTCTTTCTGCCCTTTTATCTCTTTCATCTCCTTCAAAGACTCCCAATATGTATATATTGGTAGAGCTGATAGTGTTTTAATGCCTTTCTGAGACTCCATTTGGTTTTCTTTATGTTTTTCTTTCTGCTCCTCAAATAAGGAAAATCTCAATTGACCTACACTTAAATTCACTAATTCTTTCTTCTTCTAACTCAAATGTTCCATTGAGGCCCTCTGGTGAGTTTTTCATTTGTTATACTTTTTAATTCCAAAATTTCAATTTAGTTCTTTTTTATAACTTCTTTATACTGATATCTGTTTGATGAGTCCATTCTCATAATTTCCTTTAATTCCTTGACATGACTTACTTTCTTTAGTTCTTTGAAAATAATTCTAGTAGCTGACAAAATCTTTGTCCATCTTTGTCTAGTAAGCCCATCATCTGGGATTCCTCAGGGATAGTTTCCAATACATTTTTTTCCTCCTGATCATGGGCTGTCCTTTCCAGTTACTTTGCATGTCCAACTTTTTGTGGTTGAAAATGAACATTTTAAATAATATGGCAAATTTGCAATCAGAAACTGTTTGATCCCTTCCCAGGGTGTACAGTTGCTACTCTTTTGTTGCTGCTGCTGTTTGTTTGTACAATGATCTTCTAAGGCTAGTTCCGCAGTTTATTCCCTTCAACATGTGGCCATTGACACCTCTGCTCATTTAATCTAGTGGTTAGATAATGACTGGACAGAGATTTTCTTTACTATTTGGACCTAATCAGTTGTCTTGTTTTGAGGTACACCTTTAATACTCTAACAGTTTAAAATTCTGTTTTAGCCTCCACTTCCTGCTTTCACAAAGCCTCAAGATCAGTTAAAGATGAAAGATTAGGATTCCCTGAGCTCTTTCCTAGGGAATTTCACAAGTGGAACTGGAGGTGTGGAGGTAGATGATATAGAATGTAATAAACCATTATAAGAATTTTCTATTTTATTCTATGTGAGATGGGGAACCAGGGAGGGTTTTGAGCTGCAGGTAATAATCTAGCTTAGTCCTCTGGTTCAGGTTGAGAATGAACAGTAGAGGTCAAGAAGGGAAGACGTGAAATCAGAATACATGTATGAATTCAAATGAGTGGTGATTGTTGCTGGTACCTGGAGGTAAGTTAGTCAGGTACTGGGATCAATAAGAACAGTGAATTATAGGTATATCTGGATATTTCATGAATATGGTTTGAATATGGGACAAATGAGAAAAAAAGAGATGAGTCAAGGATGACAAAGTTTTTGGCACGAGCAAATTTAAGGTTGGTATTGCCAACAATTGAGGTAGAGAAGACAAGGTGAAACAAGCTTGAGTAGGGGAGAGGACCAGGAGTTCAATTTTAAACCTCTTAGGTTTGAGATATATATTAGATAAAAATTAGAAAAGTAGTAGGCAGTTGCATATAGATATTTTGAATTTAAGAGCAAGGTTTAGGCTAGAGATCTAAGCATGGTAATCTCTGTCATACGGTTTTACAACAAATAATAGATCTGATGGCTGAGCCCTGGAAAACTCAAACATACACAGGTTAAGAGATAACAGACTGAACTGGAGCAATCCATGAGGTGGTGGGAGTATCAAGAGTGTGTGATGTCTTGCTTCAGCTGACATGAAGATTCCTTACTTGGGGAAATAAAAAAATAATTCATCATGACGTCTTACTGCCATCTACTGTTCAATTTATGGAATAAATATGCAAATATGCAATGACTACAAGGTAAATGGATCCTCTTTCCAGCTGTGGAATGTATAACTGACAGAACTGTAAGCGCCTGAAGCCAAAAAAGTCTAACAGCATAGAAGGAGACTGTTGAATGTGCTGGCAGTCAAGCTATAAAAATCATTGGTGACTTACACAAAGCAGTTTGGGGCAATAAAGAGGATATTAGAGACTCTGACAAAAGCAATTTTACTGGTTTTTTGAAGGCAGAAACAATTACTTTTGGTTGAAGAAAGAAAATTGAAGAGAGTGAAGACATATCAAGATATGCATGTTTTGCTGAAAGCAGAGTAAAGAAATGGTAATGGTAGAAAAGTAGGAATTAAGGAAGTTGGACTTTTTATTTTTAAAGGAAGAAATTAAATTATACTTCTATCTTGCTAGGAATAATCCAGTAGAAAAGAAAATAATGGTAAAGGGGAGATAGAGGAAGATGATTAGAGTAATGTCCTTGAAAGGGATCAGTAAGTAGTACCAGGGTCAAATATTGGCATTGGAAGTAATATATTAAACATATATATGTGTGTGTGTGTGTGTGTGTGTGTGTATATATATATATGTTGTTATTATTGAAGAAGCAGAACCTTAATAGTCAAAACTAGCATTTTTCTATTTATAATAAATATTGTATCTCCCAAGTGTGTGTATGTTGTGTATAGGTATTATATAGTTTTTTGCCATTTATCCAAAATACAATTACCTTCCAATATCACCTAAATCCTCCCTCCCACTAACCGTGTTTCCACACTTTCATAAAGCCCAGCAAGTGGTAGCATGTGGCCCTTGCAGTGGTATGAGATTTAATATCAGTGGGACTGTCTCATTTACTGGGTGAAGTGTGGATTTTATATATATATGTATATATATATATATATATATATATATATATATATATATATATATGTATATATATATGTATATATATGTGTGTGTGTATATATATATGCATGTGTGTATATATGCATATAATAAATGTGCATATATTTTTATATGCAAATTTGTTTTTGAGAACAGTTAAGAAAGCAGAATTTATGGGTAGAGATATATAGTAGGTGGGAGGAAATTATGAGAGTCCATAAATGTTCGCTTCTGATGGTTATAATTTTCTTAATAAGTAGAAAATCAGTACATCAATTAAAATGAGAATTAGGAAGAAAGTTATTGAGATTTTAAGAGAAAAGTAATAAAGTTTGGAATAGCCATCCAGAGAAGCAGAAGAGTGAATTGACTAGGTAAACAGTGTGGCTTTTGGACCTAACAGTGCCTAAGAGGTCATAAATTTAAAATGAGTCCAGCCACTGTTATTTTATTTTGTGTTTTACTGCAATTATGTTCAATTTCATGGGAGAATAGGAGGGGGACTTTTGGATATAACAAAGCAACAGGCACTTCTGAGATGGTTGCAAGATTATTTGGAGATAGAACTGATACTAGCACATTAAAAAGAAAGAAAACATGAAGGGCTCTACAAACGTTTGGGGAAAGAATAATTCAAGGACATAGGAAACTGTAAAATAAAGTAACATCTAATCATTGTTTATATTATTGAGTAAAAGTAAGAGACATGAAACTAGGCCTGAAGCATTTCAAAGTACAATGGGTGCTCACGTGTTTATTGTTTAATCGCAATAGATTGAGCAATAATTTGTTTTGCATTAAGATAGAAACAGGTGAACTTTGATAATGTGTTCTCATACAAGAAGCATTAAAACATCAAGTCAATGTATTCAGCAGGCAGAGATTTTAGCTTCACTAGTGTCTTGCAGAAGCTTGTACTTTTTCACTTCAGGTATTGAAAAATACAAGTATTAATACAAGGTACTGATAAGGAGTTCTCCTATCAGCCATTTGCAATGACAGCAAGACTTATCTAGAAGAAATGGACCTGAGAATTAGTCACTCTCATGCACCATGAGACAGGAGAATTGCATTGTTTATCAGTTGAAATCAAAACGTTTGGATCACTGAAGCATCTGTAGCTGAATCTGAGGACAGAGAACCTGAGTTTTACAGTTACTGATCCCAATGAAACTTGCACTTCTTCCCTCAGTCACATCGTGGAATGAATATTTCTTAGCGATTTTGTCCACTGACTCTTAAGGAGGGAGACTAAAAGCAAAGATGAGCACTGCTGGGGCATGGCAATTTACATTACGTCATGATAGTACACAAGTGATATTACACAAATGGTGAACCTAACTCTAAATTAAGTATTTAACCATTTATTTTGTTGAGACTCTTTCCTCTCATTAAATTTATTTAATTCAAGTCTCTGCAAGATAAACATTTCTTAGGCTCACACTTGATATGTCAATATCCATTCCAAATATGTTAAAGAAAATATTTGAAAGCTGAGCCTCAGAGATGTTATTAAAGAAGAGAGAAAATCTAAACATTAATGGTTTTGAAAATTTTTAAATTGACTGATATGTATCTGATGGCCTTCTGCAAAACCAAGATACTTTCAAAGAACTCTATAAATGTAGAAAATGTCCAAGTAATGAGAATTTAATAAAATGACCAAGTTTTAATTTAATTATACAAAAGTTTTCATTCTAAGACTATAAACTCCAAAGGTACCTTATGAATTATATGAGATGAAAAATAATAAAATAATACATGGGTGTGTAAAAGTGATTATTCCTTATTTTGCCACCTTTAGTCATCATAGGCAGTATATGTTCATTCTAATATTTAATGAGCAATGTTGAGCTATTGTAATCCCAAATTCTATCTTCTCACAAAGATGTTTATGTTATTATAAATCTAAACTCCAGTTGATCAGCTGTGGGATGGACAAAGGGTTAGGGAATCAGCCTTATGCATATTAGCTGAAGTTGACTGAATGCAATTAAGCCTGCAGATAAAGTGATGCTACAAAGAAATCATTTATAAGGCAAATTACTATTACATCATCTATACTACACATTAACATATCTTAGGTACAAACATGATTTATAAGAAAGTAGTTTTAATTTCAGTTTTGTTTTGTTTGTTCAACTATCTGAAGACTTGAGAAACGTCTCTCAGAAGACCTTATCATAACTGAAAGAGCGGAATAGGATAAGAAAGTGTGGACTTTGCAATAAAAAAATCATTTTGTTTCTTCCCTTTCTCTTGCTTTCACATATAGTTTCTACCTTTATTTTAACAGACATTGATTGAGGCTCCTCAGAGTATCTGATTTGACAATAAATGTGGGTAAAATGTCACACAACAACTGGGTGGCTATAACTGCGTTATATAACTTCTCTGCCCTCAAGTCCACTCAAGGGCAGTATCAAGTTAAAATTAACTTTTAAGTAGGTGAATAGTGAATAGTGAGAGAATAGATATCAAGCAGAAATAACATGGTAACAAGACGGTACTGTTTTACCTTTATAATTTTAAACTTAAAATATACAAATTTAATTACCACATTAATATTGGATAAAAGGCATGCATTGAGACAAAGGAGAAATCACATAAAATGTTTGTCAGAAACCCTTTCCATGCAATTTTTTTAATGAATCATCTCTTTCCCATTCTTCATAGACAAACCAAGCTTTTTGAATTTAGTTTTAGTCTCAATTTCTTATTCCTTACTGTTCACTTCTCAAATGCATGACAGCATTAACCTTCTTCTCATTTCTGATGAAATAATATTTGCAGAATCTAATTATTACACCGTAGTTTAATTATAACTAGCCTCTCTAGGGCATTTGACACTTATTCATTTAACTTTAATTGTAAAATAATGTTTCTGCAGTGTATGCTTGGTATTGATTACTGGGCTACATCTGGGAATGCCGTGGTGAATGCCGTGAATCCACTTCCTGTCTTTAAGGATTTGGCTGTCTGGCACTGCTGGTCACCCCCTACTTCTTGGCATGCCTCTTCCTTTGAATCTTGGGTCTTATGAAACACTCCCTCCATGCTGACATTCTACATTTTTGGTGTATTTTTTTCTCCCCACTTTGTTGTTGTTGCATTTGGGCATTTTTTAAATTAAATTTTTTATTTAGAGACAATTGCAGATTCACATGCCATTTGTAAGAAAAACATACAGAGAGATCCCCTGTACCCCCTACCCAATTCTCCCTAAAAACAAAATCTTGCAAAAAAAGAACACAATATCACAATTAGGGTATTGACATGTATATAGTCAATGTAATGAACATTTCCATTAACATAAACATTCCTAATTATGCTCTTTTTAGGTACAACTACTTTTCTGCCCCTTCCTTAAACCCTGGGAACCATTAAGCTATGCTCCATTTCTACAATTTTGTCATTTCTGGACTGTTATATAAATGGAATACATCATATAAACTTTTGTGATTAACCTTTTCAACCAAAATAATTCTCTATAGATTCATCTAGTTTGTTGGGTATATCAGTAGTTTGTTCTTTTTTTGTTTTTAGTAAAATTGCATGTTACAGATACACCACAGTTTGTTTAATCATTTACCTGCTAAAGTATACCTGGTTGTTTCCAGTTTTAGGCTATAATGAATAAAGCTGTGATTCATGTAGAAGATTTTTGTGAACATATATCTTCATTTCTCTGAGATAAATTCCCAGGATTGTATTTTCTGGGCTATATGGTATTTGCACATTTAGTTATTTCTAAGAAACTGCAAAAATGTTTTCTGGGGTGACTGTACTATTTTGAAGTCCCATTAGCAATGATCCAGTTTCTACGTATCTTCACAAGCATGTATATTGCCACTATTTTTTTAATTTTAGCTATGCTGATAGTTGTGTAGTGAAATACTTAGATGCAAATAAAAACAACAACAATGACAAAAAAGACAGACAGCAGTTGTATGTTGAAAACTACAGAAAAGTGATGGAAGAAATAAATGATCTAAATAAATTGAAAGACATACTTTGTTCATTGATTAGGAAATTCATAGTAAAGATATCAGTTCTGATACATAGATTTATCATGACTCCTATCAATATCACAAGATTTTTTATAGATGAGCAAATTATTATTATAAAATTATATTGAAAGGCAAAGGGACTAGAATAGTTAAAATTTTTGAAAAAGAGGAATAAATGAATTAGTCTACCAAATTTCAAGAGTTGTCAAATGGTTACATAATCATGCCGCCTATTTGTGGAGGATAGATACAAAGATCAAGGGAACAGTATAGAAAACCCAGAAATAACTCACGTAAATACGCTCAACTGATTTTTGACAAAGATGCAAAAGCAATTCAATGGAGGAAAAACATTCAACAAGGAGGGCTGGAGCTATTGAACATTCATAGACAAAATGTCACATACATTATAAAAATTTAGCTTAAAATTGATCACAGACAAATGGAAACTGTAAACTATAATATTTTCTAGGGCCAGCAAAAGTGTTCTTATACTTGACAACAAAAGCAGCACCCCTAAAAGGGAATATTTAAAATTGGACTTCATCACAATTAAAAATTTGTGTTTTTCAAAATTCATCATCAAGAAGATAAAAAGACAAACTATAAATTCAGGGAAATATTTGCAAATCACAAGTCTGACAGAGGACCAGTATGCAGAATATAGAAATGACTCTCAAAAGTCAACAACAAAAATGCAAACAGTCCATTTATAATATGGACAAAAGACATCAAAAGACAGTTATGGAGACCCAGGTCCTGGGCTCCCCCTCCATTTAGAAGGAAAGTTTTTGCACAGCTGCCCAGGTGACCAGGACAGAAATGAAAGACGAACAGACCTTTTCAGGAATGGAAGAATGTAGAGATGGTATTGTACACCACTTATTTTGTAAAGCATTAAAACTCCTTTTCCCTGATCAGTGTCTGCATAACTTATTTAAATATGAATTTTTTATTATAATATTAGACATCAATAATGTATCATGGCTGAAATATAAGTGATTTGTTATTATTTCTCAAGAAAGCATAATCACTAGAAAGATGATTTTAAAGACTTTTACCAATACACACACACATATGTAAAAAACAAAGTACCTGTTATCTATCATCTATCTGTAATCAAACTATACTTGTATTTTGAGTATGTCCTATGAAGCAATATCATGAAAAGTGAAGTCTTTTCTTATGGCTTATTCAGTAATTTGATACAACATTCAACAAGGATTGTACATAAAGTCCAAAAATTCACAATTTTTAACATTTATCCTTTTTTTATTATTTAGTAACTTCAATCTCTGTAGATTGTAGTTACTAAATAGAATTATTTAGTAACTACAATTATTCTGGGTTCTGTGGTCAATAGGAATCTCAATAAAATAATCTCTCTGATGCATATATTATTTTTGCCTTGAGGTTATCCTCTGTAGTTGTCCCACATGACTAACAATATTTTACAACTCCAGGCTAAAGAGAAAAGATAATAGTGAAATTGCTCTCAAGGTATCCTTGTATATAGTTCCACTTAATTTTCTCTGCTTCTTCCTGAATTTATTTCTCTTGATTGCATATCTGAATCTTGTTATTAGATTGCTTCACACTGAAAAATAATGGGGGCTGTATTAGCTAGGGTTCTCTACAGAAAAAGTATCAGCAGGAGATATCCATAGATATAAAATTTATAAAAGTGCCTCATGTGACCGTGGGAATGTAGAGTCCAAGGTCTATAGGGCAGGCTGCAACGCCAATGAAGTTCCTCAATGAACTCTTGGTAGAGGCTGACTGGCATCATGAGAGTGGAAGAGTCCAAAATCCATAGGGCAGGCTGTGAAGCTGGTGACTCCAATAAAGGATCTGGACAAACTCCACAGGAGAGGCTCACTGGCTGAAGAAGGAAGAGTGACTGTCTCTTCTGAATCCTCCTTAAAAGGCTTCTGGTGATTACATCAAACACCACTCATTGCAGAAGGCACTCCCCTTAGCTTATTACAAGTGCATGCAGCTGTGGATGCAGTCAATGCAATCATGATTTAAGTCCATGAAATGTCCTCATAGCAACAGAAATGCCCAGTGCTTGGCATCCAGTGCTTGCCCAACCAGATGACACGGCATCATCACCTATGCAAGTTGACACATGAACCTGACCATGACAGGGGCTTATCAGTTTTATAATAGATCTTACTTGACTTTTAGTGTATGTGTGTGTATATATATGTGTAAACACACACATACACACACACGACTATATATGTGGCTATTAATATATTCATTATACACATATATAGTTATATAAAAGAGGAATACATTCACGATTAAAAATCATTTTTTCTTAAATACATTGGTGGTTCAGTGGTAGAATGCTCACCTTCCATGCAGGAGACGTGGGTTCAATTCCCAGACCACGCACCCAAAAAAAAAGATAATCATAGTCATAATAATTTTTTCTTTTCTCTACTGAGACACCTGAGTACACATTTCTGCATCCAGCTAAACTTAGCATGTGTTTTTTTATATTGAAAGTGAAGGATGATCCTGCTTGTTGGTTGTCTGTAATGGGAAATTTTTTTCTCTTGTTTTTGTGTTTGTCTCTCTGGGTAAACTTCATTAGCAGATAAACTGACTCTTGTACTCTTGAGAAATTAACACTTCGTAGTTCTGAAATTAATAGACTTCTACTAAAATATTTTCAAAATCACTTAAATCTATCAAAAAGTTTTTTGCACTGTACAACAGAGAATCAGCTTAATTTGGAAGAAATACTACCTTTTCCTTAGAGCAGTGACTTCATTTTATTTATATATACGTTTTGCACCAAAACTGTTTTCCACATAAAGTAGGAGGAAGCCTGACAAGTCAGATAAAAGCAGTGAATGCATTTAGCTAAAGTAAAGTGCAGTGCCACAGAGCTTAAATGCACTGTTACCTGATATTCCAATTGGCCCTCAAGGAGAATTTGATAAGTACAAATATTTCAGTTAAATGGTAAAGCAGAAGTATTCATCTACTACATTCTTATTGAATGATAATTCAAGCCCTGAGTAAGAAGGCAGTGAAATAGAAAGAACTCCTTCCCATCTCGTCCAGTGAGAGGCAGGCCTTCCCACAGGATGATAGGTAGTCTCTGCATTCCCCCAGTACTCTGCTGGGACAGTAGCATTGCTGATGTAGGACCCCATATAGACACTAGTGGCCTGGGAGAACCACACAGACGTATGGGTTGTCTGCATTTCTGGGCACATCATTTTTGAAAATATTAATGTCTTTGGTTAATTAGCTCAGATATGGCAAGTTAAAAGGATATGTTTTCTAATGAATCTAGGACTGGTTTAGAATTCATTGACATTCTGTTGCCTAAAATATCAAGGAAACATGATTTTAACTCCTTTTTCACCTTCCTAGGTGGCATCCCTCTCTTCTATGCTCATTCAAATGACAGCTGGAGAGGAAAGGGTAAATAAAACAAAAGCAATGAGAACATTTTTAATTTGGGAAACATTTTTTTTTCTTTTATATGCTGTGTGATGGGGGTCACATTTCATTTCTTTTTCCATGTGAAAAAGAGCCATTTGTTGAACTTTGGTTTGGTTTGGTTTTTCATTTGTTTTGCTTCTTTGTTTGGGAAGTGCGTGCACCGGGTCTCCCACATGGCAGGCGAGAATTCTAACATGAACAACCCTCACGTCCCCAATTTGGGAAACATTTTTTGTTCTTACACTTTTGTTTGAAATGCTTTCGTATATTTAGCACTTTCCTTTTCTACTTAGAAGAATCCACCCTAAAACTGCCTTTGGGATCAGAAACTTGGATTATAATCTGTGATTTGCCATTTTCTAGGTGTGCGGTTTTTAACAATTTGCACAGAAACTTACTTAGCTTCAGGTTCCTTATTATGTTAAATGGGTCTAATAAGACCTCTCTGGTGTTAATTTTTTTTAATAAGTAGTATATAAATTAATATATGAAAACTATAACACAATTCCTGGAGCCCTGTAAGTAACTAATAAAGCTAATTATACTATACACTGTTTTTATTACATATATATTATTATTCTAGAAGACTTCTTGTAAGTTTTCCATTGTATTTGCAGCCTGCCCATAGTCTGCAAATTCCATAAACTTTATCAGCACTATATTACGTTATACTTAATCAGAATTAGGTCATTTTTATGAACTATCTTTTTTTTGGTATGCTGTATGGCAGGGCCACTTTTCATTATTTTTATGAATTATCTTTGTACACTTCAGTTTCAGGTAGCTACATGGCAGAAGCCACGATTTTCTCTTCTCTGGCTGTTCACTTTGAATGATAATTTTTAGCAAATCACAAATGAAGAAAAAGGGAGTTTTTGAAAAAAGAAAGCAAAGCTTTAATACTATATATACAGTGAGTTAGAAAATAAATAGTTGAAAACAAATCCAACATTTGTCTTATATGATAAAAGTATATAAGTAGTTAAAAAATGTCTCTATCTTGAGATTGGAATAGATCATTTAGCCAAAGTGGTAAAATTACACAGGACTGAGTTCTATCCTACTCAGTTTATCCAGCCTTTAAAAAGAGTGATTTTTTCCCCCTGATCTCTACTCCATGATCTTTGTTGATACATGTTGATAATGGATACAACTTAATGACATTTCAGACTTTGATCAAAGACTCTGCAATATATTGATATTTGTTTTGGTTTGCTAAATCTGCCTGAATGCAATATACCAGAAATGGATTGGCTTTTACAATGGAAATTTATTAACTTAAAATTTATAGTTCTAAGGCCATGAAAACATCCCAATTAAGGCATCAAGAGAATGATACCAGGACTCTGAAGAAAAGCTGCCAGCATCTGGTATACCTCCGTCTCATGGAAAGGCACACGGCTGACATCTGCTGGTCCTTTTCTTCCAGGTTTCTTGCCTTCAGGTTCTGGTTTCACTGGCTCTTTCTCTCAGTTCTTGTGAATCCCTCTTGCTTCTCTGGGCTTATTTCTCTCTAAGCTCTTTTGGCTTTTCAGTCTTTTATCCTCTCATAAAGGACTCCAGTAAAGGATTAAGACCCACCAGGTATGGACTGGGTCACATCTCAACTTAAACAACATAGTCAAAAGGTCCCATCCACAATAAGTCTGTCCCCACAGGGATGAATTAAAAGAATGGCCTTTTCTGGGGTACATAACAGCTTCAATTCTGCACAGAATATAGCATTTTACTTGTATGTAGTGCAAGAACTTTGCTGCCTGATGGGGGTAGACTTGAACTCCAGCTCTTCTCTTGATCAGTTGTAGGGATTTAAACAAGTTAGATTATTTGAGCCTTAAAACTTTCATTTCTAAAAAAAGTATTGATATATAGATTACCATGATCTGCATGAAATAAGGACATATTTCATAACCAGCAATGTGCACTCTGTGTTTCTCAAAATGTGTTCCCAATTCTGTGTAATCATTCTTAATTCTAGCTCACATTGTCTTTTACACACTGACTTTTTTAGTTTTATTCTGTTATTCTATTATTTTATTCTATTATTCTATTACCTGTTTTGGAAATTCTGTTGAAACTCAGTTATGAGACATGGAAAATTTAAAATGGCCACAGATTCTTAGGCATGCCTCTCATTAATAGTTACAATTATGCCCTTCCTCCTGAATGCAGATTAACTCTGAGATTTCTTTGACCACTAGAATATGGTGGGTGACAATGTTTCAGTATTGGGATCAAGCTATATGAGAATGCCAACTTCTAGTTCCTCTCTTTTGAACACTCATTCTTAGAGACTTAACTGGTGGCTAGAGATTGAAGGGATCCAAGATGACATGAAAAGAGAGTCCCCAAGTCACTCTCAGATATTCCAGCTCTCAGATATTCAAGAGTACGATTTTGAGGGTCCAGATATTTGTGGGACAGAAATGAGTTATCCCACTGAATTCTGCCCAAATTTCAGATTTATAAACAAAAGACATAATTGTTCTTGTTTAAAAAAACTAAGTATTAGGGTGGTTTGCTACTGTAGCAATTGATACTTGCCATATGGGATAAGGGATTTTTAAAATAGAGATTGGACTTTAAACAACTGTGCAAGAAAGTAGACAAGTGAAGGTCTAGAAGAGGTAGTTAGAGAATCAGGGAAGCCACTATCCAGTGTTAGGCCACTGGTTAGGTGGACCAAGTTGATGCTTGAAAGGACATTTGAGAGGTATGAACTTCTAGCCACTAAAGCAGGATCCTGAAATTGGGGTTTATAGAGAAGTTTATGGGATGCTATTACCTCAGTGTGGTTATTTGATTTTGTGTCCCTGAAGATCTACAGTCAAGTAAATAATGTTGGTTCTAGGAGGCAGGACTTCAGGAAGACAAGGTAGAAATGAAAAGAAGGAAAGCTAGAACAAGCTGGAACCTGTTGGGTATAATTACATCAGCCCACTGCTATCTGATCATGAAGACCTCTACATAATAACAGTCATTGCTTAATTTTCTCTTTAATATATTATACAAGTTCTCCCTCTATTTTTTTTTTTTTAACATGAGCAGGCACTGAGAATCGAACCTGGGTCTCAAGCATGGCAGGCAAGAACTTTGCCTGCTGAGCGAATGTGGCCCACCCCTCCCTCCATTTTTTTCTTCTTAATTCAATAGGTCATTTTGCCTAATTATTGGCTACACTTGATTTTTCATACATAACTAAAGATTTAGGGCCTATGGCTCTCTTCTATTCCCTTCAAGATAGCTTTGCCTTGAAAAAATGGAGAAAACATATATCAAAAAACTGAATTGGATTATTTATGTGGTATGTGGATATATCTCAATAAAATTGCTCGTAAAAAAAATACAAAGTGGATGGGACCTAAAGTCAAGTATGAAAAATTCTGTTATAAAGAACAGAAAAGTACCTAGTAAATATAAATGAAGGTTTTTCTGGTAGAAATGGCTTTGAAGAATATGGATTAAGCTTGTGGCCAAAATGGGATATTGCAGTCTTCCACCATGAATTGGAGGAAAACTTGCATTATAGGCTGACTTAACTTTTAAGTCTTTTGACTTTTGCTTTTAGTGCAAAGTAGTTGGAACCCAGAGAGAGGGGGTGAAGGAGGGAGAAGGCAGGACCTCCACCCCATTGGTAGTTTCTTTCCTGGGGACAGAAACCAGAGGATAATCTGATAAACCAGAGCAGAGAGGTCAAAGAGGGGCCAGGAAGATGTGTCATACTACTGTGACATGGAAACTGCATATTCATAAAACATGTCTAAAAAATAGTAATGATCCAACCAATCAGATGAACTGTTCCCATTAAATTGAGGTAAAAAGGAAATTGAAATTGTTCACTGCAAGCTGCTATCTCCTATCCAGTGGATAGGAGTAAAACTTCTCTTATGAAAGGTTGAGGATACAACAAGAATTTGCCCATTTAAAATGATGTTGTAATTCCTATTTAATATCAATAATTGACTTGGAAGCCAAAGCAATGGCTAAGAAATTTTGCCTAGTCAATAAATTCCTGGAATATTATTTATTTTGCCACCTGTCTATGGATGTAAGCATGTGTTTACTATAGCCAAAGGGGGATAAACATATATATTTTTAATAAGAAATATAGGTCAATTGCATTTTTCTCTTTAAATCACACTACTATATAAAAATCTTTATCTGAAACACAGAAGATAAACTTATGTAAATTGAATCCTTTAGAGGACTAATTTTTAAGGTGTTTATGAAAAAACATTTAAAATAGTTATTTTAAATGCAAATAACAAAGAATTAGATCTGATTTTCATAAGGGAAATATTACAGTCAATATGAAATGGGTTGATTAAATTTTATCCAGAAAAGTAACTGGAAAGAAAATGTAATGACTAATTTATTTTGAAAAATTATGGAACTAAAGCAATATAATATAGGAAAGTTAATATGCTACTTTAAAAACTTCAGCTCATGCGAAAAGGGATTGTATAAATTATGCTAACAAAACTTTCTATAAATAAGATGATTAAGGACTTATATTTGATTATAGTCTATAGTAATATTACATTGCTTAACTACAATGCTTGGAGAAAAATTTTAGAATAACTGCAAGAAAAAGACTTCATCTGCCTTTTTTTCCTTAATATATAGTTTTAAAAGCTTTTTGAGGTACAAATATAACCTTTGCATATTAAAAATCTGCAATATGATGAGCTCCCCACAATCAAGATAATGATCATGCTTGTCACCCTCAAAAATTTCTTCATGCCCTATCATATCCTTCTTTCCTATCCCTTCTCCCCATTCCCAGGCAGCCACTGGTCTTCTATAACTATGAATTAGTTTGCATTTTTCTATATTTTATATAAATTGAACAGTAAAGTATTTATATTTTTTCTTTCTGGTGTCTTTCACAAAGCATAATTTTGAGATTCATCCACTTTGTTGCCTGTATCAATAGTTCACTACTTTTCATTGGTGAGTATTATTGCAAATGTATGAATTTAACTGATTTAACTATTCACTGTTGATGGGTTATCGGACTGAAGGATATTATACATAAAGCTGCTGTGATAATTTGAGTTTTTATATGGATTTGTGCTTTCATTTTTCTGGGAAAATACCTTGGAGAAAAATGGTTGGGTCATACAGTACATGTATTCAACTTCAGAAAAAACTGCCAAACTCATCCAAAACAGTTGTCTCATTTTACATTACCAGATGTAGTGAGGGACAGCCCTGGTTCCTCCACAGCTTCCTTAGCACATCGTTTAGTCATACTTATTTTTGTTCTTTCTCTTCCCTTCCCTTTTCCCTTTCCTTTTCCTTTTCTTTCTTCTTCCCTTCCCATTGTGTCCTTCAGTAACAAGGCACAGTGTTATGCCGTCTTAAAATAGGCCCAAATATTTCAAAGATGTATTCTCCCAGATACATATAAGAGTTCAAAATTAACATTTTATATATGGACACATAGAGGAAAATATTAGGAGAAAAGTAATTTGCAGGTTTAGGTTTTCAAATAAATGCATAGAGTTGGGAATTATATCATGTCCCTTAAAAAAGGCATGTTCAGGTCCCAAACCCTGATCCTGGGGACGGGCTCCTTTTTGTAAGCAAGACCTTTGGAAATATAATTAGTTAAGGTGCCCCCAAACTGAATGGAGGTGGGCCTTAATCCAATGCAGTTGAAGCCCTTATCAGCGAAGGAAATCGGAAACAGAAAGAGAAGCCATGGGAAGCAGCCAGAACCTGGAAGTCGATGGAACCTGGATGAGAAAAAAGGTGCTCCTGCCATTTGCATTGTCATGTGATAGAAAAGCCAAGGATCCCAAAGATGCTGGCCAGCCAGAAGATAACGACCCAGAGAATAAACAAGCCTTCTAGCTTCTAAATACGTGAGCCAACAGATTCTTGTTCTTAAGTTAACACATTTTATGGTATTTATTTCAGCAGCTGGGAAACCAAAACATATGATTATTATGTATCATAGTTCCCTATAAATCTGAAAATGCGACGTCCTTTGCTGATGCTACTTTGTTGTTATTGGTATTGCCATGTACCAGAGAATGTAACCTGTGTTCTCTCTTCAGTTAAAATCACCAGACAATCTCCTCATTCTTTCTTAGTAATTTAGATTAATTTCTTCCTCTTTTGATCAGATAAAATTAAAAAATAGCCATCTATACCAATGCATAATTACCTGTTTGATGAGTGTATTTTATATTTTAAATATCTGTATTATACTTCCCTCCTGTCATTTAATTCAAGTCTCAGGTGATGCAGGTACTCATTTTTTTAAAAACATTATCTACCTGCAATGCAGATGTGATTTGTATTTTTTTATTTATTTATCTTTTTTTTTTTTTTACATGCAGGCACCGGGAATCGAACCCGGGTCCTCTAGCATGGCAGGCAAGCCTTCTTGCCTGCTGAGCCACTGTGGCCCACCCTGATTTGTATTTTTTTTTAATTAAAGATCTACCTTAGAAAATGTTGAGTATCCTGTCATACATGCTTATCTTTGTAGGGAAATTACTTTGAAAACTTTGCATTTGCCATTAGCTGATATTTTCTGGAAAAAAAAAATTCTGTCACTCTAATCAGGAAGTAGCACCATCAATGATCATACTCATTGGGAAAAATCAACAGATACATAATCACATTCCATGATTTATTTGGGACCCATGATTCCAATGGAAAGACCTTAAACTCTATTCTAAAGTTTCAGATGTATTCTGTTTGAAGAACCTAATTCTTTCTGTTTGAAGAACCTAAACTCTTTGCAACAAGGTTGGATGTAAACATTTGGCTCAAGGGGCTGTCTAACAGCATAAAGGACCTTCTCCCTTTCCATCCATGTGCTCTGCTGGGCCTGTTGACTGTGTTTCCTCAGGCTTTGCATCCCGAAGTTTCCAGTTTTTTATAGTGATTTACAGTATCAGAATTGAAATCAAAGTTGGAAAGACAGGAGAGGGGTTGGAGTGGGATTAAGACAGAAAGGAGCATTTCTGCTTATTAAGGAGAGAAGGTTCTTTCCCAAAAGCCTATTAGAACTCCTTTCAATTTCATTGAATAGAATTGATCGCAGGGTTAGTCCTAGCAGCTAAGACAATTATGGAGATAAATATGTGCATCCCTATGTTTTCTAGTGGAAGCAGGATAAGAAAGGATGGATTTGGGGAAAAGAATCTTTTGCCCACAATGTCTATCTACCACAAACTGTCACCTGAAACTTCCTTATCTCTGGACTTTCACTGTAAGAGGAGGAGATGAGAAGGCTAGGGAAAGCTGTTATAGGCAATAGTCAAGAGAGAGGTAAAACATGAAAATCAGGAGAGGTAATTAAGGAATTCTAGGAGGTGGTGAAAGCAAATGAGGGTATAGCTCAAAGCCAGTATAATGCACATCAGGTAATCGGAGCAGGGCATCTTCTCAGGAGACTAAGACATCAGCAAAAGGCAAATTGCTTTGTTTATATGTGAAATCCTCTGTCACAAATATGCCCCAAAAGACATATGGAAAGGGGCGGGCCACGGTGGCTCAGCAGGTAAGGGTGCTTGCCTGCCATGCCCGAGGACCTGGGCTCGATTCCTGGTGCCTGCCCATGTAGAAAAAAAAAAAAAAAAGACATATGGAAAGACCTATGGACTTACCTTTTGGTATAAGGCAAAATAGTCACTATGGTACGTAGAGTTCTTAAATAGCCCCAAAATACCTATCCCCTGGTGTATATGTCTGTATAATCCTCTCCCTTTGAGTACTGGCAGAACCTGTGAATATGATAGATGCCACCAGTGATTAGGTTACACAGCAGAGATGAAAGGAATTTGCAAATGTTTTAAGATGCCTAATCAGTTGATTCTGGATTCATCAAAAAAGAGATTATCTTGGATGGCCCTGACCTAATCCGGTGAACCCTTCAAAATAGACAGAGATCAGACAACACATTCTTTGGGCTCAAGCAAGAAAACAGCCACATTTTGAACTGCCTTTCGAGAACAGTGGCCTCAAACTGCAAAGAACTGAAATCTACCAGCATCTGGAAGGAGCCTGGAAGAGGCTGCAGAGAGAGCTTCGGATTACACTGCAAACCTGACCCACACTGTGAACTTTGGTAGCTTTAGCAAAGGACCCAACTTCAGCTGTTCCTGGGCTCCTCAGATATTAATAATGAGATAATAAATGGGTGTTGTTTTAAGCCACTAAATTGATCATAATCTTTTATACAGCAATGGAATAATAATCCTGGATAATATCACAAACTATTGTCCTCAAGGTCATTTAAGAGATATAAAATTTACTTTTCTTTTTCTCTTAATTTTCTTTTTTAATAAGGTCTTACAAACATACATTTTCCTGATAATTACTAAATGTTCCTCTCTTCTTATATATACCAAACAACTGGTGGGCAATATTTTTTGATGAATTTTTTATGAATAAAAGGATCCAAACTCTCATAGAATACTTTCTTTTTAAGTTACTCCTCTGAAAGAGACCAGATACACATTTCCTTTTACATTAGGATTTATTTGTCTATTTAATAATATTTTACTAAATGTTAGAATCACTGATCTAAGGCATCTAGACAGGACATAAACATGCAGATTTAAGTTAAGAAGTCACTGTACATTTTTACGTATTTAAAAGAATATTAAACACCTCATATTCTTATTTTCCTTTATATTATTTCAACATAGAAATGCTGGACAGATTAATGCTGGGAGAAGTTTACCATGTTCAGAGCTATTAATTGATCCTTTTGCCATTTAACTAGATAATTGACACTGGAGGATTCCAGCCCAGGCAAAACACTGTTATCTTCTCACAGAATTTAATTTAGAATCTGACTGATCTACTTAGAACGATCTCATCAAGGAGAACTGGAAAAAGTTACTATGAAATAACTTTTAGTTAATTTGGAAAGGCTTTGTGTTTCTGAAGCCCAAGTTCTGACTAAATTAATTAGGTATATGCTTAGGTCTGACATGATCCCAACCTGGAAAATAACTGTTTTTTTTTTTTTTTCCATCTTTATAATGAGCGAGAAGGGTGAGGAGCTCCCTGCCGTTGGGTATAGCCAGGTAATGACCACAGAAATGGAAGCCCTTTCATTCTCATTCATTGAAGATTGACTTTCAGATTTATAAACTGTGATAAAATAAAAAAATAGATGGATTGCTACAATCTGGGTGACATGTGGTAGTAGAATGGCACTTTGCTCTCTCCTCAACCCAAATGTAATAAGCTAAATCCTAGACTCCTTTAAACAAGGAGTCACAGTTTTGGTACTTCTTAAAGGAGTGGCAGAGGTTCCATGAGAGACAGAAGCACTTCACCTGCAGTATTAGGACCTCTGGAAGTCATCTGAGTTCCCTAAATTATTCTGTGCTGCTGGAGCATTCAAACTTTATGCTATTTTACTATTGTAAATCGAATTACTTTAAGTTAAATTTGTTACTACTATTAATAAAGAAATGTTTTTTTGTATATTGACCTTATATTTTCTGGCTTCACACAATAGTTCTTGCAGGTTTATTTTTTTGTCATTTAAGAAGAAACATTTCATTCTCACGTTTTATTCTTTATGGCTTTTATTTATTGGTCTTGCCTTGTTGCACTAATTAGGTTTTCCAGTGTAATTTAAATAAAATCATAATGCCAGACATTCTTGCCTTGTTTTCAGTGATTTTGGAAAAGTGATTAATACTTCACCATTAAATTTGATATTAACTAAAATTGTCCAAGATGTCTTTTTTATCAGAATGAGGAACTTCCTTTCTATTCCGAGTTGCCTGAGTTTTTTTCTCATGAATGGTAGCTAAATTTTTTATAGTGCCTTTTCTGTGTCTATTGAAATAGTCATATAATTTTTCTCTGTATCCTTCATATTCTTCAAGAATTTCATGGACTGACCTTAAAATTTTAAACTAAGATTGCATGCCTGAGATAAACCCCACTTGTTTTTGAGGTATTATTTCTGTATATTGCTGGTTTGATTTGCTAATATTTGGTAACGATATTTTTCATCCTTACGGATTTTTGCATGAGGGTTATTGGCCTGTAAATTTTTTATGTCTTGTCAGGTTTTGCTGTAAAGGATTTTCTGGCTTCCTTCCTTCTGTATGTAATTGGTAGTATTTCTTCCATATATATTTGATAAAATTCACCAGTAAAACCAATTGAAGAGATTCCATTGTGGGAAGTTTTTTATTATAAATTTAATTGCTTTAATAGATACAAAGTTATTCAGATTTTCCATTTCATCTTGAGTGTTATGCTATGCAGTTTAAAGAAATTTGTCTATTTATTCAAATTCGTTAAATTTATTTAAATCATCTCTAGTAATACCCCTTTTTAAATTGTATATTATTTGCTCATTTATTGATTAGCCAATAGAAAACACTCTGTCTTTGCTGACTATTTTTTTATTTTAATAATTTATCTTTACTATATTCTTCCTTCCGATAACTTTGACATAAATTTTCTAAAGTTTTTGTAGCATTTAAGGAAGAAAATGATCACTGATGTTAACATTTCCTAGTTTCTACTATTAGCATGTAAAGGTCCCCATTTACTTCTGAACACTGATTTAGCTCGATCCCCCAAAATTAAAAATCCATTGACACCTGTCTTTCTTGGTGAATGTTCAAAATGTACTTCATAAAAATGTAGATGTTGTCATTTGTCAGTGCACTACTCTATAAATGTCAATTTGAGTTTTGTAACTGATAGAGTCATTCACTTCTGCTTTACATTTACAGGTCTGCTGTTTGGTTGCTTCAGCATATTAAACATTTTCAACTATATTATAGATTTCCTTATTCCTTGCATTAGTCAAAGACATGTAGCAAAAGGAGAAATCAGAGAGATTATATACTAATTGATATTTTTGAATATAGAAATTTATCAAGGATTACACCATTAAAAAGGACTTGAGAAAGTGCCTTACCTTGTTTTGAAAGGTATACAAGACCAAATTAATAAGCAGAGTTCTAAATGAAAAGAAAATACTTTTTTTTAGACATGTAAGCTATATTTACACCTAGTTACTTATATAAATAATATATCCACCCCTTTGAAATAAAACATCTAAAGAACCGGCAATTGGTATGAATTAGGTTCTGCATTTCCCTAAGGTTTCTTTGATAATGCACCTCTCTAATATATAAATATCAGGAGCTTCTTATCTGCTGTCATGGTCAGGTTCATGTGTCAACTTGGCCAAGTGGTGGTACCTGTTTGTCTGGTTGGGCAAGTGCTGGCCTGTCTGTTGCAATGAGGACATTTCATAGAATTAGATCATGATCACGTCAGCTGCCTCCACAGCTGATTCCATTTGTAATCAGCCAAGGGGAATATCTTCTGCAATGAGTGATGCTTAATCTAATCACTGGAAGCCTTTTAAGGAGGATTCAGAAGAGACAGGCTCTCTTCCTGCTTCGGCTGGTGAGCCTCTCCTGTGGAGTTCGTCCAGACCCTCCATTGGAATCCTCGGCTTTACAGTCTGCCCTGCGGATTTTGGACTCTGCATTCCTGCGGTCACGTGAGACACTTTTATAAATTTTATATTTGCGAGTGTTCCCTGTTGATTCTGGTTCTCTAGAAAATCCTAACTAATATACCTGCTTAACAGTTTATACTTTAGAGCATGGAAAACCAAAAGGCTCCCTCCAGAACACTCTTCCACTCTGAATCTCTTATTCTCATTCTTTATTACATCCAGACTTTCTCCTACAGAATCCTCCTTTTACACACTACACTTCGTCATCACTTCTAGCTTTAATTTGCACATCTGAACACTGGGACAGAACGGATGGGAGAAAGTTTTTAGTTTACACATATACCCTACATTTATTCTTACTTTGAACTGAACCAAAACTTATTTTCTATTCATTAGCTCTGACTATGAATGAACACATTCCATCACTATATCAAAGGGCAGAAAAATTCAGCATTGGTGATTTGGAAACATTTAGAGTGAAGAAAGTGGTATTTCTTTCCTCCTTCCTGAGGTTGAGTCTCCATGAAAATAGCTTGCTTTTAGCCTTAAGGTGATTTCATTTTACTGGATATGATTTACTCATTTTAAAATAAAACAGACTACTACAATAATTCTCTTGAGAGGCAGAATAGTTTAATGGTTATTAGAACAGATATTCTGGAGCCATTCTGTACAAGTTGGAATCATCACTATATCACTATTTGTGTAAACTTGGGCAAGTGATTCAACTCCTCCTGGACTCTGTTTCTTCTCCAAAATAGAGAAAATAACAGAATCTATCTCCTATGGTGGTTGTGAGGAATAAAGGAGATAATAACCACTAATTTAGGATAGTACACTTTCAATAAAAGCTATTACTAATATCTTGATAAAGTTGCTTCATTATTTTGCACATCTATCAAAAAACTCATGGCCTGAAATCCAGCCCTCTTCAGCAGCCACATTTCATAATAATTATCACTCTATCTTAATCCTTCAAATATACTATAGGCTATTGCAAGCCAGTGAGACTCATCAACCTCCAAAAATAACTGGCTCTTTATAAATGTCTTTAACTTCATTCTTAATCCCGTTCTTCTCTCCTCCAACCTATACTGTTTTCACTAGGCTTTTAAAGTAATCTTAGCAAGAAAGCCTTTCCCAATTCTTCCCATATGACTCAAGTACTTTCAGCATTTGAGCAATATGTATTTGCAATCTTTTTTGTCTCTCCAACTTAATTTTTTATATCATTGAAAAAACATATTTTTTATTTCATATTATCCCATTCTCCTTTTACAAGCACCTCTCACAGATGGTGAATGCATAAAAACGCATCATGGGGGAATTCCGGAGAAGATGGCAGCTTAGTAAGGTGCAGGAGTCTTAGTTCCTCCTCCAGAATAACTACTAAATAACTAGAAACAGTACAGAACAGCTCCCAGAGCCACGACAGAGACCAGACACACAGTATACCCCAGTCTGGACCAGCTGGACTGGCTGCGAGACTCTGCTGCGGTGAGGTCCCTGAGCGGCGTGTGCTTCCCTAGGCCGTGGCAACTTGCGGCCGGCACCCCTCCCTCCCTCCTTCCAGATCCAGCTGAGAGACTTGGAGAGGCGAGCTCCCCAAGCTGTGGTGGCTGGCAGTAGGCGCCCCTCCCTCACGGGCGGCATCTGGGGCCGGCTGGGAGCTTCGGATCAGCGGTTCCCCAAGCCGCGGTGGCTGGCGGCTGGCACCCCTCCCCCACACGCAGCTTCCCAGGCCGGCTGGGAGCCTCGGATCAGCGGTTCCACAAGCTGAGGCAGCCGGCAACTGGCACCCCTCCCACACATGCGGCTTCCCGGGCCGGCTGGGAACATCGGATCAGCGGTTCCCCAAGACACGGCGACCGGGGCCGCTCCCACACACGTGGCTTCCCAGGCCGGCTGGGAGCCTCGGACCAGCAGTTCCCCAAGCCGTGGCGGCCAGCGACCGGCGCCCCTCCCACACACTCGGCTTCCCGGAGGGAAAGGAAAGAGTCTCCAAGAGTAGTAGAGCCTGAGTCCAACCTACCACCAATAGTGGCATTAATGAACAACTTCTGACTACTAAAAATAGGCCCTTATCTCAAGAGAAACTGATCAAGGCGGAAGTCGCCTATTGGGCTAACTGAAAAAGAGGAAAGGGGGCAAAACACAGTCTTCTGCGGCTGTTTCTACGGAGGCTTGGTTGCCTCTGGGCTCAGTGCTGGGATTACACAGGTTGCAACTGCCCTGAACGCAGAAACAGGCTGCTTTCAGGGCTCTCTACCACCTGAACCTTCCCCACAGGAGGGGTGAAACACAACTCAGGTGGAATCCCTCTCTCAAGGAATTCAGATCCCAGGACTTCACAATTTGAAGCCATTAAAACCACCCTACAACCTTTCCTCTGTCTCCACCACACACACAGCAGCAAGAGTCTTCCAAAGTTAAAGGAGCCACAAAACCTTTTGCTGGTGGGACCCACAGACAGACAAGCACCACATACTGGGCAGGATAAGAAAAACAGAGCCCAGAGACTTCACAGGAAAGTCTTTCAACCTGCTGGGTCCCACACTCAGGGAAATTTGATTAAATGCCCAGACACCAGCAAAAAATGACACCAGCAAAAAATAACAAATCACACCAGGAAAATTGAAGCTATGGCCCAGTCAAAGGAACAAACCAATAGCTGAAATGAGATACAAGAGCTGAGAAAACTAATTCTGAATATATGAACAGAAATGGAAAACCTCTTCAAAAAGCAAATGAATAAATTGAGGGAGGACATGAAGAAGGCATGGGCTGAACAAAAAGAAGAAATGGAAAGTCTGAAAAAACAAATCACAGAACTTATGGGATTGAAGGACAAAGTAGAAAAGATGGAAAAAACAATGGAAACCTACAATGGTAGATTTAAAGAGACAGAGGCTAGAATTAGTGAACTGGAGGATGGAACATCTGAATTCCAAAAAGAAGCAGAAACTATAGGGAAAAGAATGGAAAAATTTGAGCAGGGGATCAGGGAACTGAATGATAATATGAAGCGCACAAATATACGTGTTGTGGGTGTCCCAGAAGGAGAAGAGAAAGGAAAAGGAGGAGAAAACCTAATGGAAGAAATTATCACTGAAAATTTCCCAACTGTTATGAAAGACCTAAAACTACAGATCCAAGAAGTGCAACGCACCCCCAAGAGAATAGACCCAAATAGGTGTTCTCCAAGACACTTACTAGTTAGAATGTCAGAGGTCAAAGAGAAAGAGAGGCTCTTGAAAGCAGCAAGAGAAAAACAATCCATCACATACAAGGGAAACCCAATAAGACTATGTGTAGATTTCTCAGCAGAAACCATGGAAACAAGAAGAGAGTGGGATTATATATTTAAATTAATAAAAGAGAAAAACTGCCAACCAAGACTTCTATATCCAGCAAAATTGTCCTTCAAAAATGAGGGAGATATTAAAACATTCTCAGACAAAAAGCCACTGAGAGAATTTGTGACCAAGAGACAAGCTCTGCAAGAAATACTAAAGGGAGCACTAGAGTCAGATACGAAAAGACAGAAGAGAGAGGTATGGAGAAGAGTGTAGAAAAAAGGAAAATCAGATATGATATATATAATACAAAAAGCAAAATGGTAGAGGAAAGTATTACCCAAACAGTAACAACACTAAATGTTAATAGACTGAATTCCCCAATCAAAAGACATAGACTGGCAGAATGGATTAAAAACCAGGATCCTTCTATATGCTGTCTACAGGAAACACATCTTAGACCCAAATATAAACATAGGTTGAAAGTGAAAGGTTAGGAAAAGATATTTCATGCAAATAACAACCAGAAAAGAGCAGGAGTAGCTATACTAATATCCAAAAAATTAGACTTCAAATGTAAAACAGTTAAAAGAGACAAAGAAGAATATTATCTACTAATAAAAGGAACAATTAAACAAGAAGACATAACATCATAAATATTTATGCACCAAACCAGAATGCCCCAAAATATGTGAGGAATACACTGCAATCACTGAAAAAGGAAATAGACACATCTACCATAATAGTTGGAGACTTCAATTCCCCACTCTCATCAATGGACAGAACATCTAGACAGAGGATCAATAAAGAAACAGAGAATTTGAATATTACTATAAATGAGCTAGACTTAACAGACATTTATAGAACATTACACCCCACAACGGCAGGATACACCTTTTTCTCAAGTGCTCATGGATCATTCTCAAAGATAGACCATATGCTGGGTCACAAAGCAAGTCTCAACAAATTTAAAAAGCTTGAAATCATACACAAAACTTTCTCAGATCATAAAGGAATGAAGTTGGAAATCAATAATAGGCAGAGTGCCAGAAAATTCACAAATACTTGGAGGCTCAACAACACGCTCTTAAACAACCAGTGGGTCAAGGAAGAAATTACAAGAGAAATTAGTAAATATCTCGAGGCGAATGAAAATGAAAACACAATATATCAAAACCTATGGGACGCAGCAAAGGCAGTGCTAAGAGGGAAATTTATTGCCCTAAATGCCTATATCAGAAAAGAAGAAAAGGCAAAAATTCAGGAATTACCTGTCCACTCAAAAGAACTGGAGAAAGAACAGCAAACTAACCCCAAAGCAAGCAAAAGAAAAGAAACAACAAAGATTAGAGCAGAAATAAGTGAAATTGAAAACATGAAAACAATAGAGAAAATCAATAAGACCAGAAGTTGGTTCTATGAGAAAATCAACAAGATTGATGGGCCCTTAGCAAGACTGACAAAAAGAAGAAGAGAGAGGATGCAAATAAATAAGATCAGAAATGGAAGAGGAGACATAACCACTGACCTCACAGAAATAAAGGAGGTAATACCAGGATACTATGAACAACTTTATGCTAATAAATACAACAATGTAGATGAAATGGACAAGTTCCTGGAAAGACATGAACAACCAACTTTGACTCAAGAAGAAATAGATGACCTCAACAAACCAATCACAAAGAAATTGAATCAGTCATTCAAAAGCTTCCCAAAAGAAAAGTCCAGGACCAGACGGCTTCACATGTGAATTCTTCCAAACATTCCAGAAAGAATTAGTACCAACTCTCCTCAAACTCTTCAAAAAAATTGAAGTGGAGGGAAAGCTACCTAATTCATTCTATGAAGCCAACATCACCCTCATACCAAAACCAGACAAAGATATTACAAAAAAAGAAAACTACAGACCAATCTCTCTAATAGATGCAAAAATCCTCAATAAAATTCTAGCAAATCGAATCCAGCAACACATTAAAAGAATTATACATCATGACCAAGTAGGATTCATCCCAGATATGCAAGGATGGTTCAACATAAGAAAATCAATTAATGTAATACACCATATCAACAAATCAAAGCAGAAAAATCACATGATCATCTCAACTGATGCAGAGAAGGCATTGACAGGATTCAACATCCTTTCCTGTTGAAAACACTTCAAAGGATATGAATGCAAGGGAACCTCCTTAAAATGATAGAGGGAATATATGAAAAACCCACAGCTAATATCATCCTCAATGGGGAAAAATTGAAAACTTTCCCCCTAAGATCAGGAACAAGACAAGGATGTCCATTATCACCACTATTATTCAACATCGTGTTGGAGGTTCTAGCCAGAGCAATTAGACAAGAAAAAGAAATACAAGGCATCAAAATTGGAAAGGAAGAAGTAAAACTATCACTGTTTGCAGATGATATGATACTATATGTCGAAAACCCGGAAAAATCCACAACAAAACTACTAGAGCTAATAAATGAGTGGAGCAAAGTGGCAGGTTACAAGATCAACATTCAGAAATCTGTAGTGTTTCTATACACTAGCAATGAGCAAGCTGAGGGGGAAATCAAGAAACGAATTCCATTTACAATTGCAACTAAAAGAATAAAATACTTAGGAATAAATTTAACTAAAGAGACAAAAGACCTATACAAAGAAAACTACAAGAAACTGTTCAAAGACATCACAGAAGACCTAAATAGATGGAAGGGCATACTGTGTTCATGGATGGGAAGACTAAATATAGTTAAGATGTCAATTTCTACCTCAATTGATTTGTGATTCAATGCAATACCGATCAAAATCCCAACAGCTTATTTTTCAGAAATAGAAAAACCAATAAGTAAATTTATCTGGAAGGGCAGGGTGCCCCGAATTGCTAAAAGTATCTTGAGTGAAAAAAACGAAGCTGGAGGTCTCACGCTGCCAGACTTGAAGGCATATTATGAAGCCACAGTGGTCAAAACAGCATGGTACTGGCATAAAGACAGATATATCAACGAATGGAATTGAATAGAGTGCTCAGATATAGACCCTCTCATCTATGGACATTTGATCTTTGATCAGGCAGTCAAGCCAATTCACTTGGGACAGAACAGTCTCTTCAATAAATGGTACCTAGAGAACTGGATATCCATATGCAAAAGAATGAAAGAGGACCCGTATCTCACACCCTATACAAAAGTTAACTCAAAATGGATCAAAGATCTAAACATTAGGTTTAAGACCATAAAACAGTTAGAGGAAAATGTAGGGAGATATCTTATGAATCTTACAATTGGAGGCGGTTTTATGGACCTTAAACCTAAAGCAAGAGCACTGAAGAAAGAAAGAAATAAATGGGAGCTCCTCAAAATTAAACACTTTTGTGCATCAAAGAACTTCATCAAGAAAGTAGAAAGCCTACACAATGGGAGACAATATTTGCAAACGACATATAAGATAAAGGTCTAGTATCCAGAATTTTTAAAGAGATGGTTCAACTCAACAACAAAAAGACAGCCAACCCAATTACAAAATGGGAAAAAGACTTGAACAGACACCTCTCAGAAGAGGAAATACAAATGGCCAAAAGGCACATGAAGAGATGCTCAATGTCCCTGGCCATTAGAGAAATGCAAATCAAAACCACAATGAGATATCATCTCACACCCACCAGAATGGCCATTATCAACAAAACAGAAAATGACAAGTGCTGGAGAGGATGTGGAGAAAGAGGCACACTTATCCACTGTTGGTGGGAATGTCAAATGGTGCAACCACTGTGGAAGGCAGTTTGGCAGTTCCTCAAAAAGCTGAATATAGAATTGCCACACAACCCAGCAATACCATTGCTAGGTATCTACTCAAAGGACTTAAGGGCAAAGACACAAATGGACATTTGCACACCAATGTTTATACCAGCGTTATTTACAATTGCAAAGAGATGGAAACAGTCAAAATGTCCATCAACAGACGAGTGGCTAAACAAACTGTGGTATATACACATGATGGAATATTATGCAGCTTTAAGACAGAATAAACTTATGAAGCATGTAATAACATGGATGAACCTAGAGAACATTATGCTGAATGAGACTATCCAAAAACTAAAGGACAAATACTGTAGGTCCCACTGATGTGAATTGACATTCGAGAATAAACTTGGAATATGTCATTGGTAACAGAGACCATCAGGAGTTAGAAACAGGGTAAGATAATGGGTAATTGGAGCTGAAGGGATACAGACTGTGCAACAGGACTGGATACAAAAACTCAAAAATGGACAGCACAATACTACCTAATTGTAATGTAATTATGTTAAAACACTGAATGAAGCTGCATCTGAGCTATGGTTTTGTTTTTTGTTTTTGTTTTGTTTTCTTTTTTTCTCTTTTTATATATTTTTTTATTTTTTATTTTTATTTTTTTCTCTCTATTATCATTTTATTTCTTTTTCTGTTGTCTTGCTATTTCTTTTTCTAAATTGATGCAAATGTACTAAGAAATGATGATCATACATCTATGTGATGATATTAAGAATTACTGATTGTATATGTAGAATGGAATGATTTCTAAATGTTGTTAGTTAATTTTTTTTAATTAATAAAAAATGCATCATGGGAACTAATTGATTTTTCATATAAAATACCATAGCATTATGCAATGTTTATATTTTCTTAACTGATACAATTGTCTTTCAAAATGGTGTATTTTTTTCATTAACATCTCTAATAGTGAACCCACATCACTGAACTTTGAAAATTATATAGAAATATACTTGATTTTATAGGTAAAATAAGAAATCAAAATGTAGCTCTGTGCCCAAAGAATCTGATGGTTTATGGGCTACAGTTGCTCAGAACTATAAAAACTTTGTTTTAATCATCTTCAGATCTATTTTGTCACCTACCAATTTACACCCTACAAATGAATGGACATACTGTCAGAAGTTAAAATAAATAATAATGGCTTAGTGAATCACTTATATTGTCTTATATGTTCTATGGGCTTCTGGAAAACAACATTTGAATTTCAAGGAGCTGTTTTTGTATAATTTGCCCCCTAGATGCATGCTGAATGGCTTTCCAGTGGACATCTAATTACCCTAAAGTATCATTATCACTGCCACCAAGATTGTATGCCTAATCTCAGACTCTTTGTTAAACAGTCAGTCTTACATCAGAGGTGTTCATAATAGCGTTGGAAGGTAAAATACCTGTATTCCCAAATAGATAAGAAAAAAACAATTTTCTATGAGTTGAGCTCAAGAAAATATGTTAATTGTAACTTGTAAAATCTGTTCTGAGATACGGTCATCGGTTTTACACTGGTGATTTAATTAATGTGAAATTATAGCTGTTCCTTAGTGGGCTTTACAATCTACCCAGTGCTTGCACATATCTAACTGTAGACATTTTGAATTATTTAAATGACTGGACATATGACATTAAAAGGTTTGGGAAATTAGGCATTCCAGAAAATCATGAAAGCATGGTAGTTGAGTCTTTGCGCTGATGTATATTATATTCAATAAATCATAGTTTTTAAACCACCTACCATTTCCAAATACCAGGAAACAAAAGGAAATGGACTATAGAGCATAATAAAAACAGAGCAATGTCATCACCACGGTGACATGAGATGGCTCCTAGAAAAGTTGTCCCTCAGAATCAGATAGTAAAAAGACAAATCCCACTTTCTTGGAACTTTGGAGGATGATAGAGACTGGAGAGGGGTTCAATAATGGCTGAACTGAAGAAAACTAAAAATAATCTATAAAAGCAGGTAGGAAGCTTCCATTCTGGACATGTTGATCCATTCTCCTCCTCCTTACTTAGTCCTGTGCAGCTTGGGAGTTGTACAGAGGCAGCATGGCCTGGGACCCTCCCACCATGGACCAAACAATAGAGCCACTCACAGCAGCAAGTTAGAGCACCATACATATCCAGACACTGGGACACAAGTCCACAGAGACCCAAGACAGAGCAATAGCCACTAAGTTGAGCTGCATACAAAAGGGCCCCCAAGGGGAATAAAAATAAAGACACCTACTATGGTCTGTTGGAAACATGTGCACTTTATAAGTCTAGTTTCTGTTGGATGGACCACCTATATGCAAAATGGACTTTTCCAGAGTTATGCACACTTTCTGGATTGACCGCATCTGGCTTCCCAGAGGGATACCCTAATGAGGAAGAAAATAGAGATAGGAAACATCACAATAAACTGGGGTAGGGGGAGTTAAAACTGAACTGCAATAAACAGGATGGGTTCCAGAGCTGAAAGGGAGTAAAGAAAAGGGAGTACTTAGCGGGGGACAGAATCTAAAAATATGATAAGAGCTGGGGAGAAAATTCTATAAAATAATAAACAGAACAGATAAAGATTTCCAGAGAATAAAGGAAAGAAAGCTTTCTTCTGGATGTGAAACAATTAAACAAAATGAAATCTTAAAAATTGTAGCTCACATCAAGGGCAAGAATCAGATGAAAAGTTAGAAAATCTGAACAGTTAAATACAGGATATCTAAAGCTATAAAAGTTGGACCAAACATCAGAGAAGAGCTTAAACACAAAGCCAATTAAAGATATAATCTTAGACAAGATGGTAACTTGGACTCAAAAAAGAGTCCTAACACAAAGCCAATTAAAAAAAAAAACCTCTAGAAAAGACTGATTTTCAGAGTTAACTTAGAAAGATAATCATATGCACAGACATCAGCAAAAAATTACAAGGCATACTAAGAAAAAGGAAGCTATGGCTCAGTCAAGAGGGCAAATTAAAACATCCAAAGAGAACCAGAATTTGAGACAACTAATCAAAGAAGTCCAAAAATCTTTTAAATCAATTCAATGAGATGAAGGGAAAAAATGGATGAAATGCTAAAGGATATAAAGAAGACAATATGTGAGCATAAAGAAAAATGTGAAATTATTAAAAGAAATACATTATGTGTATGAAAGGGACAATGATAGAGACTAAAAATTCACTAAAGGCATTTATCTATACAACAGCAGATTGGAAATGCAGAAGTAAGACAGGGACTAGAATACAGTACATTGAAATCATGCAGGTAGAAGAACAGATAGAGCATAGAATAGAAAAATTGAACAGTATCTCAGGGGTTTGAGTGACAGTACAAAGCACATAAACTTACATATCATGGGTGTCCCAGAGGGAGAAGAGAAGGGAAAGGGGTCAGAAAGAAAATTTGAGAAAATAATTGTGGAAATTTTCCCAACTATTATGGAAGATATTAATAATATATATCTTGGAGTAGTACTACAAATCCTAGTAGACCTACTCCAAGACACATAATAATCAGAATGTGAAATGCCAAAGATAAAGAGAGGGTTCTGAAAGCAGCCAAGAGAAAAGCAATTTGTCACATACAAGGGATTTGCAATAAGACGAAGTGCTGATGTCTCAAGAGAAACCATGGGGACAAAGATAAACTTGCACTAAAAGAGAAAAACTGAAAGCCAAAAATCTTTTAAGTGGTGAAACTGTCCTTCCAGAATGAGGGAACATTAAAGATTTCCAGGAAGATGACTGAAAAGAGTAACTCGAGATTAGCCCCCCTCCATGGAAAAGTTAGAGAAGGGACAGGAGGGTGACTTAGGCAGCGATTCAGGAGTGCGACTGAACTGGAGGAGCCTTCTGCACAACATAGGGCAGCTCTAGTTGCAGAGGCCAAGGAACTGAGAGGCAGAAATCTGGAGCCTGGCACAGAGATAGGGAGTCCATGAGAGTGCACACACAGGAGCCAGGGACTAGGAAGTAAATCATGCTGAATTCCCTGGGTGCACTACCCTCATGAGTGCAGCCCCATGACCGGAGACACACCCCACACACCACACACCCAAACCCTGTCACCTGCTTACATTCCTTGCACTCCAGTCACCCCCACCCCACCAGACCCCAGTGCATGTACCTGCCCACATCTCCCACCCCAAATGCCACCCAACCCACCTCTCCTGCACCCTACCTGAGCACTACCTCCCCCTTCCTGTCCCTGTAGGCTGTTGCCAGTACATAGAGGCTGCAGGCACTAACCTCCATACCCAGACTACCCCTGCTACCCTGCCCATAGTGTCATACAGTATCAGCCCACCCCCCAGGTCTCTGCACATCACTTAATCACACTCCTAGGCTCACACCTGCACATGGGCCCCCAATCACATCATTCAGCTCTGGGAACAGCACTTCACAGCAGTCCTAGAACCATGCATGTACATGGCCATCAGCCACACTTCCCAGCTCTGAGAAAGTGCTGACCTGTGCAGCCAGGTCACATCTGCCCCCAATCCATGAAGGCATAATGCTGACCTGCTGCCACAGTCTATGCATGTACACAAAGGGCCCCATGCCTTACATCAGTGAACAGCAGGGTTATGCCCCACCCCCAGACTGGTGCACCCACACAGCCACATCATCCCTGGCTGCTGGGCACCCACATTCACATGCATCAGTGTAACATCCAAAACTTGTGCTTATACCTGCCCTGAAACAAATCACCACACTGAATGCACCACCCCATATTGACAACACAAGGACTTAGACTACTGAAAGAAATCAACTCCCAAAGTAAATCAATCAAGATATTTACATGCCATGAAGACAGCAGAAGATCACTAAGCATATCACAATGAAGACAGATATAGCCCTGCCTAATGACCAAATTAAAACACCAGAGGAAAAACAAGCATTGGAACAACTAATCAAAGATATACATACAAATCTACTTAATAAAGTAAGTAGGATACCAAATGACATAAAGGAGATCAAGAAGAAAATAGACAAGCATAAACAGAATTTGAAAGAATAAATAGAAAAATAGCACATATAAGAGAGATTAAAGACTCTGTTGACCAAATAAAAAAAACACACTAGAGGCACATGACACCAAATTTGAAGAAACAGAAGAAAGAATAAGTGATATAGAGGACAGGATAACTGACTTTAAAGACTCAAAACAGGAATGGCAACAAACATGGAAAAAAACTGAAATGGATTTCAGGGAAATGATAGACAAAACAAAGTGCACAAATATAAGAATCATTAGTGTCCCAAAGAAAGGAGTAAAGGGCTAGGAAGAATAGTTAAGGATATAATGGGGGAAAACTTTCCAACCTTCATAAAGGACATAAATATACAAGTCAAAGAAGCCCAATGAACACCAAACAGAATAAACCCAAATAGGCCTTCTTGAAGACACACACTAATCAGTCTGTTAAATGTTGAAGAGAAGCAGAAAATCCTGAAAGCAACAAGAGAAAAACAATGTACTGCATACAAAGGAAAGCAAATAAGACTGAGCTTAGACTACTCAACTAGTATCCTGGAGGCAAGAAGGCAGTGGTATGAAATATTAAAGATCCTGAAAGAGAAAGACATACAGCCAAGAAATCTGTACCCAGCCAAATTGTCCTTCAAAACTGAGGGAGAGATTAAAGTGTTCACAGACAAAGAAGTCCTGAAAGAATTTTTCAAAAAGAGATCAGCCCTACTAGAAATACTAAAAGGAGTTCTGCCAGCTGAAAAAAAAGACAGGATAAGGAGGTCTGGAGAAGGGTACAGAATTGAAGACTGCCACTAAGGGTAATTTAAACAATACAAAGAGAAAGAGGGAAAAGATATACAGATCTGACAAATAAAATTAAAAAGATAAGATGGTGGAATCAAGTAACACCTTTTTAGTAATAACTGTGAGTGTTAATGGACTAAATTTACCAAAGAAAAGATACACATTGTCAGAATGGATTAAGAAACATAATCCAGCTATATGCTGCTTATAAGAGACTCATTTTAGACACAAGGATACAAATAGATTGAAACTGAAATGATGGAAAAAGATTTTCCTTGCAAGTTATAACCCATAGAAAGAAGGAGTAGCTATACTAATATCAGACAACATAGACTTTAAATGTAAAGGCATCACAAGAGACAAAGACACTATATACTAATTTAAGGGTCAATTCACCAAGAAGATATAATAATCATAAATGCTTAAGCTCCCAATCAAGGAGCTCCAAAGTACATGAGACTGAAATTGGCAAAACTGAAGGGAGCAACAGATGTTTGAACAATGATAGTAAGAGACTTCAGCACATCATTCTCCTCTATAGATAGAACAACCAGATAGAAGATCAACAAGGAAATAGAGAACTTAAATAACTTGATAAATGAATTAGACCTAACAGACATATATAGGTTATTGCACCCCAAAACACAAGGATATACATCTTCTCTAGTGCTCATGAAACATTCTCCAGAACAGATCATATGTTGGGGCACAGAACAGGTCTTTATGAATTTAAAAGCATTGAAATTATTCAAAGCTCTTTCTCTGGCTACAATGGGATGAAGCTGGATCTCAATAACCACCAAAGAATAAGGACAATTACAAATATATATGGAGATTAAATGACACACTCTTAAACAACCAGCGGGTCAAAGAAGAAATTGCTAGAGAAATGAGTAGTTATATGGAGATGAATGAAAATGAGACTACAAATTATCAGAACCTATGAGATCTGGCAAAGGCTGTGCTGAGAGGGAAATTTACAGCCCTAAATAACTATATTAAAAAAAGAAGAAAGAGCAAAAATTGAAGACTTTTTTCTCAAGTTCCTCCAGGTGTGGAGGAACTTGAGAAAGAACAGCTAACTAACCCCAAAGGAAATAGAAGAAGAAAAATAACAAAGATTAAAACAGAGATAAATGAATGGGAGAACAAAAGAACAACAGAAAGAATCAATAAAACCAAAAGTTTGTTCTTTGAGGAAATCAATAAAGTTGATGGGCCAGTAGCAAGACTGACAAAGAAAAAAAGAGAGAGGATGCAAATAAACAAAACCAGAAATGAGAAGGGGTGCATTGCCACAGACCCTGAAGAGATAAAATAAATCAAAAGAGGATATTATGAACAACTATATGCCTACAAACTAAACAACTTAGATGAAATGGAAAAATTCCTGGAGACACAGAAACAAGCTACACTGAATTGAGAAGATGTAGGAGATCTCAACAAGCCAATTACAACTAAAGAGATTCAATAAGTCATCAAAAACCTTCTTACAAAGAAAAGCACAGGGCCAGATGGCTTCACAGGAGAATTTTATTAAACATTCCCAAAAGAACTAACACCAATCATGCTCAAACTTTTCCCAAAAATTGAGGAAAAAGGAATTCTACATAACTTATTTTATGAAGCTAATATTTCAATACCAAAACCGAGTAAAGATGCTATAAGAAAGGAAAACTACAGGCCAACCTCCCTAATGAACTTTGATATAAAAATTCTCATAAAATATTAGCAGATTGAATCAAGCAATGCATTAAAAGAATTATATACCATAACCACATGGGGTTTATACCAGGAATGCAAGGATGGTTCAACACAAGAAAATCAATTAATGTAATACAGCACATTAACAAATCGAAGGGCAAAAGTCACATGATCATCTCGATTGATGCTGAAAAAGCATTCCACAAAATTCAGTATCCTTTTCTGACTAAAAATTCTCTAAAAGATAGGAATCAAAGCTAACCACCTTAATATGATAAAGAGAATATATGAAAAAATGATATCCAGCATTGCACTCAATGGAGAGAGACTGAAAGCTTTCCCCCTAAGATCAGGAATGAGACAAGGATGCCCACCATCACCACTATTATTCAACACTGTGCTAGAAGCTCTAGCTAGAGCAATCAGGCAGGACAAAGAATAAAAGGCATCCAAATTGGAAAGGAAGGAGTAAAATACTCATTATTTGCAGATGATATACTATACCTGGAAGATCCTGAGAAATCTACAACAAAGTTACTTGAGCTAATAAACAAATTCAGCAAGGTAGCGGGATATAAAATTAATATGCAAAAATCAGTAACATTTCTATACACAAGCAATGACCTAGCTGAAGAGACAGTGAAGGAAAAAAAATTCATTCAAAACAGTAACTAAAAGAATCAAGTACTTAGGAATGAACTTAACTAGGGATGTAAAGGACTTGTACCAGAAAACAACATAATTTTGCTAAAAGAAATCAAAGGAGATGTAAATAGGTGGAAAGATATTCCCTGATCATGGATAAGAAGGCTAAATATATTTAAGTCTCCCCAAATTGATCTACAGATTCAACACAGTACCAATCAAAATTCCAACAACCTACTTTGAAGATTTGGAAAAGCTAACTACCAAATTCATCTGGAAGGGAAAGACACCCTGAATAGCTAAAATTATCCTAAAAAAAAGAACAAAGTGGGAGGATTAACACTCCCTGGCTTTAAAACATATTATAAAGCCACAGTTGTCAAAACAGCATGGTACTGCCACAAAGACAGAAGCATTGACCAATGGAATCAAATAAAAAAATGCAGAAATAGACTCCCAAATCTATGGTCAACTGATTTTTGACAAGGCTCCCAAATCCCCTGAACTGGGACAAAATAGTCTTTTCAATAATTGGGCATGGAAGAACTGGATATCAATAGCCAAAAGAATAAAAGAGGACCCCTATCTTGCACCCTACACAAAAATTAACTGAAAGTGGATAAAATACCTAAATATAAGAACTAGCACCATAAAGCTTCTAGAAGAAAATGTAGGGAAACATCTTCAAGACCTAGTAATAGAAGGTAGCTTCCTAAACTTTACATCCAGAGCAAAAGCAGCAAAAGGAAAAAACAGATATATGGGAATGCCTCAAAATCAAATGCTTTTGTACCTCAAAAGACTTTGTCAAAAAGGTGAAGAGGCAGACAACTCAATGGGAGAAAATATTTGGAAATCACATATTGGATAAAGATTTGATTTCCTGTATATATAAAGAAATCATGCAACTCAACAACAAAAGAATACACAACCCAATTATAAAATGGACTAAAAATATGAATAGGCATTTTTCTGAAGAGCAAATTACAAATGGCTCAAAAGCACATGAAAAGATGCTCATTTTCATTGGCTATAAAGGAAATGTTGATCAAGATTACAATGAGATACCACCTCACATCTATAAGAATGACTGCTACTGAACAAGGAAACTATAGGAAACTATAAATGTTGGAGAGGATGTGGAAAATCTGGGACACTTATGCACTGCTGGTGGGAATGTATAATGGTGCAGCCACTATGGTGGTTCCTTAGGAAACTAAATTTTGAGTTTCCCTATGACCCAGCAACAGCACTACTATGTATATACCCAAAAGAGCTGAAAGCAACACAAACAGACATTTTGCACACCGATGTTCATAGTAGCATTACTCACAATCACCAAAAGATGGAAATAAACCAAATGCCTGTGAACAAATGAGTGGATCAACAAAATGTGGTAAATACATATGATGTAATATTAAGCAGCAGTAAGACAAAATGACATCCTGAGGCACATGACAAGATGTATGAGCCTCGAGGAATGTTGAGTGAAACTAGCCAGACACAAAAAGATAGATACTGTATGATTTCAATTTTATGACCAGCATACGGGTATAATCAGAGACTTATGATATAGAATATAGGGGGCTTAGAGATTTATAGAAGCTAGAGATAGGTGAACTGTTAGCTAATGAGGTTGAATTCCAATGTAAGGGAAAAGATAGGAGTGAAGGTGGTTCTCTAGTGGGTCTAGAAGTAATATCATATTGAAGAGGAACAAGATTGAAAGGGGTTGCATAAACCTATGTGTCCCCCTAACACTGGAAATATAAATTAGTTCTCTCAAGAATTACTTCAAAGTTATGATTCTTGTACAAAGAGTGTTTAAGTCCAGGGTACAGGGGCAAGACTGCTATTGCATGCTATGAGCTATGTTCAAAAGGAAGCTATCAGTACTACCACAGCAACAGCAGAGGAGAATAATGGGGGAAGGGACAAGAGTTAAGAGTTAAGAGGAGGTTTAGATTTCCTATTTGGCAAGGGTGTGTCCATCAGTTTTCTTTCTCTTAGGAACAATGAAATTATCTAAAATTGAGAAGATTGATGGACTGTGAGCTTTGAACCCTATACATGATGCCTGATGAATGCAGGTAGCTGAAGGATGCACTGATGGAGAAGTAGATTGGTGAACATTGGTGTATGCTTATGAATGAACGTTGTGCTGCTACAAAAAGAAACAAAGTCATGAGTTATGCAACCATGCGTATGAACATGTGGGACATTTGGTGAGACAAAATAAGCCAGAAACAAAAGGAAAAGAATGGTACGGTCACCTTTAGAAAATGCTTATAAGAAAACAGGGGCCTAGATTGTAAGCTTTTAGCACATACACATTAAGTCCGGAGTGGTGATTATTATTTCTGGATTTTGAGTGGCTGTTTTATATATATAACCTGATATTTAGAGATAAGAATGAAAATGAACAGGTTGATGTTAAAGTAACAGAACATAGGGGTAAGGAAGATATTGTTTATATTTTAGAACAATATATACTCTTTGAGACCAATGGAAGAAAGTTCTATTTGGTCTGGAGCTGAAATTTTCTGCAGTGCATAATCTAATTCAACCTCTCTGTATAGCTTATTTGAACACTTGAAACACAGAGAGCATAGAATAAGAGGTCCTTTAATCCTATACAGATTATTGTAATGCCTGGGTACATCCTAGAGTATATAAAGCAGATAATCAAAAAGTACTGGCAAAGTCCCCTAAGGGGTGGGAGAAAGAATATGGAACTATTAAACTTTACCATCAGGGAATCCGCTGATACTGTGTCAAACTTTAGGGACACCAAAATCAATAGGCCATGTCCTTGAACTTGAGGCTTACTCTTATGAAGCTTATATAGGTAATGGAGAAGCTTAGACTACCTATAAATATACCTAAGAGTTACTTCTGGTGGACCTCTTTTGTTGCTTAGATGAGGCCTCACTCTCTCTAAACCCAGCTCTGCAAGTGAAATCATTACCTTCCACCCTACATGGGACATGACATCCAGGGGGTGAAAGTCTCCCTGGCAATGTGGGAGATGACTCCCAGGGATGAATCCAGACCTGACACCATGGGATCAACAATTCCATCTTGATGAAAAGGGGGGAAAGAAGTATAATTAATAAAGTATCAGTGGGAGAGCAAGTTCACATAGAGTCGAGAGGTGACTCTGAAGGTTGCTCCAATGCCAGCTTCTGTTAGACCTTGTTCTCTATCATAGACTGCCAACCCCCAACCAGGACTATTACAGCCAACCCTAAAGAACACTTAGGGCAATATATAAGATTCCATAAGCATTCAATGCACTAGAGTAACTTTCCAAAAACCTATAACCTCCAGATGGGTCCTTGGTCCAGATAAGTCCTAAAACCTAGCCCAGCTTCTCCAGAACATCAGTTAGTTCCATCTCCCTACCCCATATTAGTGACAGACCCTTCCAATATGAAAAATTTAGAATAGCTATACCAAAAAATCCCTAAAGAGAGGGATGGAAAGATCAAAGGTGATGGTGGAGTTATACAGAGAAGATAGGATTTAACAAATGAATATGAATGCTGAATCATTAAATAGATATCTCTTTTAGTCTCCAGTATTCTACAGCAAACAGAAGTAAAAACCAAAAACTTTGGAATTGTAACCCATGTCAAACTCTGAAATATGTTCTACAACTAATTATGGTGCTATGCTTTGAAATTTATTTTTTTTTGTATATATGTTATTTTTCACACAAAAAGAAGGAAAAAGCTATTGTGATGATAAAAATACATTTAAGCCCTCTAGCCTCTATATTCTGGAGGAACTAGAAGGAAATATATGAGAGGATCATATGGTAGCCCATGATCTCATAGGGGATCTGTCCGGTAACTACCTGCTTAAGACCGCTTTGAAAGCTATTGCTTTTTTACTTCTTTGCTTTGTATATATGTTATACTATACAATTTTAAAAAGTTTAAAAAAATTACACCATAAAGAAAGCGAAAAGACTAACCATAAATAGATAGGATACTTACAATATATGAAATAAAAGTTGTGCCTTCTTAAATGTAGAAAGTATTTCTATTATCAGTAAGAAAACTATACGGTGGGGAAAAGTATCAGGTGATTTGAAAAGGGGAAAAAACAAAGTAAGCATTTCATATTAGTAGAAACATGAATGGCAATTACAGTTTTTGAAAATTTGCTCAATGTCATTTATTTGGAAAATGACAACTGAGAACTCAAGGGAGTACCATTTTACATTTACCTCATTGATAATAATAAAATTATCTGACAATCCCCCAAGAATAAAATAAAATAAAGGAAAAAAATGCAGATAAACAGAAGTTGAGAGAGTTCATCAGCAAGAGACCAGTCCTACAATAATTTCTAAAGGGAGCTCTGCAGGTTTGTTCTCATTCGCTAACTGACTGAATGCAATATACCATAAATGGAACAGCTTTTAAAAAGGGGGGATTTATTTAGTTGCAAGTTTACAGTTCTAAGACTGTGAAAATATTCAATTAAAGCAGTTCTATAAAAATGTCCAAATTAAGGCACCAACAAGAGGTTACCTTTACTCAAAAAAGGCTGATGAAGCTCAGAGTTACTCTCTCAACTGGAAAGGCACATGGTAAAACATGGCTATTGCTGCTAGTTTTCTCTCCAGGCTTCTTATTTCATGAAGCTCTCCCAGGGACATTTTCTTTCTTCATCTCCAAAGGTCTCTGGTTGCATGCTCTCTTGTGGTTCTCATGGCTCTGAACCTCTCTCCAAAACGTTTCCTCTTTTAAAGGATTCCAGGAAAGCAATCAAGACCCACCTGAATGGGTGGAGTCAAAATCTCCATCTAATCAAAGTTTAATACCCACAACTGGGCAAGTCTCATCTCCCTGGAGTTAATCTAAGCAAGCTCCCAACCTATAGTGCTGAATAGGGAATAAAAGAAATGACTGCCACCATGAGATGGATCAGCATTAAAACATGGCTTTTCTAGGATACATAATCCTTTTAAACTGGCAAAAGGTTGAAAAGAAAACACAGAAGAGTGTGTCTTGAAGTAGTGTGAAGAACTGAAAATGAAGATATTCATTAAGATAACTAAAAGTGTTAAGTGCAGACCCAATAGTATTGTATCCTCAATATTCAATTCTGCTCTTTAACCTTTATAGGAGTCAAGATAAAACCGAATGAGAAAAAATGGCATGTTTCCTGATAATGGGTCCAAAAAATATGAAGTGGTAAAGTGGGACAAAAACAAAATAAAGAGGGGAAACAGAGGGGCATGAGAGCAGAGAAAATCTATTAAAGCTAAGTTGGTATCTTTCCAAATTAGTAAGTTACAGATATAAGTTGAGTAATATAAACACCAGTGTAAACACAAAGAAAGTATTTAAAAAGTATATTAAAAAACGAGAAGGAACTCAGTCAGGGTCATCATAAAATATGAACTATATAGAAAAGGAGGTTGCAGTAAAAAAACAAAAGATAAAAATATATGACATATAAAAACAGAGGTCAAAATGACTGAATTAAGGACTACCTTTACAGTAGTAACACTGAATGTTAATGGATTCAACTCCCTAGTCAAAACACAGATTGAGAGAATGGATAAAAAAAAGTTGCCCCAACTATATGTTTTTTACAAAAGACTCAATTTACACCCAAAGATGCAAATAGATTGAAAGTGAAAGGATGGAAAAAGCTATTCTATGCAAATAATAATCAAATAACAACCAAAAAAGAGCTGGGGTAGCTATATTCCTATTGGTCATATTAATCTGTTTGATTAAGTTCAAAGTTGTTATGAGACAAAGAAGGACACTGTATATTAATAAAAGGGGCAATCTAAGAAGAAGAAATAACAATCATGCATATTTATGCACCTAATTATGGTACCCCAAAATACATCAAACACTGGGGAAAACTGAAGGGAGAAATACACTGCTACAATAATAATTGGAGATTTAAATACACCACTTTCATCAATAAATAGAACACCTAGACAGAAGATTAGTAAGGAAATGGAAAAATTGTACAATTTGATAAATGACGTAGACTTAATAGACATATACAAAACATTGCACCCCCAAACAGCAAGATATACATTCTTATCAAGTGCACATGGATAATTCTTCAGGATAGACAACAAGCTGAGTCACAAAACACATCTGACTATTTTTTAAAAAATTAAAATTATACAAAGCATCATCTCTGACCATAATGGTATGAAGCTGGAAATCAATAACAGGCAGAGAACTAGAAAATCCACAAACTTAGGGAAGAGAGAAGATAAATAAAACACTATTAAACAATGAGTGAGTCAAAGAAGAAATGGCAAGAGAAATCAGTAAGTATCAAGACAAATGAAAATGAGAAAATAAAATATCAAAGCATGTGAGGTAGCAAAGGCAATGCTGAGAGGGAAATATATAGACCTAAATGCTTTCATTAAAAAAGAAAGAGCTAAAATAAAAAATTTTACTGCACACCTGGAAGAACTGGAGAAAGAATAAAAACTAATTTCAAAGCAATCAGAAGGACACAAATAAACATTAGAGAAGAAATATATAAAATTGAGAAAAAAATAAAAAGAATCAACAAAATTAAAAGTTGGTTCTTTGAAAGGATCATTAAAATTGCAAACTATTAGTTAAACTGATAAAGAAAAAAGAGAGAGAAGAAACAAATAAATAAAATCAGAAATGAAAGGGGGGGATATTACTACTGAACCCACAGAAATAAAAGGGGTCATAACAGGATACTACTTAGACAACTTAGAGAATTCCTAGAAATACATGACAATCTATGCTGACCCTAGAAGAAACAGAATATATCAATAGGCCAATTACAAGGGGTTGAATCAGTCAACAACAAACCTCCGAACAAAGAAAAGCCCAGAACCAGATGGGTACAAAAATGAATTTTAACAAACATTCTAAGAATAATAATATCAATCCTAGTTAAAGTCTTCCAAAAAATTGAAGAGAAGGAAGTACTACCCAGCTCATTCTATGAGGCCAATATTATCCTAATAGCAAAGACAGATTAAAAATACCACAAGAAAAGAAAATTATAGACCAATTTCTCTAAGGAATATAGAAAATGATGCAAAAATCCTCAACAAAATACTTGAAATCAAATCCTACAGCATACTGAAAAGATTATACAGTGTGATCAAATGGGTTTCACCACAGGTATGCAAGGATGGTTTAAGAATATCAATTCATGTAAAACACCACATTAACAAAATGAAGGGGGAAAATGAATGATTATTTCAATATAGAAAAGTCATTTAAAAAATCAAGCATCTTTTCTGATAAAAGCACTCAGAAAAATAGGAATAGAAGGAAACTTCCTCAACATGATAACTCACAGTTCACATCATACTCATTGGTGAAAGACAGAAATCTTTCCCTCTAAGATCTGGAGCAAGACAATGATGCCCACTTCACCAGTGTTATTCAACACTGTGCTAGGAGTTCTAGCCCGAGCAGTTAGGCAAGAATAAAAAATAAAAGACATCCAAATTGGAAAGGAAGAAGTAAAATTTTCACTATTTGCAGATGACATGATTGTATACTTAGAAAAAGACCCCACAAACCCTACAACAACACTACTAGAGCTAATAAATAACTTTACCAAAGTGGCCTGGTACAAGATCAACATGCAAAAATCAGTAATGTTTCTTTATATTAGTAATGAGTAATCTGAGGATGAAATCAAGATAAAAGTTCCATGTAAAATAGCAACTAAAAGAATCAACTATTTTGGGATACATCTAAACAAGGGTGCAAAAACTACAAAAACATTGCTAAAATAAATTAAAGATGAACTAAATAAATGGAAGGACATTCTGTGCTCATAGACTGGAAGACTAATTATTGTTGAGATGTCAATTCTACCCAAAGTAACTTACAAATTCAATGCAATCCCAATTAAAATTCCAAAGCCTACTTTGCAGAAATGGAAAAGGCAATTATCAAATTTATTTGAAGAGTAAGGGACCCTGAATAGCCAAAATCATCATGAGAAACAACAAAGTTGGAAGACACATTTCTTGATTTTAAAGCTTATTACAAGGATACAATGGTCAAAAAAACCATAGTATTGCAATTAAGATAGATACATTGACAATTGCAATCCAATTGAGAGTTTTGAAATAGATCCCTGATTCTATGGTTAAATGATTTTGACAAGGTTGTCATGTCCAGTCAATTGGGAAAGGACAGTTGCATCAACAGATCATGCTGGAAGAACTAGATGTTCGTATGTAAAATAATGAAAGAGGGCCCCTATCTCACACCATATACAAATTTAACTGAAAATTGACCAAAGACCCAAATAAAAGAATCGGAACTATAAAATTCCTGGAAGAAGATGTAGGGGAGCATCTTTAAGATCTTGTGCTATTCAATGGTTTCTTAGACTTTACACGCAGCGCAGAAGCAATTACAGAAATAAATGGATAAATGACACCTCCTCAAAATAAAAAAAGAAAACTTGGGTGTAAATGACTCACAAAAGTAAAAAGACAACCTATTCAATAGGAGAAGATATTTGGAAATCATATATCTGGTAAGTGCTCAATATCCAAATTATATAAATTAATCCTACAACTCAACAATAAAAAGACAAAAGACCCTATTAAAAATGGGCAAAGGACTCAAATAGACATTTCTCAAAAAGGATATACAAATAGCTAAAAGACACATGAAAAGATGTTCAATATCACTAGCCCACGCACTAGAATGGCTTCTACTGAAAAACAGAAATCTACATGTGTTGGAGAGGATGTGGTAAAATTGGAACATTCATTCATTGCTGGTAGGAATGTAAACTGGTACAATTGCTGTGGAAGATGATTTGGCACGTCCCAAAAAAGTATAAATTTATCATATAACTAGGTAATTGTTCTACTAGGTATTATAATCAAAGAACTCGAAAGCCAGGACTTGAACTGATATTTGCACACCAAGGTTCATAATGGCATTATTCATAATTGCCAAAAGATGGAAGCAACCCAAGTGTCCATCAATCAATGAATGGATAAACAAAATGTGATATGTATATATGATGGAATATGATTCAGCTGCAAAAATGAATGAAATCCTGATACGGCCGAAAGCATAATTAACCTTGAAGACATTATCTGAGTTAAGTAAGCCAGATACACAAGGAAAAGTATTGTATGATCTCACCAACATGAAATAATTTGAATAAACAAACTCAGAGAGTTAGAATCTAGAATATTGGTTACCAGGGGCTGGGCTGAGGTAGAAAATGGGAGTTAATTTTCAATTTGCAAAGAATACCTACCTAGGTTGATTATAAAGTTTTGGAAATGGGTGGTGTTGATTGTAGCACATTATTGTAGTGCAATAAATAGCACTGAGTTACATATGTGGATGTGCTTAAAAGAGGAAATTTTAGTTTGTATATATGTTATTAGAATAAAAATTAAAAGATAAAAGACTATATATAACAAAGTTACACTATCATAAATGGTAGACTATACTAAATAGTATAAGTATAAAAATGTTCTTTCATGAATTATGACAAATGTACCACAGTCATATAAGGTATTAATACTAGGTTGGTATATGGAAAAAAAAGACAGACAGTGGCATTTAAATTTAATACATGGGAGGACTTCCGGGAAGATGGCAGAATAGGATAAGCTGAGTTCACCCCTGCTTCAAGCTAGAAAAGCTAGAAAAGTGACATAAAAATGACAGGGCAGCATTTCCAGGGTGTGAGTGACCTGCAAAGGCTTCTATACTACATAGGAGGTCCTGGATGAAGAAGTTAGGACTGGAGACACAGAGAATCAAGTGAGTGGGCTCTATCAGGATTCCACCAGGGAGAAGAGGCTGTGTCCAGTAAAGTGCCTGCCACTACAACTAGCTTGGGATATGAGCCCCCTCAGCTCTGCAGCCTGGAGTTCCTTAGGGAACCAGTAAACTAGTCTTCCCTGCTTATAGAGAAATCTAACTAGCATAAAAAGCCTACTATGCCCCTTTCAAATGGAGGCCTGGAGCCCACAGGAGTGCACAGACAAGGAGGCAAACATGAGGAAGCAAGTTGCCCCAAGCTTGCCCTGTACCTGCCCCATACCTGCATGCCGCCCCCTTCCCCATGCTCTACCCCCCATCATGCTCCATGCACCCATGCCCTGCCTAGCCAGCAGGTACTTCCAGGTTGGTTGTGGACAGAGGTATCTAGCATGCCCAGTTCTACAACCCAAGGTCATTCCAAGCAGGAGTCTGGGGGCCACCAGACCCATTAAGCCTACAAGCAGAATCTCCAGGGACGTGCACACTGTCACCACCCAGCTCTGGGGTTGGCAGCTTTCAGCACACACCAAAACAAGTGGACATGGCTAGAATTACACTGGGTCTCCATTGAGCTTGCCCAGCTGCCACAGATGGGGAGAGGTGGGCCTGAGGGGAAGAGAAAACCCAAGAGTGCCATCTGTTAGGAAGAAACAGAAAGTGCAACCTGCCAAACTGTCTAGTTTCAAACAGATCCTTGAGTAGTATCCACTGCATGAGGTCTGGGTCTTAGTTTGGTAGGGAGTTACTGATGAAGCAAGTGGAAAAGGAGACCTTCAGTGCAAATCAAGAAAATACAAAAACTTAGAAGACTGAGGCAGAAATGAACTTCCAAAGTAACCCTATCAAGATAATCAAATACTTCAAGTTAAGTGAAAATCATAAAGCTTATGAAGATGCAGGCAGATATAGCCCAGCCAAATGACCAAATTAAAGCACAAGGGAGATACAGACTTTGGAACAATTAATCAAAGATATTTATACAACTATCCTAAACAAATTCACTGGGTTGGCTAATGATATAAAGGATATCAAGAAGACACTTGAAGGGCGGGCCGCGGTGGCTCAGCGGGCAAAGTGCTTGCCTGCTATGCCGAAGGACCTCGGTTCGATTCCCGGCCCCAGCCCATGTAACAAAAACGGAGAAACAGAATACAATAAAACAAGAAAATGTTTAAAAATGTTTCCCTTTCTTCCTTCCTTCCTTCCTTCTATCCTTCCTTCCTTCTCTCTGTCTTTCCTTTAAAAAAAAAAAAAAAAAAAAAAAAAGAAGACACTTGAAGAGCCTAGAGAAAAATTTGGAAGAATAAGTAGAAAAATAGTAGATGGCACAGAGATGAAAGATACAATAGATCAAATTAAAAGTATACCAAACAGCAGGTTTGAAGAGGCAGAAGAAAGAATAAATGAAATTGAAGACAGGATAATTGAATTCAAACACACAAAAGAACAAATGGCAAAAAAAAGATGGAAAAGTTTGAATACACTCTCAGGCAAACAATGGACAGCAAGAAGCATGCAAATATAAGAATCATCAGTGTTCCAGAAGGAGAAGAGAAGAGTACAGGGATTAAAAAAAGTAGTTGAGGAGATCTGGGGTTAAACTTCCCAACCCCTATAAAATACATGAATGTGAAAATCAAAAAAGCCAAAGAAACCGCAAGCAGAATATTTCAAATAGGACTACTCCAAGACACACACTAATCAATCTGTCAGATGTTGAGGAGAAGCAAAAAATCCTGGAATTGGCAAGAGGAAAGTGAATCACTCACATACAAGGGAAAGTGCATAAGATTGAGTTTGACTGCAGGACAGGCCTCATGGAGGCACGAAGGCAGTAGTATGATATATTTAAGATCATAAGAAGAGAAAGACATACAGCCAGGAATTCTGTATTCAGCCAAAATGTCCTGCAAAAGTGAGGGAGATCTTAAATTTTTCATAGGCAAAGGCTGAGAGAATTTGTCAATGAGAGACAAGCCCTAAAAAATATTACAGGAGTTCTGTTAACTGAAAAAAATAAAAAAAAAAAAAACATGGGGAGCCCTTAGGAGCTCCAGTACCAGTAAAGGTAACTTAAAGAAAAATGAGAAAGAGGGAAAAGAATATCTGTAGATCTGACAAATAACAATCAATGTATAAGATGGTAGATTCAAGATTCAAGAAATGCTCTTACAGTAATAACTTTGAATGTTAATGGACTAAACTCACGAAATAAAAGTCACAAATTGGCAGAACAGATTATAAAATATGATCCATCTATATACTGCTTATAAGAGACTCATCTTAGTACAAGGATACAAATAGGTTGAAAGTGAAAGGATAGAAAAAGATGTTCTATGAAAACTGTAAACAAAACAAAGCAGGAGTAGCTATACTAAAATCAGGCAAAATAGACTTTACATCATAAGAGACAAAGAAGGACACTACATATTAACAAAAGGGACAATTTACCAAGGAAAAAATGACAATCATAAATGTTTATGTGTCCTGTCAAGGAGCTCCAAAGTACATGAGACAAACATCAACAAAACTGAAGAAAGTGATAGATACTTCAACAATAACAGTGGTACACTATTTTCCTCTATAGATATCACAATCAGACAGAGGATCAACAAGGACATAGAGAACATAAACAATTTGATAAATAAATTAGACCTAACAGACATGTACAGATTTTTACACCCCAAAATACCAGGGTATGCAATTTTCTATAGTGCTCATGGAATTTTCTCCAGGATAGATCAAATACTGAGGCACAAGAGAGATTTTTATAAATTTAAAAAGATAGATTTATACAAGCACTTTCTATGCTCATAACAGAATGTAGCTGGAAATCAATAACCACCAAAGAACCAGTACTTCCACAGATATATGGAGATTAAATTAGGCACACATAAACAATCATGGGTCAAAGAATAAATTGCTAGATAAATTGGAAAATATCTGGAGACAAATGAAAATGCAAATATACCACATCAGAACTTATGGGATGTGACAAAGGAAGTGCTAAGAGGGAAATTAATTGCCCTAAATGCCTATATTGAAAAAGAAGAAAGAGCAAAAATTGAGGACTTAACTGCTCACCTGGAGGAACTAGAGAAAGAACAGAAAAAAAAAAAAAGAAGTAAATAGAAGAAGAGAAATAACAAAGATTAAGGCAGAATTAAATGAATTGGAGAACAAAATGAAACAATGAAAAGAATCAATAAAACCAAAAGTTAGTTTGAGAAAAATAAAATTGATGGACCGCTAGTTAGGCTGACAAAGAAAAAAAGAGAGGATGCAAATAAAATAAAAAGTGAGAGGGGAGTCATTACCATGGGTTCTGAAGAAATAAAAAAATCCTAAGAGAATTCTATGAACTCGTGGCCAACAAACTAGGCAACTTAGATGAAATAGACAAGTTCCTAGAAACATGAACCAGCTACACTGACATGAGAAGAAATAGAAGATCTCAACAAACCAATCACAAAGTCAAGAGATTCAGTCAGTCATCAAAAATCTCCATACAAAGAAAATCCCAAGGTCAGACGGCTTCACAGAGGAATTTTATCAAACATTCCCAAAAGAACCAACACCAATCCTGCTCAAACTCTTCCAAAAAACTGAGGAAAAAGGAACACTACCTACAATCACTCTAATACCAAAACCGGGTAAAGACACTATAAAAAAGAACTTTAGGCCAATATCCCTAATGAATATAGAGCCAAAATTTTTCAACAAAATGGTAGAAATTAAATATAATGACACATTAAAAAAAAATTATACACCATGACCAATTCCTCTAGGAATGCAAAGGTGGTTCAACAGAAGAAAATCAATTAATATAATATAGCACACTAACAAACCAAAAGGGAAAAAAAAATTACATGATCAACTCAACTGATGCTGAAAAAGCATTCAACAAAATCCAGCATCCTTTTCTTATAAAAACACTTCAAAACATATGAATCAAACGAAACTTTCTCAATATGATAAATGACATATATGAAAAACCCAGAACCAGCATCATACTCAATTGTGAGAGACTGAAAGCACTCCCCCTAAGATTGGGAATGAGACATTGATGCCCTCTGTCACCACTATTATTCAGCATTGTACTAGTTCTAGTAGAGCAATCAGGCAGGAAAAAAGAAATAAAAGGCACCCAAATCAGAAAGGCAGAAGTAAAGCTTTCATTATTTGCTAAGGACATGTTACTATGCTTGGAAAAGCCTGAGAAAGCTATGACAAAGCTACTTGAGCCAATAAACAAATTCAGCAAAGTGGCAGGATATAAGATTAATGTGCAAAAAGCAGTGATGCATCTATACAAAAGCAATGATTTGAGGAGACAATTAAGGGGAAAATTCCATTCAAAATAGTAACTAAATAATCAAATACATGGGAATAAACTCAACCAGTGATGCAAAGGATCCATGTATAGAAAACTACACAACAATGCTAAAAGAAATCAAAGACGATTTAAATAGTCAGAAAGACATTCTCTATGTATGGTTTGGAAGGTTAAATGTAGTTAAAATGTCAATTCTACCCAAGTTGATCTACAGATTCAAAGAAATACCATTCAGAATTCCAACAACCTACTTTGAATATTTAGAAAGGGAAAGATTAAATAATAGAAGGGGATAGGGAAAAACTACTGTTGCATGCTATGGTCTGTGTTCAGCAGAAGGATATAAACAGCAGCACAGCAACACCAGGGGTAAATAATCGGATGGGTAGATGATGAGAATTAAGGGGGGGTTTGAATTTTCTATTTGGTGAAGGTATGTTTATCGGTTATTTTTCCCTTGGGAGCAATAAAAATTGTCTAAAATTGAGAGTGTGGATGATTGCACAAGCTAGTGAGGACAATGTGAGACACAGAATGTTGATTTTGGACAGTATACATGATGCTCAGTGGATAGAGGTGGCTGAAGGATACATTGATTGAGAAGTAGAATGGTGAACTGTAATGGATGCATATGATCAAATATTATGTGGCTACAGAAAGGAATGAAGTTGTGAAACTATTTGAATGAACCTGGGGGACATTATGTAAAGGAAATAAGCCAGAAAGAAAAAAAAGAACAAATATTATATGGTCTGTTTTAGAAAATAATTATAAGAAAAATGAGGCCTAGATGGTAAGTCTTATATCAGTCACACTTAGGCTGAAGCTGTAATTGTTATTTCTAGATTTTTGAGGTGCTGTGTTATACATGTATAAGCTGGTATTTCCCTGAAACTTTGAGTACCTATGTGACATCTAAGATGCAGAGTAGAAGTTCTAGAGGTCTGAAGGGCAGCATGGCCACATATAACAACTTTAAGAGAAACTGAAAAAGAGATCAGGCTTCAATCAGAAATAAGAACAAGCGGATTAGGTCTGGATTAAGGTAAATCATAATAAAGCATTTAGAATAAAAATACATTGTCTGTATTTTAGAACTTCATCTAATCTATGAGACCAAAGGAAGAAATATTTATTTTGTTCAGATCCTACATTCTTTGTAGGACATAATCTAACTCAACCTGTCCGGATAGCTCATTTAAACAACCTAAACACATGGAGCCCAGAATGGGAATGAGGACTTCTAATTCTATATCACTTAATGTAATACACAGAACATCCCAGAGTATGTTGAGCAGATTATTAAAAAGTATTGGCTACGTCCCTTGAGGAGCAGGAGAAAAAATACGGAACTATTAAGCTTTACCACCAGGGAAATATCTGATACTGTCTCAAATAGTAGGGACTCCCAAACTAATCAGCCAAGCCCTTGATCTTGAGGCTTGCTCTTATGACATTTATTTACGTACCAGAGAAGCTAAGCGTACCTACAAGTATGCCTAAGAGTTACTTCCAGAAGACTTCTTTTTTGCTCAGATTTGGCCTCTTTAAGCCCAACTCTGCAAGTAATGTCATTATCCTCCCCACTGTGTAGGGTACAACATCCAGGGTGGACCCTCCCTGGCAAGGTGGGATCTCCCAGGGATGAGCCTGGCCCTGGCCCCATAGGCTTGACAAAGCATCTGTGACCAAATGTAACAAAATAAGGTAACAGTGGCTGGGAGATTTCAAATAGAGTTGAGAGGCCATTCTGGAGGCTACTCTTTAGCAGTATCCAGCTGAAGCTTATTCTTACCACGGTTTGCCAAACCCAGACCCAAACCATTTTTGTTAACCCTAAAGAATACCTGGGACTCTATCTGAGATTCTACAAAAGTTTTATGCACTAAGATTACTTTTCAGAAACCTACAACCTCCAGATGGTTCCCAGGCCAGAGAAGTCCTGAAACCCAGAGGGACCAGACTTTCCAAGAACATCAACTGGTTCCATCCCCTTATCCCACATTATTGATAGCCCTTTCCAATACGTAAAGGTCAGAATCAGCACAGCCTAAAAACCCCTAGAGATTGGGAGTAGGATTAAAGAAAGAGAGGAGTTATAATAGAGAAGATAGGATTTAACAAATGAGTTATAACAAATGCTGAATCATTAAATTGATATTTCTTTTAGTCTTCAGTGTCTTGGAGCAGCTAGAAGGATAAACTTAAAATTGTAGAGCTGTAACCCATACCAAACTCTGAAATCTGTTCTATAACTGCTTGTTAAAATGTACCTTGAAACTTATTGTTTTTTTTGTATATATGCTATATTTCACAAAAAAATTAATAAATAAATAAATTCAGTACATGATCCTGGACCGAATCTAATAATGGAAGGGACAATACCCAAAACTACATTATTTATGAAATTGCAATATGGTCTGCATGCTTTATATCAATGTTAAACGTCTGATACTTGATAGCTGTTATTAAGGTGGTTACTTAAGTGAGGGTCCTTGCTCTCAGGAAATGCAGATGTGAGTGTTACATGTTAAAGACCATGATGTATGCCACCTACTCTCAAATGATTTAAAGATAGATGATAAATAGATAGTGCATGTATGCATGTCAGAGAGTGACAGGGAGGGAGAGATGGAGGAAGAGAGAGAATGATATAACAAATGTTACAAAATGTTAATAGTTAACAGTCCAGGACAGTTTTTTAGATTGCAATATGTTCCTGCATGCTTTATATCAACGTTAAATGTCTGAAACTTGATAGCTATCATTAAGGCAGTTAATTCTTGATATCTGGGTAGGGAAGTATTTGTTAGAGTTCCACGAGTTGTTTCTATATTATTTTTGCATCTTTCCTATAAGTTTAAGTTATTTCAAAATACAATTTTTATGTTCTTCAAAGAACTTATCATTTAGAAGGGAGGTAGATGAGTGGAACAGTTATATGATGATGGCTTAACCAGAATTAAAACAGGACAAGCACATTCCAGTTAAAAATGTCATGAAATATTTCTCAAAGTTGGAAATACCTGAACTGAGTTTATAAGGAAAATATATCAAACCACATTTAATAACATGTTCCTGTGTCCTTCTTGAGGTATTTATTTTCACTGAAATCAAGGATTATATGACCTGTATTCAATAAATATAACCACAGTAGCACTTAAGGAACAAAGAGGTATAGACTAAATCTAGTAAAGCATCTTGGAAGCAAATTTGCCTTACAGAAGGAAATTTCTATAATGATTTTATTCAGAGGTCCTTGAACATAATTATTTGTATCTCATCCTTTTTAATTTCTGTTTTTATTTTTAATATACAAAATATATTAGTATAATACAGAAATACATAATTTACAAATAACTATGTGATTATTTACTTTTTTGATTCTAGTTTTACTGAAAAAGATGTGCAGTAGCATCAGTTCAAAATATAAAACGCTTCTCAGACTACTTCAGACTTTCCTTGAAAACAACGTTAATTTCCTAAATGTTGTTCAATTATTTAGCATCTGTAACAGTAAGGTAATAATAATAATACCTAATTTGTGTTAAGTACATACTAGGGTCCAGGCACCACATCATAAGCTTTCATAAGAGATCCTTCTTTGATTCCTTACAATTCCACAAAGTATATGACATTAGGTCATTTTTAAAGGTGATGAACTTGAGTCTTGATTTTCTAACATTAACCTACTCATATGTGGCCCAGCCTTGAGATCAAGCTCTTAAAAACCATGCTTTGCAGCCTGACCCCTCAACCTAAATCTTAAAGGGACCATCCCATCATTTAAATAAAGTGAGAGATGCATCCACTCTAAATCTCTTCCATTTTCTGTCTTGTAGTTAAAAGATAAAGCCACCTTACCAGCAAAAATCATTAAGATAGGAAAATTGAAATGGATGATTATATTGCTAAGACTCTGGATCCTTCAGAAAAGTATAGCTGTGGGTTCCTGGTAAGAACTGAAAAAAAAAAAGACTATAGAGAAGAAATAGAGGCTTCCTTTCCTTAGTAGAACCCATTCCAATTTTGTTTTAATACTAGACATCAGCAGAGTTACAAATAGTCATTTGTAAATTTAGGACTTTCCCACATCAACAAACTTGTCCTTCTACAGAATGAATGAATAATGAAAGAATATTAAGTAAAAACTGACAAATAAAAATTTGCTGCTCTCTGATTTGCCTGCATTTTTAATGTTAAAGCTTGTCCTAGGCACTGACAGGACGCCTGGCTCTTTACAATTCTTATCCCAAAATGCTTTCTCTAGCATTTTAAATCTCGTCTCCTAACCTTTTCTGAATCACCTTTCCTGTATGAATTTGTCCATTTTTTCATTGTCATAGTACTTTTACAGTTTGCATTTGCCTCTGTCCTAGACCATAACTAAAGTCTTCCTCTAATTATGTGGTTCCTGCCTCTCAGAATCAGTCAACCTCCTGGACCATCTTACTTATTATAAACTTCCCTTTCAGCAAAGACTTTGCTGTTAGAAAGAAGACAAATTCAAAATGACATATTTAGCATGGCAAAGCATAAGAAAGAGAAAATAAAGAGAATCAGCAAGGCAACATCTCACATTTTTATGTCTTTGTCTCCCAAGATTGATTTCATTTGCAGCAGCTTTCAAAGATGATAGCCTACAAAGTGGAGTCAAAAATCGAACTCGTGAACTTTCATTCTTCAGAACTACATTTAAAAAAAAAACATTCCCAAGATCCAGTACTCAACATCCTTTTCTTTGAGTATGACATCTATTTGTTACTTAATTTGTCCTTGAAATGGAAAATAGGGAATAAAAAAGCAAATTTTAGCTGATGTGATTGGATAAGAAAGTCTATATTCATGTTTATGTGTAGCCCTGACAACATTATTTGACAAGGTAAATGTGGAAATACTGTCATTATTTGCATCTTCCTTACTTTGTTTACATTCATTAGACTAGTATTTTTAAATTACTGCTGATAAACTTTGCTCTTTCAACCAGAGACAATACCATTCCACTTCTACTGATATTATGTGCCAATTCATCACTTCTCAGTGATAGCGAGAGCCAAGACAAATGTTTGCTAAATAATGTTGAATTACTTCTGGGTGACAAAGGACTGGGCCCAGCCCTACCTCATACATTTCTGTTGCCATGGCTTTCAATTTAAATGCTTTCATGGTCAAAGCAGACTCTCACTATTTCATTCATCACCATTTAACTACGAGAGCCACCGAGTGTATCTCTGCTCTCTCTCACTCATGACTGCAGACAGAATGCATGTGAACGATTAGATAACACCATCTGCTCAGTGTCTAATGCAGGAGGCAAAAAGCAGCTGTGCCATTTGAGAGAGAAAACATATTAGCTGAAGCTCAGCAGACCACTTACATAACCAACCATGAAAACTGTAAATTACTGAGAATGCAGGATAGCATATTGCATGGCAGACAGGTATCTGTTTTCTATTCAGGGATTTCTGTCTAAAGACTGTCAAGCAGAAAATGTGACTGATGAGGCCACTATGGGTCACTGTTTAGATCACAATGCTTGCTGTTTGGAAAAGGAAAGTAAGAGCTGTTGTAAAACTTGTTGTGATAAGAACATCAGAGGGCCCAAAAGGTGGCTTATGGCACACTAGTTGTGACTACAGCTGTCCTGATGTAAAGAACTAGGGAAAAGACAGTTCTCAGCAGGTTTTATGGATGCCGAAGCTCATGACCCAGAAAATTTTCACTTATCTCCAGAAATAGATTTAAGGGCCACAGATCACATGGACTCATATCTTAGTTTTTCTGCAAACACCAGTCACTGTAGCCATTTAACTTTAAATGGACCAATTAACCCCCAGTAGGACAATATTGGGTCTCCTTTTCCTGTGCCTCCTATCTCTCAGCGTGTTATCAGGAGCAGGAAAGATTCTTCATTCTTAAAAAGCCTCTCTTTTTAGATATACTGACCAATGGAGTCGAACAGAGTGTTCAGATATAGACCCTCTCATCTATGGACAATTGATCTTTGATAAGGTAATCAAGCCAACTCACCTGGGACAGAACAGTCTCTTCAATAAATGGTGCCTAGAGAACTGGATATCCATATGCAAAAGAATGAAAAAGGATCCATATTTCACACCCTATACAAAAATTAACTAAAATGGATCAAAAACCTAAACATTAGATCTAAGAACATAAAACTGTTAGAAGAAAATGTAGGGAAATATGAGGTGGTTTCCTAGACCTTATACCCAAAGCACAAGCATTGAAGAAATAAATAAATAAATAAATAAATAAATGGGAACTCCTCAAAATTAAACACATTTGTGCATCAAACACCTTACTACTTTATCACAGTAGTAAGTATCTTTCTTACTTATCAAGGAAGTAAAAATACAGTCTACACAATGGGAGACAATATTTGGAAACAATAATCAGATAAAGGTCTAGTATACAGAATATATAAAGAGATTATTCAACTCAACAACAAAAAAGACAGACAACCCAATTTACAAAATGGGCAGAAGACTTGAACAGACACTTCTCAGAAGAGGAAATACAAATAGCATAAAGGCACATGGAAAGATACTTAACTTACGTGATTATTAGGGAAATATAAATCAAAACCACAATGATCTCACATCCACCAGAATGGCCAATATCAGTAAAACAAAAAACCACAAGCACTGGAGAGCATGTGGAGAAAGAGGCACACTTATCCACTGTTGGTGGGAATGTAAAAGGGTATAACCACTGTGGAAGGCAGTTTGGCAGTTCCTCAGGAAGCTAAGTTTAGAATTGCCATATGACCCGGCAATACCACTGCTAGGTATCTACTCAGAAGACATGAGGGCAAAGACACAAATGGACATTTGCATGCCAATGTTTATAGCAGCATTATTTACAACTGCCAAGAGATGGAAACAGCCCAAATGTCCATCAACAGACGAGTGGCTAAACAAGCTGTGGTACATACATACGATGGAATATTATGCAGCTGTAAGACAGAATAAAGTTATGAAGCATGTAATAACATGGATGGACCTGAAGGACATTATGCTGAGTGAGATTAGCCAGAAACAAAAAGGACAAATACTGTATGGTCTCACTGATATGAACTAATATTAATAAATGAATCTTAATTTCAGTTAAGAACAGAGGTCATCAGGAGATAGAAATGGGTAGATATTGGGTAACTGGAACTGAAGGGATACAGACTGTGCAACAGGACTGATTGTAAAAATTCAGAAATGGATAGCACAATACTACCTAGCTGTAACACAATAATGTTAGAAGACTGAAAAAAAAAAGCCTCTCTTTTAATTACTTTTATTTCATATTCCAGGTTTTACCTTCAATTAGTAAGTTGATGTCTAATGTGATAAAGTTGCATTTGACTACTGGTTACTTGTTTTATTTTTCAAAATGTTGATTTTAAGTTAAGGGCTCAAAATATATACCCTCACTTTAATGACCAATAACAAGTATTGAACTCTAGTTAGTATTTTTAAATTGGCATAGTTTAATAATTCTAAAGCTATTTTCTCTATATTTCAAAATAAAGCAAGTGAGTGATTATTATGAGAAAGACTGGAGTCAGTTTTCTAACAGAGAAAGGAATTATATATATGGAAAAGAACAAAAGCAAGGAGAAACCTTGTGGTACTAGATTTCTAAGGTATTCTAACCATATTAACTCTAGCCATATTAACATATGTTAACATGTTAACATATAAAATTGATAGGAATACATAAATATAGGTGTATATAAATAGGCAAATACTTCTATTTTTAACTATCTATATGTAGGTTTACATCTATCTACATAGGCTATTTTTTTCCTAGCTTTTTTCTCTAATACTTTTGGAACAATGAAGCCATGGCAGAAAAAAGTACATTTAGTATCCAGATCTTGGTGCCACTTCCCATTAAAATGAACCTGATTTTGCAGAAAAGTATTGAATTCCAGAACAAGACAGGTAAACTATGAGATGAGCCTGAAATATCTTCTTGTATCAAAATTGAAGAAGTGCTGAAAAAAATGAGAGGATTTTATGGAAAGAACATAGGCATAAGCTAGAAAGGGTTCCATCTAAATCTAATTTAAACCATCTAAATCTAATTAAAAAACTGAGTATCAAAATCTATATATAGATGGTACAGATAATAGATAATATAGTGATAGGATAATTCATTGAATAAAATTATAATTATGATGAAAATTAAGTAAATAAATATGTTAGTTTTAATTAAAAAAGAAGAGAATGCTCTTCCTTACAGAACGCCAAAGTGGAAGGTATGGAAGGACTTAAAGCATTATTTTGCCATCACATTAATAATACATTCAAACGAGAATCATCAACAGAAATTAAGAGTAGACGATTAAAAGTTGGTAAATGATAGTATATGTGCATAGACGCATAGCATCTCCTCACAAATTACTTATTAATTACAAAGGGGAAAACACTAACTGTGCAATGGAGAAGCCTGGAAGTCACCAAATTAGCCAATTGCTCAAAGGGTACATCACCAGTAGTGAGACAGGCCAATGTGGTGTGTGGCCTGATATGATTATTGGTAACAACCGCTTCACTTCTGGGGAGTCCTGTTAAAAATGCATAAACTGAATCTAATCTGGAGAGATTAACAAGCAAACTGATATTGAAGTCATGCTACAAAATAATTTTGAAACAATGAAAGGCTAAGGAATCACCCCAGTTTAGGTAGATTAAAGAGACAAATGCAATCTGTTATCCTGACCTGTATTCTTTGGAAAATTGCCATATTTGAATATGGACCATAAATTATTGAGGAGTCATGTATCAGTTTTGATAGCTGTATTGTGGTCATTTATGGAAAAGTCTGCTTTCCTAAAGAATACCCACTATAATATTTGTGCGCATATGTGCATGACACCCACAACTTAACACTCTAGTGCCTAATAAAATGATATGCACGATAAAGAAAATAGGCAAAATGTTAAAAGTGGTGATTCTAAGCAAAGTATAAGGAAATTCTTTATACTTTTATGTGTCTGAAATTAAATAAGCAAAAAGAAAAATGTAAAAGTGACATTTTGGGGGAAAAAGCAGCAATTGAGAAAACCAATTACAGAAAAATAAAGTATTCACGAGGAATATGATTTTCAAAAGCCATTCATTTCTACAAGTATTAAAAATTAACACAAACCTAAGTGAATGAATGAAGGCATTAGACCAAAATAGTTAAAAAAAAAAAAAAAAAAGAAGAAGGCATCTGTGTTCATATGTGTCAAAATCAAAATTGTGTTTCAGAGATTATATAAAATTTATTCAAGTAGGTAATAAGGAAAGACATTTAAATGAGCTATCATGGTCAGGTTCATGTGTCAACTTGGCCAAGTGGTGTACCTGTTTGGTTGGGCAAGTGCTGGCCTGTCTGTTGCAATGAGGACATTTCATAGAATTAAATCATGATCATGTCAGCTGCATCCAGAGCTGATTCCATTCGTAATCAGCCAAAGTGGAGTGTCTTCTGCAATGAGTGATGCTTAATCTAATCAGGGGAAGCCTTTTAAGGAGGACTCAGATGAGACAGACTCTCTTCCTGCTTCAGCTGGTGAGCATCTCCTGTGGAGTTCCTTTAGACCCTCCATCAGAGTTGCTGGCTTCCCAGCCTGCCTTGAGGACTTTTGGACTCTGCTTTCCCATGGTCACATGAGACACTTTTACAAATTTTGTATTTACGAGTGTTCCCTGTTGATTGTTTTTCTAGAGAACCTTGGCTAATACATGAGCCTTAACAGAAGTACTGAAAATAAATGCATGTAATTGTATTTAGAGTGAGAATGCCTATGTGCTTATGTGTTCTAGAAAAGTAATTAAGCAGAAGAAATTACTTTTACAGTTGGAACTGGTTTAAAGTATTACCATTAAAGGTTCAGCTGAATATCTTCCAGCATCAGCCTTCCTTTAACAGTACTATCATGTACAGCCTAATGAATATAACCATTTCCTGCAGTAAAGATATAAATGATTCCATATTGGACATCCTGCCAGTTAGAAACAAATTCTTCTGGATGTTGGCTCAATTCACAGCTGTACTCAGCCTGAATTTAAAACCCTCACTCAGGGGACAAAATAAGTGCTTAAAGCATTTAGATAATCTTGTCTGTATGGCAGTATCCTGGGTGAAACACTGAGCAATTTATTCTTCTGGATGTCAAATTTTAGCTGTTTTAACTTGAACATTTTTAATTAGTTAGTATATTTGTTTTATTTGTTTAACTGTATTGGTTGGTTCTTTTCGATTGGGAAAATACAGATCAAAGAGAACGGACTTGTTTACATTTTTTGGTTGACTTTTGGTTACAAAGACCATTGTTTATCTAATTCTGAGTATGGTTGCCTCATAATTATTACAGTTAGCATTGAAGGGCACAGATTTTGGGCCAATCCAGGTGTGAATCCTGGGCTTTACTGCTGTCTATGTAATTTTGTATTGATATTTTTGGATCTTATTATTCTTGATCTTTGTAAAATGAGAAGAATAAAGAACTTAGTTTTAAGTTCCTAAGCATAAAATATTTCAAGGCTATTGATAGGATTTTGTGTCACTGAATTTGACTGTTGAGTTGTTTGTGGTGAAAAGTTCAGCAATTTTCCTTAACTTTTGGAGGAACAGGTTAGTTAGCAGTTTTGCAGATCCTCATTGCTACAAGATATGTTCTGCTATGTCAGCACTAGGCCAACCTACTTAATTTCTACACATGGCAGCTATAGGAAAATGGTATTATTTAGGAGAGATATGGATATCATACATCAACTTTCTTATATTCAAAACAAGAGGATGTTTCTGAGTGTGTGATGAAGATCAACAATAATCTGAGTTCTAGAAGAAGCACTCCCCATTCACATGTGGGGGTTTCTTCTACTACACTTGTAACACCCACCAGCTTTGGTTTACTAGCCATTTTTCAGTGGTGAAAGACAGCAAATTATCATCATCCTCTTACATGAACATTGCAAAAATAATACATTTATTTTTTAAAAATGTAATATTTTCAACTATCATTTTAATGTGTACTTTGCTTACCAATTATGCTAACTTTTGCTTTCTGCCTTTGATGTTTAAAAAATATTTTCAGGACTTCCAGAGAAGATGGAGGCTTAGTAAGATGCGCGGGTCTTAGTTCCTCCTCCAGAACAGCTACTAGGGAAGTAGAAACGGTACAGAACAGCTCCCAGAGCCACGACAGAGACAAAAAAAGACAGTGTACCCCATTCTGGAACAGCTGACTGGCTGGGAGAACCCGCTGTGGTGAGATCACCGAGGGGGCGCGAGCTTCCCCGGGCCGGGGCGGCAGGCAGCCGGAGTCCCTCCCTCCCTCCTTCCCAGGCCGGCTGGGAGAATTGGACAGGCGATCCCCTCAAGCCGCAGTGGCTGGCGCCCCCCCCACCAGGCGCAGCCCCCCGGACCAGCTGGGAGAATTGGATCAGAGATCCCCCAAGCTGTGGAGACCGGCGACTGGGGTCCGTGCCAAACACGTGGCTTCCCGGTCTGGCGGGGAACAGTGGATAGGCACTCTCCCAAGCAGCGGCGGCCGGCGCCCCCCACCCCTGCCATACTTGGCGCCCTGGGCCGGCTGGGAAATTTGGACAGGTGCTCCCCCAAGCCGCGGAGGCCGGCACCCCCCACCACGCTTGGCGCCTTGGGCCGACTAGGAAATTCGGACGGGCGCTCTCCCGGACTGCAGGGGCCAGCGACCTTCCACACGTGCAGATTCCCGGGCCGGCTGGGAGATTCAGATTGGCACTCCCCCAAGCTGCTTTGGCTGGCGACCCTCCCCTACAGCGAGAGTTTTCCAAAGTTAAAGGAGCCACAGCATCTTTTACTGGTGGGATGCGGAGACAGACAAGCGCCACGAGCACCACCTACTGGGCAGGATAAGAAAAACAGAGCCCAGAGATTTCACAGAAAAATCTTTCAACCTGCTGGGTCCCACACGCAGGGAAATCTGATTAAATGCAGAGACGCCATCAAAAGATAATGGATCATGCTCGGAAAACTGAAGATATGGCCCAGTCAAAGAAACAAACCAATAGTTCAAATGAGATGCAGGAGCTGAGACAACTAATTCTGAATATACGAACAGAAATGGAAAACCTCTTCAAAAACCAAATCAATAAATTGAGGGAGGACATGAAGAAGACATGGGCTGAACAAAAAGAAGAAATAGAAACACTGAAAAAACAAATCACAGTACTTATGGGAGTGAAGGACAAAGTAGAAAAGATGGAAAAAACAATGGATACCTACAATGGTAGATTTAAAGAGACAGAAGCTAGAATTAGTGAATTGGAGGATAGAACATCTGAATTCCAAAAAGAAACAGAAACTATAGGGAAAAGAATGGAAAAATTTGAACAGAGGATCAGGGAACTGAATGATAATATGAAGTTCACAAATATACGTGTTGTGGGTGTCCCAGAAGGAGAAGAGAAGGGAAAAGGAGGAGAAAAACTAATGGAAGAAATTATCACTGAAAATTTCCCAACTCTTACGAAAGACCTAAAATTACAGATCCAAGAAGTGCAGCGCACCCCAAAGAGAATAGGCCCAAATAGGCATTCTCTAAGACACTGACTAGTTAGAATGTCAGAGGTCAAAGAGAAAGAGAGGATCTTGAAAGCAGCAAGAGAAAAACAATCCATCACATACAAGGGAAACCCAATAAGACTATGTGTAGATTCCTCAGCAGAAACCATGGAAGCTAGAAGACAGTGGGATGATATATTTAAATTACTAAAAGAGAAAAACTGCCAACCAAGACTCCTGTATCCAGCAAAACTGTCCTTCAAAAATGAGGGAGAAATTAAAACATTCTCAGACAAAAAGTCACTGAGAGAATTTGTGACCAAGAGACCAGCTCTGCAAGAAATACTAAAGGGAGCACTAGAGTCACATTGAAAAGACAGAAGAGAGAGATATGGAGAAGAGTGTAGAAAGAAGGAAAATCAGATATGATATATATAATACAAAAGGCAAAATGTTAGAGGAAAATATTATCCAAACATTAATAACACTAAATGTTAATGGACTGAATTCCCCAATCAAAAGACATAGACTGGTAGAATGGATTAAAAAACAGGATCCTTCTATATGCTGTCTACAGGAAACGCATCTTAGACCCAAAGATAAACATAGGTTGAAAGTGAAAGGTTGGGAAAAGATATTTCATGCAAATAACAACCAGAAAAGAGCAGTAGTAGCTATACTAATATCCAACAAATTAGACTTCAAATGTAAAACAGTTAAAAGAGACAAAGAAGGACACTATCTACTAATAAAAGGAACAATTAAGCAAGAAGACATAACAATCATAAATATTTATGCACCAAACCAGAATGCCCCAAAATACGTGAGGAATACACTGCAAACACTGAAAATGGAAATAGACACATATACCATAATAGTTGGAGACTTCGATTCAGCACTCTCATCAATGGACAGAACATCTAGACAGAGGATCAATCAAGAAATAGAGAATTTGGATATTACTATAAATGAGCTAGACTTAACAGACATTTATAGGACATTACATCCCACAACAGCAGGATACAACTTTTTCTCAAGTGCTCATGGATCATTCTCAAAGATAGACCATATGCTGGGACACAAAGCAAGTCTTAACAAATTAAAAATATTGAAATCATACACAACACTTTCTCGGATCATAAAGGAATGAAGTTGGAAATCAATAATAGGCAGAGTGCCAGAAAATTCACAAATATGTGGAGGCTCAACAACACACTCTTAAGTAACGAGTGGGTCAAGGAAGAAATTGCAAGAGGAATTAGTAAATATCTCGAGGCGAATGAAAACGAAAACACAACATATCAAAACCTATGGGACACAGCAAAGGCAGTGCAAAGAGGGAAATTTATTGCCCGAAATGCCTATATCAGAAAAGAAGAAAAGGCAAAAATTCAGGAATTAACTGTCCACTTGGAAGAACTGGAGAAAGAACAGCAAATTAACCCCAAAGCAAGCAAAAGGAAAGAAATAACAAAGATTAGAGCAGAAATAAATGAAATTGAAAACATGAAAACAATAGAGAAAATCAATAAGGCCAGAAGTTGGTTCTATGAGAAAATCAATAAGATTGATGGGCCCTTAGCAAGATTGACAAAAAGAAGAAGAGAGAGGATGCAAATAAATAAGATTAGAAATGGAAGAGGTGACATAACCACTGACCTCACAGAAATAAAGGAGATAATAACAGGATACTATGAACAACTTTACGCTAATAAATACAACAATGTAGATGAAATGGACAGGTTCCGGGAAAGACATGAACAACCAGCTTTCACTGAAGAAGAAATAGATGACCTCAACAAACGAATCACAAGTAAAGAAATTGAATCAGTCATTCAAAAGCTTCTAAAAAGAAAAGTCCAGGACCAGACGGCTTCACATGTGAATTCTACCAAACATCCCAGAAAGAATTAGTACCAACTCTCCTCAAACTCTTCCAAAAAATTGAAGTGGAGGGAAAGCTACCTAATTCATTCTATGAAGCCAATATCACCCTCATACCAAAACCAGGCAAAGATATTACAAAAAAGAAAACTACAGACCAATCTCTCTAATGAATATAGATGCAAAAATCCTCAACAAAATTCTAGCAAATCAAATTCAACAACACATTAAAAGAATTATACATCATGACCAAGTAGGATTCATCCCAGGTATGCAAGGATGGTTCAACAGAAGAAAACCAATTAATGTAATACACCATATCAACAAATCAAAGCAGAAAAATCACATGATCATCTGAATTGATGCAGAGAAGGCATTTGACAAGATTCAACATCCTTTCTTGTTGAAAACATTTCAAAGGATATGAATGCAAGGGAACTTCTGTCCGCAGCCGTCTCGTTCGGCTTCTGATCCCCGGCCGGCGAAGGGAACAGGAGGGGAGAAAGAGACAGGCGCAGGCAAACCGACTCGAGTGATAAACACGGGTTCGAGGCACGCAACGGTTGTGAGCACAGACCTTTACTGGAGTTAAGCTTGCATTCTCTGTTACAGGTTCCACGCGGGCCTAAGCACCCCGCGGGGAGACAACCTCTGTGCGGCCGTCAGGTACGGCTCCCTGTGGGTCGTCTCCACCCACCCTGTCTGGGTAACCTCTTATATACTGTGCCCAAACCCAATAGGTTAGTGCCACGTATACAGAGGTGATTGGAAGATAGGGTTGGTGGGTGCGTACGTCATACGCGGAAACAGGATGCGGGCGCCATCTTGACTCACTCGATGGGCGGGGGGAACTCTAGAGCAGGCTGCAGCGCGACCACTAGGCCTGACCCGGGAGGCGGCTCTCCACAAACTTCCTTAAAATGGGAATATATGAAAAACCCACAGCTAATATCATCCTCAATGGGAAAAAAACTGAAAACTTTCCCCCTAAGATCAGGAACAAGACAAGGATGTCCATTATCACCACTATTATTCAACATCGTGTTGGAGGTTCTAGCCAGAGAAATTAGACAAGAAAAAGAAATACAAGGCATCAAAATTGGAAAGGAAGAAGTAAAACTATCACTGTTTGCAGACGATATGATACTATACGTTGAAAACCCGGAAAAATCCACAACAAAACTACTAGAGCTAATAAATGAGTACAGCAAAGTAGCAGGTTACAAGATCAACATTCAAAAATCTGTAGCATTTCTATACACTAGCAATGAACAAGCGGAGGGGGAAATCAAGAAACGAATTCCATTTACAATTGCAACTAAAAGAATAAAATACCCAGGAATAAATTTAACTAAAGAGACAAAAAACCTATACAAAGAAAACTACAAAAAACTGTTAAAAGAAATCACAGAAGACCTAAATAGATGGAAATGTATACCGTGTTCATGGATTGGAAGACTAAATATAGTTAAGATGTCAATCCTACCTAAATTGATTTACAGATTCAATGCAATACCAATCAAAATCCCAACAACTTATTTTTCAGAAATAGAAAAACCAATAAGCAAATTTATCTGGAAGGGCAGGGTGCCCCGAATTGCTAAAAGTATCTTGAGGAAAAATAACGAAGCTGGAGGTCTCACGCTGCCGGACTTTAAGGCATATTATGAAGCCACAGTGGTCAAAATAGCATGGTATTGGCATAAAGATAGATATATCAACCAATGGAATTGAATAGAGTGCTCAGATATAGACCCTCTCATCTATGGACATTTGATCTTTGATAAGGCAGTCAAGTCAACTCACTTGGGACAGAACAGTCTCTTCAATAAATGGTGCCTAGAGAACTGGATATCCATATGCAAAAGAATGAAAGAGGACCCGTATCTCACACCCTATACAAAAGTTAACTCAAAATGGATCAAAGATCTAAACATTAGGTTTAAGACCATAAAACAGTTAGAGGAAAATGTAGGGAGATATCTTATGAATCTTACAATTGGAGGTGGTTTTATGGACCTTAAACCTAAAGCAAGAGCACTGAAGAAAGAAAGAAAGAAATGGGAGCTCCTCAAAATTAAACACTTCTGTGCATCAAAGAACTTCATCAAGAAAGTAGAAAGACAGCCTACACAATGGGAAACAATATTTGGAAACGACATATCAGATAAAGGTCTAGTATCCAGAATTTATAAAGAGATTGTTCAACTCAACAACAAAAAGACAGCCAACCCAATTACAAAATGGGAAAAAGACTTGAACAGACACCTACCAGAAGAGGAAATACAAATGGCCAAAAGGCACCTGAAGAGATGCTCAATGTCCCTGGCCATTAGAGAAATGCAAATCAAAACCACAGTGAGATATCATCTCACACCCACCAGAATGGCCATTATCAACAAAACAGAAAATGACAAGTGCTGGATGGGATGCGGAGAAAGAGGCACACTTATCTACTGTTGGTGGGAATGTCAAATGGTGCAACCACTGTGGAAGGCAGTTTGGCGGTTCCTCAAAAAGCTGAATATAGAATTGCCATACGACCCAGCAATACGATTGCTGGGAATCTACTCAAAGGAATTAAGGGCAAAAACTCAAATGGACATTTGCACACCAGTGTTTATAGCAGCATTATTTACAATTGCAAAGAGATGGAAACAGCCAAAATGTCCATCAACAGACAAGTGGCTAAACAAACTGTGGTATATACACATGATGGAATATTATGCAGCTTTAAGACAGAATAAACTTATGAAGCATGTAATAACATGGATGGACCTAGAGAACATTATGCTGAGTCTAGCCAAAAACTAAAGGACAAATACTGTATGGTCCCACTGATGTGAACCGACATTCAAGAATAAACTTGGAATATGTCATTGGTAACAGAGACCAGCAGGAGTTAGAAACAGGGTAAGATAATGGGTAATTGGAGCTGAAGGGATACAGACTGTGCAACAGGACTAGATACAAAAACTCAAAAATGGACAGCACAATACCACCTAATTATAATGTAATTATGTTAAAAATGAAGCTGCATCTGAGCTATAGTTTTCATTTGTTTGTGTCTTTTTTTATTATTTTTATTTTTTTCTCTATATTAACATTCTATATCTTTTTCTGTTTTGCTAGTTCTTTTCCTAAATCGATGCAAATGTACTAAGAAACGATGATCATGCATCTATGTGATGATGTTAAGATTTACTGATTGCATATGTAGAATGGAATGATTTCTAAATGTTGTGTTAATTTCTTTTTTTCTTTAATTAATAAAAAAATATATACATACTAAAAAAATATTTTCGGTCCTTTACCAATGAGTAAATTAGGCATTTCAGTTTTGTGATATGTACTTCTACTATATTTACATGAGATATATCCTTCCTATTATAAATGTGGTTATAAAACACACTTTAGTTCTAAAATTCCCCCTTTGTTTGCTACGATTTATATACTTTTTGCAAATACTAATTTGTACTAATTAGTACTATTAGTACTAATTTTAATGTTTGAAAAATCTTTCCTTCAGAATGTGCAGGTCTTCAGAACATGATTCATATAGGAAATTGACTTAAAAAGTCAATCACTAAGATGATTTTGATCTTAATGGTTTTGAAAGACTTTGACTGCACTCATGCTTATGAGTGAGAGTAATAAAAGTGGTATCGCAGAAAACCTTTTTTTAAAGATGACAAAAATACCCACCCATAATAAAATGTGATTTGTGACTCTGATGAGTAAAATAATGGCCTTGCAAAGATGCCCAGGTCCTAATCCCAAGAATTTGTGACTATATCACATTACATGACAGACGGAAATAAGGTAGCAGATGGAATTAAGGTTGCCAGTCGACAGATCGTGAAATAGGGAGATTGTCCTGGGTTATGAAGGGGACCCAATGTAAGCACAAAGGTCCAAATGTGGAAGATGGAGGCAGAAAATCCAGAGCCAGAGTGATGGTGATGTGAGGAAGACTCAACTGGCCAATGCTGGCTTTGAAGATCAAAGGGACCAGGAGCCAAGAATGGTAGGCAGCCTTTAGGAACTGGAAAAAGACAAAAACACAGATTTTCTCCTAGAACACCAGAAAGGTATATAGTCTAGAGAGATCCATTTTTAAACTTCTGACCTCCAGAATTATAATATAATAAATTTACACTGATTTAGGTTGCTAAATTGGTAATTTGCTGCAGCAACAATAGGAAACTAAAACAAATACTGTGCTGTTGAATAATCTTAGCTTTTGAAGGCCTGATTCTGTTTGCCTCATTGGCTCCATGATAGTGAATAGAGACTTTTTGATTAGGATTTGAATAGAAAGCTCTTCTTTCAGAGCTTTGATAACATTTGAAAGATGGGCCTATGATTGCCACTGGTTAGAAATAATATCTGTAAACTCAATTTTACTTTATTCATCAACAAGAAAACACAAACACAACAAATTGATTTTGTAACTAAATTCTGTGCTCATTAACTTCTGCTGATTCTTTTAGAGCAGAATCAGTTTATATAAGAACAGTATGTTACAAGATAGAATTCATAAATTCATTTACAAATACCACAGACCAGGCATTAAGCTGACATGGTTAGTTACAGCTCAAGCCCCAGTTTTCAAGGAGCAAAGCTTCCAATGGAAAACACAGACAAGTAAATAATTACTTGTATATGCAGTATAACATGATTTACATTGGATATATAAGTACAAGATGAGTCCACACAGGGACACACAGGTAGGAAATTCCATTAAATTTTCCAGGTCCTTTCCACTATTGGAAAAACAACATGAAACTTTACTGTACTCTAAGATAGTTAATATGTTTATATACATTCATTTTATAATTAAGAAATCAAAACTCACATTGCTTATTACCTGCTTGATACTAGAAATTTAATTACCCTCAGGGCTGGAAAAATGGACTTTTGACTATCAGTTTAGACTGCTATCCATTAGCCATGTCATCTCTATGGAAGCTCATTTTTTAAACATATTATTTGGAATTGAAAAATTTAAGATCCATTAATCTCATGCATTTTCTATTAATATTATCATCTCAAAACTGCTATGAAACATAACCAAAAACATTTAAAGAAACAAATTGAAAAATTAATCAAAAATATGAACGGCAAAGAAAAATGTCACTAGATTCCTAAAATTCCATGATGGTCATAGAAGTTATATACATTCCAATGGAAGCTATATATGGAGCATTTTTGACAATTCCTTTTGTCCTTGGTAGGGACAATGCAATATATGTTTGAAAGGATGTATGTACCCTAGAAAAGCCATATTTTAATCCTAATCCCATTTTGCAAAGGCAACCATTTCTTCTAATCCCTATTCAGTACTGTATGTTTGAAACTGTAATTAGATCATCTCCTTGATGTGATCTTGATATGATCTTGAGTGATCAAACTGGTTGTTAAACTGGCTTAGGTAGAGATGTGTCTCCACCCATTCGGGTGGTTCTTGATTAGTTTCTAAAGTCCTGTAAAAGAAGAAACATTTTGGTGTATGAAAGAGATTCAGAGAGAGAAGAGTAGAACCACAGCCATGAGAAGCAGGATCCACCAGCCAGCAACCTTTGGAGATGAAGGAGGAAAATGCCTCCCGGGGAGCTTCATGACACAGGAAGCCAGGAGAGGAAGCTAGCAGATGATGTGTGTCCACCACATGCCCCTCCAGCCGAGAGAAAGAAACCATGACCATGTTCACCATGTGCCCTTCCAGATGAGAGAGAAACCCTGAACTTCATCAGCCTTCTTGAACCAAGGTATCTTTCCCTGGATGCCTTTGACTGGACATTTCTATAGACTTGTTGTAATTGGGACATTTTCTCAGCCTTAGAACTGTAAACTAGCAATTTATTAAATTCTCCTTTTTAAAAGCCATTCCATTTCTGGTATATTGCATTCCAGCAGCTAGCAAACTAGAACAATGATTCTGTAGAAAATAAATCAATTATGGTATTTGTTTCAGTTTGTTAATGCTGCTGGAATGCAATATAGCAGAAATGATTCATTTTTATGGAGGGGATTTATTAAGTTACAAGTTTACAGTTCTTAGGTCAGAAAAATGTCCAAACTAAGCATCCGCAGAAAGATACCTTGATTGAAGAAAAACCAATGTCTGTCACATGGGAAGGCATGTGGCTTGCATCTGCTGGTCTATTGTTTCCAGCTTCTGATGCCAGTGGTTTCCTCTTTAAGCACCTGCAAGCCTTCGCTTAGCTTCTCTGAGGCAAAATTCTGGGTTCTGGCTTGCTTAGCATTTCATGGGAAGGCATATGGTAACATTTGCTGGGCTGTGCATCTCCAAATGTCTGTGTTTAGATGTCTACTCTCTCTGTTGGCACTCCGATATCTCCATTTTCTGCATCTGTGGTGGCTCTGAAGCAACTGTGCTTCCCTTTTAAAGCACTCCAGTAAACTAGCCAAGATCCACCTTGAATGGGTAGAATCACAGCTCCATCTAATCAAAAGGTCACAGCCACAACTGGGTGTGTCACATCTCCATGGAAGTAATCCAATCAAAACTTCTACCCTATATATTGAATCAGGATTAAATAAATGGCTTTTCTGGGGTACACAACAGTTTCAAACTGGCACAATATTTAAATCACTTTGTCAGATTTTGTGGAGTTACATGATTTACTAGAACCTCAAATAATATATTGTATATTCTAAAAAAAATAATTCACTAGAGATTTAATGGAAAAATACTTTTCCCTTCAATTTGTGCTATTGTAAGAAAGTGGTTCACTATTGTAACAAGTAGATCTCTCAGAACTCTCTACAGATCCAGGCTATTCAGGTTAGCAATGACCATGGAAAATAATAAATTGGTGGTTCAGAACTCTGCGTCCAGTGGGAGGAGAGGTGGTATAACCACAAGTACACTCTTGACTCTAATTGGCACTCAAGATAACAGACGCTCAATTTCACTTGTTTGTTGAAGCAAATAGGCATCAGGTATTTACCCGCAGAAGTGATTTCCAGATCAGGTGCAAGCCTCAATTAGAAGTATCAGGTAAATGTCATTTCTGTGCTTAATTACTAAAGAGTGATTTTATGCAAAATACAAAGTTAAACTGAATAGTGCTAAAGTCAGAGAAGCCAGTGTTTAAATTACACCTTTGAAATTCATAGCTTTGTAACCTTAAGCTACAGAAATAATTTAAACATTAGTTATATTTTTTGCCCCAATTAAGCATAGGATGATATTAGTGCCTGCCTCATTGGATTGTTTTGCAGTTCCATTTATTTATTCATTTAACACATATTGATTGAACAACCTATCTATATCAGATATTTCTCTGGGAAATGTTTGAGCTCTCATTAAGATTAGGTTTTAATGGATGGTGGCAAAAATACATAAGAAATATTTTCATATTGTAATATTTGCTTTGAAGAAATTGAGAGACAATTAGAGAACAAGAAAGAGAAGTCATTTTATATGGAAACTCATGGAAAATCCTCTCTGAGGTGGTGAAATTTGATTAGATGACAAGAACATAGAATACTGATGGAAAGTTATTCAGTTTCTACATCAAACTTTTCCACAAGTGTTAATTATGACTTTTCCCATAGAAGGTGTGAAAAATTTATAATTTTAATTAAAAATGCCATTTTCTTCTTTATTCTTCTGTTCACTAGGGTCCTCCTCTTAACTCTCTTCTTTCCTATTTCAACATGTTCCCCTTATGTGGTCTCATTTATTCCCAAAATCTTAATTATTGCATTTGTGGCACTCAAATGAATACCTCAAGGTAAGTTTGCTCTTGCAAGCTTCAAAGTAATAATCCAATTTACTACTTGATGCCTGCACCCTGGGCCCCCCCAATCACAGTGAACTTCTTGTATGTAAAGGTAAATTCACTATTGTGCTTCCAAGTCTATTCCTTATAATTTTCATTTCTGTGAAAAATACAGTACTCAATACCCCAGATTATAACATATGATATCTTATACACTTTCTTCTCCTTTATCCACTGACTGTAACAGAGTCTACTAATTTTTCTTTGTACCTGTTCCTTTCTTTTCCTTTTAGTAAGAGAATCCTTCATTTTAGCTAGGCTCATAGATTTTAGCTAGGCCCATACATACCCAACTGGAGATCTTCTCATAGCATCCCTTAAAATTCGATATAACCAGTTGACTCAGTTCAAGCCAATTATCAGGAGTGGAAGAGATCTGCAACTTATAAGTATTTTATAAGTGTGATATTATCAATAACTTAGATTATATTTATAAGTTGCTATCCATCAACTTCTTTACTTCCCCTACTTTCTGAAGGCTGGAATGTGGATATGGTTTTGGGAACCAGTTTCTATCATGATGCTTATGATTGTAACCTAGGAGAAGGGAGAAGAGAAGACAGGGAATGGTTTCCAGAATAACCTTATAGAAAAGAGCTGTTCTCACCAGTCCCTGGACCATCCATGTCTAGACTGTCAGTAGGAAAAAAATAAAAATATCTTATTTAGACCATTGTGTGGAGTCGTTTTCATTCTCCATCTTGCCATCAGGGTGGTCATTGGAAAACTTATGTGCATTTATATGATGATGAAAGAGCAGAGGCTTTGTCTCTCAAAAGCAGAGACACTGTGACCTTCTACACCAAAGGCCTAGGGGAATGCACGTCACATAGTAGGCAAATTTATTCAAATTTGGTTGAACAAATAGCATTAATGTTGCTTCCCTATAAAGAACTTTTCAATGTTTCTCTCTTTAAAATAAACTGTATACAAAAGACCTATGCAAAGAAAACTATAAGAAATTGTGAAAAGAAATCACGGTATACTCTTCTTAAATAAATGGAAGAGCATAGCGTGTTCATGGATTGGAAGATTAAATATAGTTAAGATGTTAATTCTACCTACATTGACTTATAGATCAGTGCAATATCAATTAAAATCCTAAAAACTCACTTTGCAGAAATAGTAAAAACCAAATTTATTTGTAAGGGCAGGGTACAACAAATAGCTAAAAATATCTTGAGAAAGAAAAATAAAGTTGGAGGTCTCACACTACCTGACTTTAAGGTGTATTACAAAGCTACAGTGGTCAAAACTGCATTGTACTGACATAAAGATAGATACACTAAACAATGGAGTTGAATAGAGTATTCAGTAAATAGACCCTCTCATCTATGGATAACTAATCTTAGATAAGGCAGTCAAGCCAACTCACCTGGGACAGAACAGTCTCTTCAATAAATGGTGCTTGGAGAACTGGATATCCATATGCAAAAGAATGAAAGAGGATCCATATCTCACACATCATACAAAAATTAATTCAAAATGGATCAAAGGCCTAAACATTAGAGCTAAAACCATAAAACTTTTAGAAGAGAATGCATGGAAATACCTTATAAAACTTATAAAGGGGGTGGTTTCCTAGACCTTATACCCAAAGCATGAGTATTGAAGAAATACATAAATGGGAACTCCTCGAAATTAAACACTTTTGTGCATCAAAGAACTTTATCAAAAAAGTAAAATGGCTGCCTACACAATGGGAGACAATATTTGGAAACAACATATCAGATATGGGTCTCATATCCAGAATATGTAGAGAATTTGCTCAACTCAACAACAAAAGGGCAATCCAATTAAAAAATGGACACACAACATGAACAGACACTTTTCAAAAGAGGAAATACAAATGGCTAAAAGGCACATGAAAAGATGCTCAATTTTCCTGGCTATTAGGGAAATGTAAATCAAAATCACAATGAGATACTATCTCATACCCACCGGAATGGCCATTATCAATAAAACAGAAAACAGCACATGCTGGAGAGGATGTGGAGAAAGAGGCACACTTATCCACTGTTGGTGGGCATGTAAAAGGGTACAACCACTGTGGAAGGCAATTTGGTAGTTCCTCAGGAAGCTAAGTATAGAATTGCCATACGATCCAGCAATACCATTGCTAGGTATCTACTCAGAGGACATGAGGGCAAGGACACAAGCAGACATTTGCACACCAGTGATTATAGCAGCATTATTTACAATTGCCAAGAGATGGAAACAATTCCAAAGTCCATCAACAGATGAGTGGCTAAACAAGCTGTGGTATATGCATATGATGGAATATTACACACCCCTTAGAGAGAACAAAGTCATGAAGCATGTAACAACATGGATGGAACTTGAGGATGTTATGTTGAGTGAAATTAGCCAGAAACAAAACGATAAATACGGTATGGTCTCACTGACATGAACTAACATTAATGATTGAGCTTAGAGAATTTTAGTTAAGAACAGAGGTTATCAGGAGATAGAAATAGGGTAGAGATTGGGTATTTGGAGCTGAAGGGATATAGATTGTACAACAGGACTGATTGTACACAACAGTGTAACACAACAATGTAAGTGCGCTGAATAAAGCTGAATGTGAGAATGACAGAGGGAGGGGGGCTGGGGGCACAAGCGAAACTAGAAGGAAAGATAGACAACAAAGACTAAGACGGTATAATCTAGGATGCCTAGATTATACAATGATAGTGATTAAATGCACGAATTAAAAAATGTTTTTTTTGCATGAGGAATAACAAATGAACGTCAGTGTCACAGGATGTAGAATATAGACGGTCATTCATACTTTAAAACTTCAACTTCTGAGTGGACTAAAGCAAGAAATGCTTATTTGGTACAAAATTTATATTTTGACAAGTGCATTTCATAATTTAATTTATATGGACAGTTTAACTGAACACCATAATACATGGAAACTTAATAGGGCATGAGATTTTGTAGGTTTGTCCAGGTTAGTGTGATGCCCTGAAAAAAATAAATAAATAAACTCTATAACATGACATATTTGGCCTCCAACTTTTCCCCCAGATATATTTCTCATTCAGCCTCCATTATCACCCTTTGATCCATCTATACTGAACTTATACACTTTTTCCCATTTTATTTCCTACAGCATAATTTCTTCTGCCTCTAATGACTTTCCCCTTCTATTTTGAAAGGAAAATCTACTCTTATTTCCAAGCTCAGTTCAAGGATCACTTCCTCCATGAATACTTTCCTTTCTCCAGGGGTTCACTCTGTTTTGTGCTCATTATTCTGTTGATCTTGCACTTGTATAGCCCGATTAGGAACTTGGTGTTTTGACAGATAGTAGTAGCCAATCCTTTTTCTGTCCTGGATTCCCATTTCCTCCCTTTTCAGACATCTCATCATTCACATTATCATTCCTTTTAGGTTAAGATTGTTGCTGTTCCCCCCAAATTTGGGTAAAGCCTGATCTGGGTAAGATCACACGTTAACCTAATTGTCTTAACCACAGTAAAAGAGCCCTAAAAGGATGGTAACCTGAACAATAAAGTCCTAGATGTTTGTGTTTCCTAGAGGCAGCAGTCTTAAGAAGAGTCATGGTACTCTTTTTATACAGCTTTTGAAAATTCAAGGTAACAGCTAAGATGCAAAGATGCTTATGGAGACATGAAAAACATCTTATCTCATCCTGGTCATGATAGTCTAAGCTATCCTTTGTCTATATACCACCTGTGAAATATTAGCCTTCTACACAATAAACATTTATAATGAGCCATAGTACAGTGTAGCATGGGTTAAACAGCCCTCTTCCACCTTTTAGTCACGCCAGCTGAAGCTCATGGCCTTCCAGGCTGCAGACACAGTACCCCTGTGGCCATAGAAGGAGAAGAGAAATGGAGCAGGAATCAACTGTTAAGTAGCTTGGCCTAGAAGTGACATCCAGGACTTAGATTTTATACATCCCAACCTAACTGCAAAACCACATGGTATACAGTAAAACTTACGTAGATATTGGTGAGCAGGAACATTCTCTGCCATATAATCGATACACTGACTCCTGATTTAACAAGGTTCATCTCCCATTATTTCCCATCTTGAGGTATATGCCTCATGTTCACCAAATTTATACCACGCCCCTGCACACCATGCCACTTTCTTTCCTTCCTACTTTTCACTTTGTACTTTTTTCATTTTATGGCTTTGCCTACTCAGGCATCAAGATTTTTCAAAAGGATCCTTTGCTTCTGAAAGTTTCTTCTGAACTGCAGAACTGAATTAATAGGTATGCCTCTGTGTTATGTTAACTTTTTATCATAGCACTTAGCACATTTAGGGAAATTCTTAGTATGTAACTCATTTTATTTTACTACTCTTTTTATTCTAAATAATCAAAGAACGTATGATATTTATTTGGTGACTGGAGCATGTTTATTATATACAATTTTATTTAGAAATAAAACTGGATTCTATGACAGTACTCAGAGCTAAGTTTACAATAGCAGGTACAAAATAAATGAGCTTAAAACGACCCTTGCCTTCCAAACAGTCTATAGAAGAGAGAATGAGAACCTGGTCTCTGGAGTCAGACCATCTTATTTTGCATCCTGACTCCACTAATGACTTGCTGTCTAAGCTTAGGCAAGTCACCCAATTTCCCTGTGTGTTAGTTATGGAAAAAGGAATAATGATATTTATTTCATAGATCAATTATGAGTAATTAATTTAATCAGCGATACTATTAGAAAATATCAGGATTATAATAAACAGTCAATATATTGACTGAAATTATTAGAAGCAGCTACTATAAGAAAAACATGAATGATAAATATAAAAACAGCAACCATGCAAGATACAAAAATATCAGCAAAATACTGGTTATGTCAAAAAAAAAATGTAATACCATTTTTTGGCAAAAAGTTTTAAATGTGAGCCAACACCTTGCACTGGTGAGATGTGGGGAAACAGTCACTTAATACATTGTTGATTCAATTTCTTTTGAGTAATGAAGTGATATCTATTGAGATTTAAGATGCCCATTCTCTCTAACACAGCAACCTCACTACTATGAATGAACCCTACAGATGTCCTAACAGAAATTTTCCTGTGCAAACACACATACACACACACAAAATAATGTATAGTATTTTTGCAATAGAAAATACAGGTGATATCTGAAGGGTCTATCAATAGGGAGTCATTTAAATAAATAATATATGCTTTAAGACCATACTAAACAGTCACTAAATGGGTAACATACTTCTGTTTGTGCTGTTTAAAGAGATAGAATTATTATTATTTTGGTATGCTGTATGGCAGGGTCACATTTCATTCTTTTTCCATGTGAGCAGCCCATTATTGCAATACTATTTGTTGAATTTTATTTGTTTTTGTTGGTTTCTTTGTTTGTTTGGGAAGTGCATGGGCTGGAACCAAATCCAAGTCTCCCAGATGGCAGCGGAGAATTCTGCCACTGAACTACTCTCACACTCCTGATTATTTTTTAAATGATGAAAATTGGTGGATATATTTTTCCAGAACTGAATCACAACAGAAATTTTAAAAAATAATTTTAAAAAATGAACATTTAATAATGTTGACATAAGGGTCATGAAACCTGGACGAGGTACTGTCATTTTCCATTTTGAACTTGTTAGTATTCTTTGTGATTTTTCAATTCAGCGAATGTGTCTGGGTAGTGAAATCATGTGTAATCTGTTTTATTATTTTTATCACTTTATAAAACTAGTGGATATCCTATATTTACTGAACAATATACTTTTTTTTTTTTTTTAGGGAGGAAGGGAAGGAAAGACAGAGAAGGAAGGAAGGATGGAAGGAAGGAAGGAAGAAAGGGAAACATTTTTAAACATTTTCTTGTTTTTTTATTATATTTTGTTTGTTTGTTTTTTTGTTTTTTACATGGGCTGGGGCCGGGAATCGAACCGGGGTCCTCCGGCACGGCAGGCAAGCACTCTTGCCCGCTGAGCCACCGCGGCCCGCCCCCTGAACAATATACTTTTTAACAGCACTGATATCAGAATTGGCTTTAAGCGGCAGAGTGGATGAAAGATTTTCACTTTAATGTTGAACAAATTAAATGACTTGGATCATATTGATAGATAAAACAAAACACACATGAACATAATATGATGATACAAAAGTAAATATACAGCTGGCTAGTGTCTGACTTATAGTAAGTGTTCCATATTTATTATTTTTGTCGTTTCATTATTTTTAAGCTACCAATTGAACATTTGCATTTTGTTGTTGTCTGTTTTTTGTTTGTTTGTTGGCATGGGCAGGCACCAGGAATTGAACCTGGGTCCCAAGCATGGCAGGCAAGAATCCTGCAGCTGAACCATCGTTGCACCACCTATTTGTATTGCTTTTGAGTACAAGTGTCAGGACACTTTATTGATTTTATGATAGAGAAATAACTTCTTGAAATACAACAAATGTTTCCAGAAGAAAGCATCATTTAAACGGCTGTAAAATTTCCTGAGAATATTTTTCTAGCATGATCAATGTGTGAGAAAGACACTACTTATCTTAATGAAGACACCGAGTCTGTGCTTTGTGTTTTTTAATAAAAATACTGTGACCTGAGACCTGGTACAATTGGATTCTGAATATTTTGAAAAGGGACATCAATCATGGCAAAATCATCATAATTCCTATGAAAGGTATCAGGAATCAACATTCAGCAAGACTAAGACAGAAAATTGATATAGAGATTCTCTAAGGAGATGAATTCGAGATTCTTGTTCAGGAATTAAGCTATTTTAGGAAGAAATGAGCCCTATAAGCAGCAGGTGTGGATGCTAAGAGAAAAATTCTGTATTTTAATTAAGCAGCATTTCCCTACAGAGTAATTACATGTTGTTTATTCAACTTTCTAAAGTTCATTAACATGTCTTTAATCTTCTTTCTTCCCATCCTCCAAGTTAAAAGACTAACTTGTCCTCATTACAAAACTTTTGTTCTCATTACAAAAGGAGCTTATAATAGATACTATGCTCCTGGCAAATTTTTGTTCCCTACAAAATAGTCCATCTAGGAATTCAAGTATGTTCATAGTCTTATACAAATTGTTTTATCCTGAGTTTATAAAATTTATCAGGACATTTTATCGTAAAGGACTGTGCCTTAAAATCCACAGCAGTGAAAACTGTTTTGTGATATCCTTGAATGAATTTTACTACACCAAAGGAAATTTAACGCATTGCTACTAGCTGTGATCAGTGCTGTGTGGAAAAGCAAAGAGAAGCTATATAAGTCAGTTCCTAAAGCCTGGGTCTGCCTGATGTGTTGCTTTTGAACTAAATGTCTTCTTTCGAATTATATAGCCGTCAGAAGACTGGGAGAACACACCTAGAGGAATCCCTTTTATTTCTTGTAGAAGAATCATTTGTGAAGTCACTACTAGAGCATCACATGAACTGAAGTCCATTGATTTTCAAAGTTTCTAGAAAACTTCGCTAAAGCAGAGCAAACTTGATTTCCTCATTTGAAGCATAGATGGTGTCAAACTCATCGAGTTTTCTGAATAAGTGCAATGGAGTTGTGTTACTTTAAGAAAGCCTACTTATGTGAGAAAGCCAACAGATTGTATTATTTGAAATATATGGTTAAAATGTACCAGAATGAAAAGAAGTTTATATTATTATATTTCAAAATGTTGAAATGTTGATTACTGTGTACCTTGGCCTTCAGGGCTTCATTTGTGTTGTTTTGTGCTTGTGTAGTGACATCACAGAATCAGGTTCAATAGACTCATGTTACTGTACAAAAATCTTAAGGAAAGTTTTTTATTAGACTCAAGTTTGGAGATGGGGAAAAAAGTAGCGCCCTACCTTTGTTTTCCTGTACCTATCAATTTGCACTAAAACATCCTCAGAAATACATAGCAGTTCATGGTACAGAAGAAATGCTTGGCAACCACTGATCCTTATGTTAACAGGAAAAAAAAAATACTGGGAAAAACTGGCTAGATTTCTTTATCTGGAGGCTATCAAATTCAGATGTTTAAAAGACACTGCACCAAAATATACATACAGATATTAAATCCAAATGCATGTGCCAATTATAGCAAAACACATCCTACATGCTTTCCTGTCTGGATGAAAAAGCTTTGTTTGGCTGTTTTGGAGTGGATTGAAAGCAGACTTTGATGGATAATATGTATAGTAGCACAGATAATTCATGATGGTGGATTTTACAACCAAATAATGTTTGAGTATTTTCTTCATGTAACTTGCATTAAGTAGTCACACATTTCCTCAATATCAAATGTGGAATTTTTCTCTATGATTTAAATTCACTTATCGTTTACTGAAACGAATTCATAAAACTAAACTTTGTAAGGCAGCTGTCACCTTTCTCTGGCATGAAATAGATGACATATCAATTAGTCTAAATTAGAAAAAAAGAAAGAAAACTAGGGCCACATTCACCAGTATGAAAGCTTCCTATTTTTCAAAGAATGAAGGATATAGTCCTACTTCAATTATTTCATTGATCTAAAGCTTCTCTCTTTATGGAATCTTAAAAATATATGCGAAAATTAAGCCAAAAATTAACTCTATTGAAAAGAGTTTTTGATTTATGCAAAAAATTTAATACTTGCAAGGAAATTCCTTGGTGAATCCTTTCCCTTCTAATGGCAAAAAAAAAATAAACAATTGGTCTTTTATATTTCTATGATAGCTCTCAGAATCAAAATTTTAAGTTTAAAGTCTTTGCTATTAATCCTTTTAAACAAGAAGCATCATATAAATGAATTCTTATCTTATTGTCTTGATTTACATGTGCTTGTATTTATGATCTTCATGTAATTGTGAAGTTTAAATTCATGGTAAAAAATGCTGGGACAGGATTGTCCTTGGTTTATCATCTTGCTTGCTATCCACCTTCCCTCATGGAATATGAGGGTAGAATGTGGTTACCACTTAACCATAAAAATCAGCTTTACTTTCTTCTCTAACAATTTATTTATTTTATTTTATTTTTTATTTATTTATTTTTTTACATGGGCAGGCACCAGGAATTGAACCCAGGTCCTCTGGCATGGCAGGCGAGCATTCTTGTCTGCTGAGCCACTGTAGCCCGCCCATCTCTAACAATT